>NC_133238.1:12702125-13006125 GCF_040436345.1 Pagrus major
ACAGTGCGCTTGAAGTGATCATTTTGTGACACAAACATGAAAGGCTGAGCTGTGCTGCTCTACATGAACTCGGCTGATTCTCTCCGATATGCGGGAGCACAATTTGAGAAGCTGTCTTTTGATGAGGCGGAGGATTGATTCTGAGCGCGGTAGTAAACGCGCTGCGGGCTTTTATTTACAGGCTGGTTTGTTTTTTGTGTGCTGCGCAGCACAAACAGTGAGACTGATTTAGTCGCCAGGAAGACGCTTTCATCTCAGAAAACAGCTGGTATTACTGGACGGTTTATTATCAGAAGATATGATACAAAGATGAGTTCACGATGAAGTTTTGGAGAAGAAATTCAAACTCAGAATTTTAGTATTTGTGATATAAATGAGGTGATAATACAAACTCATTAATATTTATTTTTCCATAAGTGAATAAACAAGCTGTTCTCAGAGGAAAATAAGGTCCCCAGAACACTGTTTGAAGCAAGAGAGGTGGCAGGGTCCGCCAGATATAAACAAAGTAAAATGGTATGAAATTGTGTTGTCCTCTAAGGTCAGTTTGTTTATTCAGTTTATTCAGTCGTGGAAATGAAGAGAGTTTGTTTATTCAGTTTGTGTAGACATAAAGAAAACAGCGAATAAAGATTTTTCTCTTCTGGATAAAATTTATTCCCCAAAACTACAAATTGCCCATTTCAAGGCTGTTTTCCTGTTTGGGAAAATGATTCTCAGCTGTCACAGAGATATTTTCTGTCGCTCTGCCTCCGGTCATAGAAACCTGTTTCAGACTAATCCTCCATATTCTTCTTCGTCTTTCACTCCGTCTCCTCCAGCTTTCTGTCCGTCGAAAACCATCTTCTTCTTTATCTATCTCCATCTGTCTTTACTTTCTTCTCTCTCTCGCTATCTGCTCTCTTTCTCTCGCGATTCATTTCTTCCTGTAGTCGCTCTTCCTTTTTCCTCTCAGGCCTGTTCTCCTTTCTCTTCATTTCCTTCGTTCCCTCTCTTTACCTCCTCTCCACTTGATTTCCTCTCTTTCTCTTCTCCCCAACGCCTCTCTCGAAGTAAGATTAAGCTATTAATGCTGGAGTCTCTTTAATGAGATGCATGTGGCTGTGTGCATACACCACGAGTATATCTGTGTGTGTCCATGCATAACTTTCTGCGTGTGTGTGTGTGGGAGTCGTGTGTGTGTGTGTGTGTGTGCGTGTGCGTGAGGCTGCCGCAGGTTTCAGTAGCAGAACAGCAGTTTAAATGGACTATTGATCGCGCCTCAGTCTTTGACTGCTTCCTGCCCTCCCCGCTAATTCTCACACACTCACTCATTACGCCTGACAGCACACACGCATATATGCAAATGTGCACATGCTGCAGGAAAACACATATACACAACAGCATTTTTAGTCAAAGGAGATGATGATATGTTTACAGGGACACTTTATTCTCAGTTCAATCTTGATATGGTAATGTCATCCGAGTCACGTAGTCCTCGAGTCGCGTAGAAGTAAAGCTGTAATGAAAAAAGATGATCCACACCCTGAAATGAAAAGCAAAGTAAGGACGTCCCACACTGATCCACACGATCAAGATGCCTGCTGTCAGAAACATAAGATTGTGCTCTGTTAAAACCAAACAGCCTCCTGAGCAAGCGGCATGCCGAGCGTCATGCCGAACATCATAGTAGATAAGCTTCAGCCAGCAGTCTCGGTTGATTATGTGACGAGAAGCGACCAATAACAGTCGTTTCTACATCTATATCTCTGACATTTTGCAGTTGAATCCAGTTTCTACAGCACTGCTGTGGGTGCTTATATGTCAGTGCTCAGGTTGAAGAAATCTGTCTGAATTTAAACAAATGTTATTCGCCTTTATCTAACTTTATTTACTTTATTGTCATTACTTGTGTCTTGCTCATGTCCTTTGGCTTTATTACCAACCATTTGGTGGTTGGCTGGTTGGTTGGTTGGTGGCTGTTTGGTGGTTTGGTGGCTGTTTGGTGGGTTGGTTGGTGGCTGTTTGGTGGTTTGGTGGCTGTTTGGTGGTTTGGTGGCTGTTTGGTGGGTTGGTTGGTTGGTTGGTTGGTTGGTTGGTTGGCTGGCTGGCTGGCTGGTTGGTTGGTTGGTGGCTGTTTGGTCGGTTGGTTGGTTGGCTGTTTGGTTGGATGACTGTTTGGTTGGCTGTTTGGGAGGTTGGTTGGCATGCTAATATTTGCTAATTAGCGCTTAAAACAAAGTATAGGAACGCCATTCTTGTTGCAGGTATTTGGGTATGAATTAAAGTATTGGACAAATGGAAATTTGACCTGACGGTGTCACTAAATGAACAGTGAGAGGATCACCAACATTATTACAGTTCACCCCAAGGGGAATTACAGGTCTGAACAACATTTCATGGCAAGCAGCGAGCAGTTGTTGATATATTTCAGTCGACCAGCCAACAGACAGGCCGACACAGTTCTAAAAATACAACTAGAACAAATATGGATCATGAAACGGGGTAAGGACATCCATACATTAAAGTCAGATGCTTATAATTCCTACACCCAAGGTCCAATGGAAACGGACTTGGTGTAAAAAAGAGGCACGTACATGAAGATTGTTAATCAAACACAGCTTAAGCTTCTACTGAAGAGACAAAAATAACAGATGCGTGTGCAGCGATGAGGAGACTGTAGCCTTCCTCACACAATACATGAAACAAACAAAGATATTAGATTTCCAGCTTGTTTTCCACCTGGTTTTCTGGAGCTCTTCTAATCACATATTCTGGTCCCTCTTTCTCTGCACCTGACTGAAGAATTATCTTCACCAACTGATTATCTCTCTGAACCAACTTGTTGATATTCAACAGTAGTGGAAGGAACTTCAGTCGCTTTTTATTTTGGTGATTTTTTTTCATGAAAATTTGGTTAAAATCTGCATTTGGTTTGAATGGAAACCTGAGACACTGCTGCTGAAAACAATCCGAAAATACATTCATTGAACACACACACACACGTGCACCCAGAACAACATTGCACTCTTACAGTCCTTAATGCATAGTGAAGTGCATTCTGTGTCATGGGAATACAGTGACACACACACACACACACACACACACACACACACACACGCTGTACTCAGATGGATCACCTGCTTTAGATGAGATTGTTTGCTACACGCTTCCATTTCATTCATGCTTCACCGCTCAGTCTGCCATTATCTCACATCGGTTATAATGTGTGAATGTATGTGCGCGCGTATGCTTAAAATTGCTTGCTTGTGTGTTTGTGTGTGTGTGTGTATACCTATGTGTGTGTGTGTCCAGCGTCTCACCACAGTGCACTGCTCAACGTGGGACCTTTTAATTAAGGGAGAAGTTTCATTATCAGCTCCATTAGTCAATGCCTGGCTGGTGTCAACAGTCACACACACACACACACACACACACACACGCACACACACGCACACACACACACGCTGAGAGAGTACTGTTAGCTGGGCTGGTATAATATTTAACCTGATGTTCTGTTTCAGGATGAGAGTGTAATTTATTATCCGTAATAATGGGAAGTGACCCCATTTCCAGTCAAATGAGCGAGGCGGGGGAGAGGTGTTATTATAAGTCATCATGTCGTCATTTTCTATTGTAATGCGTGTCACAGGCCACAGTACACTGCTCTGCTACAGGGGAAACCAGCCTGAACAGTGGAGGATAACGCTCCCCTGCCGTATGGTCATATAATCTGATACACCACCGTGAAAATACTCGAGGAAATGTAGTTAAAGTAATGCAAAAGTGCTCATGTCCCCTGTGATTTTTAGACTAATATAGTGTATTAAATCATTAGATTATTATTTCTCATGCATCAATGTAAAAGCAAAAATTTCAAATTATAAATATAATTTATATAATTTTATGTGAGACGTACTTTTTTAAGTAACCGGTAAATAAAGCTGTTAAGTAAATGTGGTGAGCTAAAAAGCACAATCTTGTGTTATAGAGAAATTCTACAATCTTGGGCTTTTGAAGTCCTTTTGAAAGCCAGTGAAAGTGGAAAATGTTTGTCTGTCAGTCTGTAAAAGCTTTTTTCCCTGAGATTGTTGACCTTTCAGATAGAAGACAGTAGACCATGTGAAATCTTGTGTTTCCACAAAATCAATGTTTCAGAGAGAGAAAAGTTTTTTCACTAATGATTTATGTTAATATGTTGCTGTCTGAGTTGTCATCAACCTCAGATGAACAGGACTGGAAAGGTAGTTTCACTGCGCTCTTACTGTGAGCAGTCATGGTGAAATACATCTACAAATACAACAACAATTCACCAAACAATGGTGTCTATGGTGCTACCGGTTCCTCGTACAATGTGTTGGTTTATGACTAAATACTTGCAAAACTCCCATCAGCCTCAGTAAGTGTTTGCATGCTAACAGCCTAAACTAAGATATTGAACATGCATTCATTAACTACTAAACATCAACATGTTAGCATTCTTATTGTGAGCAGACTGATGTTAGCATTTAGTTCAAAACACTGCTAATTTGCCCTCACAGAGGTGCTAGCATAGCTAGCTGGTAAACTGTAAACATAGTGGTTTTTATATTGAATAACTTGCATACTTCAAGTTATAACACAAAATCAATATTTCTTTAGTTATAAATGCACTATTTATCATTAAATTCAATATTCTGGCTCAAGTAGAACATGGTAAACATAATACCTGCTGAACACTAGCGCATTAGCATTCTCATTGTAAGCATATTTGCATGCTGATGTTAGCATCTAGCTAAAACTGATGCTAATTACAGCCCCAGTGCTGCTGGCATTGCTTTAGACTAAAAATTCAGTCCTTATTTTCATAAGTGAATATATTTCTAGTCGTTACATACAAAATCAATAACTTCTTAATTGTGAACATTAGCTAGCATGCATAACAAGTACAACATGATGCTTTTAACTTAATATAACGTTTGGCTGAATATAACCTACCTTGATTTACATTGCACACGTTAACATAATGTAAATTCCCTAGTACCACCATTTTTCTATTAGGTACTGGCCACATTTTGTCAGTTCTTCTAAAGATTGAGGTTGTTTTGTCTTCCTCATGAGCTTAACAGCTCAGGTTATTTAGAGAATAGAGTCTCTGCGTGATTTGCTTTTCTTTGATAGAAAGTTTCTGGCACAAATCGTGAACTTTTAAACGCCTTATTAGATAATTATGCAATGCAGTAAATACCTCAAAGAATGGGTTTCAATTCATAATGAGTTTTGAATACAAAATGACACCTACTCTCACTAAATGATTGACAGGACAAAATTAAAACACAAGAGAGAACTCAAATTCTGGGTCGATGAGTCACTTTTTCAGACAGGATCCGCCATATCTACTCAATAAGAAAATAATGATGGTGTTTTTTTCAGTCGAATCTGCTTTTGTGTTGATGAGCAGCAAGTGGCAAGCCGCCTCACAATGACTGTCATCATCTCACAGTAATGATTTTTAAATAGAAGAGAGGGGGGGTCGTTCCACGAGGGCAACAAGTGGGAACTGTGCTGACTCACTCGCAGTTCGACGCGTGACGGCGGCGGCCTGGAAGTGGAACGCTGATTGATATGATGAGGATGCAATTAGCCCTGAGCAAGATTAGAGAAGCCTCTTATCATTCGAAGCACCACTTGTGTTTTCGTGTGTGTGTGTGTGTGTGTGTGTGTGTGTGTGTGAGCCTGATATCCGAAGAGACACAGTTGAACATGTTTGGATTGTCAACCAGTCAGTCAGAGAGATTGGAGTGTGGTATGTGCTGGTATTCATCAAAGTGTGCGTGCGCCCTTTTCATGTTCTGTTTGAACTGCTGCCATACATCTGACATGACCTGTACTCTCAGATTGCCACATCTGAGCACAAACACACATACGCTCACACAGATATCTACAGATCCCTTTTTCCTGACAGTCTGTGTTTTTTTTCTTCCGGCAGATGAAAGAGAAGACGTTCAGAAGAAGACTTTCACAAAATGGGTAAACTCACAGTTGGCTAAGGTAAGACAGCTTCCTGTTTCCTTCCCATTGTTCGACACACATCCTCTGCGCCCCGTCTTCACTCGCCATCGTCTCCAACTGCACCCTCTGACTCTTCCTCTTTCTAGAGATTAGACTCTACGGTCGCTTCCTCTCGTTCTTAGCGTCTTGTTTCGTCGAGGCAAGTTTTCAGCTGGAGGTAGTGTCAGCAGAGGTGGGGAGACAAAGCGACACAACCCTGTCTCCTAAAAATTAAACTAATTTGCAACAGCTAATTCATTTTGGAGGGAGCATAATGCCGTCCGGATTATGTTTTCTATTTACATAATGAGAAAATGTTGTTAATTAACATATCTCAAAAGTTGCTTACATTTGTTTCCCTACAATTACTGCTTTTCCCATTCAACAGCAACTAAATCATAATTCAATATTTGGATGGTTATATGTAGGCACTAGCAGCATTCACAGCACATTAGAGAAAGGTCACGTTCTTGGTCTAGTATTGTAAAGGTCAACAGTGACTTGAAGTACAAGACATAATGTATTATTTTTGTGAAGTATGATCAATACCACAATCTTTCCCTAAACATAGCCGAAGTGGACTCGAGAAAGGTGTCTGGTGTCAAAGTCCTGTCTTCAAATGTCCCACTATCAGTCGCAAACCAAAGATATCCAGTCAACTAGGATAGAGGAAAGGAAATAGTGACAAACTGTGATGACGGATGATTTGTCATGCTTTTATCTGTCAAAAAACTCACTATTTGAAAGCAAAATTATATTAATCTGCAATACAGAGATACCTTAGATGGCTGCCAACCTCTGAACTATTGATCAATGCCTCATTTTGCCAGTTAGGAGTTTACATGCCCGCCCTGCAGCCTGCAACAGCCAATGAGTGATTTCATCAAGAGAGCCACTCCTTGTTCCATCCCCTCACTTCTGAGCCACTTATATGCCAGCCTCCAGATGATGTAGCCAATGAGATTTCAAATCCGTGAATATATAATTTAAGACAGATGGGTTAATGCCAATATTTCAGGTTTTTGGAGCATTCATGTGATTAAGGGAGCATTTTGTGTACAAAAACTTCGAAGTTTGATATCCAGCTTGGTGCCACGTGCGCTCAGATATCTCTTCGTTATTTGTCAACCTTATATTTTCTCGGTGTCCTGAGTGCCTCCCCCGTTTTGTTGCCATCTATTCCCTCTTATTTTCAAAAGAAAACGAACAGAAAGAAAGGATTTGTTGTTGTTGTTGTTGTTTTAGAACGCTGGCAGCATCTTCCACCTCCTTTCATCTCTGGCTTTTTTCTCTTCGTCTCTGAGAGTCACGGACAATTTCGGAGGCATTCAGACACACAGACGCAAACACACACACAAAGGTTATTCTCTGTAAAGGTAAAGCCGGGATAAAGAAACACTCTAGGCAGGATGATTTTCAGGTTTCCATTCTTATTGTGATTTTCATGCTGTATTTGGGTTCTCTTGAGAAGATATTTTCCTTAAAAGCACTCGCCGATTGTCGTCTGGTGCACTTTGCTGTCCTGTAATTCAGTTATTCGCCGCCCCATTGGGAGTGAATCACTTGTTTTGAATTTAATTCTAATTACATTCCTGTGTTTACGTGTGTGTGTTTATTTTATGGTGTGTGTGTGTGTGTGTTTGTGCGTGCCATCACATCACTTCTTTTCCCATTTTCAAAGTTGATTACCAGGGTGCTAGAGGTGTGCCGTTGCCATGGTGACGGAGACTTAGGTGAATGTGTGTGTGTGTGTGTGTGCGTGCGTGCGTGTGTGCGTGCATACAGTATGTGTATATGTTGGTACTCATTTGTGTGAGCAAAGCCGTTGAAACAGAGTCTGATCTCAGCCGGCTGATTAAAGCCAGGAGCAGGACAGACGGGATGGAGAGAGAGATCTTCTCTTCTCTTCTCTTCTCTTCTCTTCTCTTCTCTTCTCTTCTCTTCTCTTCTCTTCTCTTCTCTTCTCTTCTCCTTTCTTTCTCTAGACTTCTCCTTCTCCTCTCATATCCCCATTTTCCCCCTCTTCCTCCTTACATTCGATTTTCCTCCACCTTGCTCTTTTCCTCTTCTCTCTTCCTTTCCTTCTCCCTTTTGTTTCCTCTCTTCTTCTGTCGTCTTCCTTCCTCGCTTTCCTTTTACTTATTTTTCCATTCCTTTTAATGCCTTTTCTTTCCCTTTTCCCTTTCCTTTCCTTTTGCTTTCCTTCTCCCTGCCCCCTCCTCTTAGATCCTTTTCACACTTCCCTTTTCCTATTCTTTAGTTCTTCTTCTTTCCTTCTCTCTCCACCCCCTCCCCCACTTATGTTACTTTGCTTTAACTTTTCTTTCTTTCCGTTCCTTCCCCTTTCCTCTCCTTTCTTTCTTTTTCATTCATGTATTTTCCCTCCCTCCCTTCCCCTCTCCCCTCCTTCAGTGTTTCCTGTATTCCTCACCTATCCTTCCCTTTGCCTTCTTCCTATTCCTTTCCCTTTTCCTGCTCCCCTCTCTATGCTTCACTTATCTCCTCCCCTCCTCCCTTCCTGTCCCCTTTCCCATCCTCTCTTCCCTTTCTTGCCATTTTATATATGCTATTTTCCATCCCTTCTTCTAGTTTTTCTTCCTTTCCCCTCCTGTATTTGCCTTCTCTCCTCTCCTCTCCTGTCCAGCCAGCGTGCCTGATCCTCTCTAACCATGACTAAGAGAGTGACGAAGGAGGGACAATATTTGGAGATTTGTGGTGAGGCGATAGGTAGAAAGAGAGAGATAGAGATAGGCAGCAGAGGAAGAGAGAGATCCCCTCATCCATCCAGACTCACCGGAGCATAATGAGTACCCCATCCAAGATAGATGAGTCCATCCCACATTCACACATACACACATTTACACATATATACACAGGCCTCAGGAGAGTAGGGAGAAAGCAGATGGGAGATGGTATAATAAAAATAAAAGGAGAGAGGAGATGGAGAGAGAAGGAGACAAGGATACAAAGGATGAATGAGAGGCGCAATGGAGAATGAGTGAGAGGAAAACAAAAGTTCAGACAGGGACCGGCGGCGAGAGCAAACGAGTCGTGGCAGGAGATGGACGATGTGGTGACGGCAGGCGTGAGAAATATGGAGAATAAAGCCGGAGAGATGCCTGGCAGTGAAGCGGCGTCGTGTCTGATTTTAGTGTGATTTGCTACTCAGCAAACCATAAAAAGAGGCACTTCAGGAATATATGAGGATCTGTCACCAGGGCAGGAAGCTGAGCTGTTTTTTTCTTGTTTACCAACCACAGCTGGTACTTTATTCACAAGGATCAACAGCTGATTCCATTCCAGTGTGGAGGTACTGCAATATGTCAGCTGTAATGAACTTTTCTGGCTCTTATATTTTAACTAACCTGCTGTATCTTCTTATATCTTAGTTAGGTGTTTCCTACATTTCCCAGAATGCCTTCCAGTAACCTGCAGGGTTTCTATTAACCTGTTTGAGGGCAGGTAGTTTAGAGGATCAGGTTAAGAAAATGTATAAACTACTTTCATTGAATTCAAAACGCCATTATCCCTCCATACTGGAGCAGTTATGTGCTTCTATGCCCACACTAAAGCCTACAACAGCCAACGAGTGATTGCATAGAGAGGAGACTGACTCTCTGTTCCATTCCCTCTCTCCTGAGCCACTTACATGCCATCCTCCTGATGATTGAAGCATCGTGTAGCCAATGAGATTTCGAAATCCAGCAATATGTGATTTCAATGGGTATAAAGCCTTTTGTGGCTAAGTTGCATTGTGGGTAATGTAGGCTCCAGGTTTTTTGAAGGGAAGAAGAATGCATGGACTTTTTTTCCCCTTTAAGTTCAGAATGGACAAGTAAGTCCACCTCAGACAGCCAGAAATGGTGGAAAATAGATGAAATAAACAGAGGGGAGGGCAGCATTCGTCCAGTGCCCGGTGTTAATTTCACACACTGGCTGTCACTGTTTGCTCAGGTCCACAAAAGCAGCAGAATAACTCTGATAGGAGAGGAGGGAAGAGAGAGCAGGGGACGACAATGAGCCCGAGAAACAAAAAAGAAAAGGAGAGGAGAGGTGAGATGAGATGAGAGGATTTGAAGCATGGATAAAACCTTGAAAAGGGATGGAGAGCATAATTTTCCTCTTTGAACACTGCTGGATTCCTTGTTATGCTTATGTTAAGTTTAACGGAACAGTATCTACATTCAGTAATGTGTCTGCACTGCATTGCTGTCGTTTGACATCATCTGTGTTAAGTTTTGGGCCTTTTAAGAGGTAAAAACCCAGTGAAGTCAAGGCCAGTTTTGCTAAGCTACTGTTAAGTTCACAAGAAAGAAAAATCCGGCAAGATCTAACAGTAAAGTCTCCAGACAGTTGGAGGTGTTTCAACTTCTTATCCACTCAATAAAGTGAGAAAAAAAACCCACTACATCTGAGGAGTTTGGTAACATTAAACTTGAATAGCTCGAGAGAAGTTAGTTCAATAAACACTGTGAATCTGATGAAAGTAACTCAGACACAGATGTCGGAAGGGGTGAAATGAATTTATGTGCAGGGTAATGAGCTACATGAATATGAGTGTTTGTGGCAAGATGGAGTGTTTTGGTTTGGTTTCATTTACGCCTTTATCATTTCAAGTCCATCATCATAATAAAAGCCAGCGTCTGTCTTCTGTGAGGGAACCCATGAAAGCGTTTCAGAGTAAAGTTTCCCAGAGGGAAGAGTGTCCCATAGGGAGGCCATTGTGAGGGATTATCCCAGGGGTTCATAAATCCAGGGGTTAATAAACCTGTGACAACACTGTTGTTAGCAAGAGGGCTTATTATGATCCTAAACGTTAGATTTGAGTTGCTAGGTCCATCAAACATCCCTAACCGGTTGTAATGTTAGCACCTTGTCAAGGCTAGCTTGGTTTAGCCAACTCTGTTGCTGCTGCTGTATGGTGAATACACTTTAAGTAGCATCCATTGCTAACTAAGTATAAGACGCTTAGTATTTTACAAACTAACCCCACCAACTGTATCCGACATCAAGCAAGGTAATGCTAACGTCAAGGAAATGCTAGTTGTCATGTTAGCTCCTTGCCAAAGCTCCTCTTCTCGTGTGATGAACATGTGCCTGAAAAATGAGCTGTATGGTTTTTCTTTCTATAATATGAAGCTATCTTAGTTTAGCTTAGCATGACGGCTAAAAAAACAGCTAGCCTGGCTGTGTTCAAATGTAAGAGAATCCATTTACCAGCACTTCTAAAGCTCACTGATTAACACATATCTGTTTAATCGCCGCAAACTTGACTGTAAAAATATATATTGATGGTTTTAGACTAGAGTCTCTGCTAATACTGACAACCAGAGATCGTTGGGTGTGCATTATAACAAATACTGTATTAAAATAATCCCACTCCATCCAGGAAATTCAATAAACCATCAACTTTGCACAGCATTTACTGTAATGCAATAACATTCAGTGAGTTTCTCTCTGCTGGCCTTTCTGACTGCAGAGGAATTTCTCCTAACCAGGATCGAATTAAGCTGTGAAAATTCAGAGCTGTCACACAGTTACGGCAGCTGAGTGATCCTTTCCCAAGTCAAAACTAATCTCGACCTGCTCGTGGAGCAGCGTGAGTGAAGTGAGGCTGAGTGGGCTGCTTGTTCTGCCTGCTGAGAGGTTCATAACTTGCGAGGTACTGTAGATTTAAAGGTCATTGTTGAGGTTTTTACAGAATGCCGAGCTTGCTGCACGGAGTTCGGAAAGGTGAGTGTGCTTTTTTCAAGGGGTTTCTGATCGGCTGATTGACCAACTTATTTGTGCCTACTTTAAAGCTGGTTCACTGCCAGCTGTGTTTTTGATTGGCTTTTGGCAAACCGCTGTGGAAAATCACAGCATTTACTGCAAAATAAAATGTGAAACCATGCACCTGTGTGCAGCTTTGTTTCTGAGTTGTTCCTGTGATTGACGCAGTAGTAACTTTAACTTATGAAAACCCCACACACAATAGTTAGGTTTATTGAGTTGTTGATTTGGTTCTGTCACCGGCAGTGCCTTTTCTTTTGCTTCTGAAGTGGAGCCTAGGTGATTAAATCCAACACATTGTCTGCAAAAAGAAAAGAAAACAGCTTGCCTGCATATATCACAGGAGGATACAACCCATTTGAGAACTTAAAGGTCCTGAAAACCTTTTTTTCTTAAACAACTTCTAACTCTGAGTGATGGAATCCTACATGAACACAAACGTTTCTGATAAAGATAAACAAAATTGCTTTTCTTCACTTTAGTGCACATTATTGCCGCTTCGAGGTGGGAGGGGCTAATTTGGAAGAAGGTGATGTCACAAATGTATATGCACCAATCATACGATAGTTCATCTTTGAATCAAAATGAGACAACAGTTGGTAGCTTGTGTGTCTATGCTGCCAGCACTGTCAGTCAGATTGAATAAAACTACACCCACGCAGTCCTAGCAAAGTAGAAGAGCCGAGTGTTTTTTTTCTTTCTTAAAACTTCAACAAGTTTTCAAGGTCTTGAATATATTGTATCTTCAACAATTTCTTTCCTCTAGTTTTACTCCATTTACAATTGATAAGACATTCAGATTGAATCAAGAAGCAAGTTTATGCAAGGACATCTGTTAACAAGTACTTCATACTTTTTTTAAAGCCTTCTTACTATTTATTGTGTGATTTTCTACTGTGTGTTTGTACGTGTGTGTGTTTTTACTATTTAATCGTCCCGCTGCAGATGAAAGCTTGTTGAATTGAATTTGCTTTCATCACTTTTGTGTCTTAAGTAATAATTTTATCAGGAAACACTCACTGTGTGTAAATTTAACAGTGTTTGAACCTGAAACATGATCAATTATGAGCCAAGGTTTGATTTAAACGCAGGACAAATTTTAAACAAATATCAATTTTTCTTTTATCTCAGATGTGGAATATTTTGAAGCTCTGCTGGTGCATCAGGATAAACAGTTAGCGGAGCTAATTCCTCATTTCAACCATTGCAAGGGAGGAGGGTGCAGCAAGATAATGTACTAAAACGCTCAGACAATGGAGAAAACATGATGGAAAAACTATGATTCTGTTTGTTTTCTGCATTTATCTGAGACAGGTTACAGTCTCCTCATCACTCCACACAGATCTGATGCTTTTTTCGTATTCTTCATGCATGACATGATTTCTGTGTGATGTTTCCACTCACTTTTCATTGATGTGCAAAATGTGAAAATGTGCATGTAAACATTTGAGTGGAATACACACTGTGAGGCACCAAACGGCAAAGGCAGGGATAGTTAAAGCTTTATTTAGCCAAACAAGCATTCAATCAGTGAAAGAAACAAAATGTTTCAAACACATCAGCAAAGGCAAAAGTATCAACGAAATAGATCTTAATCTTGGCCCTTTAACCTTAATGAGGTCAATTAAACAATAATGGAACAGATGTCTGATCTAATCTACTAATCTAGAACTAAATATTTTACTTCTCAAATCAATTCTCACATATTGGGGAAAAACCTGCACTCCTGACCACTACAACCTGACTGGATGGATTCATTACATTACATTTATTAAAAAAACAAAAAAAACAAACACTATTTGAATTGTGCAACCCTGAATTCAAAACCTTGAGAAGAACAAGACAATATACATTTCTCCCCTCTGCAATATTTCACAGTATTACACAAGTCTAAGAGAAAAACATACAGGAAATTTGGTGAAGAAGATATTGCTTTCTGTATATGAAGCCACCCGCTCAATAGAAATGTGTCCACACAAAATTCTCCTGAAGCACACATACACACAGACACACACTGATCCAGGTGATGGTGCACTGGAGGGGGAGGTGCGGTCCGACGTAGGTATGAGCCACCGGGGTGAAATCAAAGTAAACTACACTGACATTCTAGTGTTTTTCAGCTTATCTGACCAGTGTTCACTTTCCATGCCGCTGCACCATTCCTGCTTATATTATGATCGTACAGCATATAAAACACATGTTGAGATGTCAGTCAGAATCATATCTCCCTCGGTCCTCAGATTAGCTCCGACTTTACATAAATACACGTTCTGTTGGTCAGCTTACCTGTGCTGAACAATGCAGGCCCTTAAAGTCAACCGTGTGTCTGGAGTTCACATCATCATTTGCTCTGCTGATCCATGTCTACACTTCAGCCCACGACTAGCATCACCTCAAAGGTGGCAAACAGGAATTTGTTGCAACTTTGAATCTAAATGCTAATTGAAGTTGTACTGCATGTAATGGTTTGAGTTTGGCAGACCAACACCGCCATCAGATTTTGCTTTGTTTTCACACAACATGAGCTCAGAAACCATGATGCAGCTGCCGCCCTGAAACAGTGTGCAGATGGGTTGTCCTTTATTTTAACTCACATTTTTATCCTTGATAATGGCATAGCTCGAACAGTAACAATATTGGTCCGTAGGTCTGTTGGTTCACCACTTTGGTACAGACTTAAATATCCCAACAATTACTGAATTAATTGGCACAAAATTTGGCATAACCTTTCTTGTTCCCCTAAGGAAGACTTATGTTACATTAAATTGCATTAACATTTCATTTAGCACTATTACCGTCTCCTCGGGACTGTGATAAGGCATCCCTGACAGCAAATTTCAAAGCTGCTGTAATTGAACAATCTTTGTCTTTTAAGCGGAGAGCCCAAAAAACAACTTGTGGAAATAACTGTGACTGAAAGACATTTTTATGATCGCCTCTGTGACTAAGTGGAATCCCACATGGAATCCCATGTAGAGATTACCACTTATGAAACATTATCTGTCCAGTGAGGTTGTTATTCACACTGTTAAGCACAGATCAACAGCGACTCACTGGTATCTTACTGGTTTAATTCTAGTTTCTTCTCCTCTTCTTTTTTTTGTATTTATAAGATAAGCAAAGTCTACACAAAACGTACCCTCCAGGGATATTGTCTCACGGTAATTTACCAATCCTATATTAGACCTCTTCTTGCTTTTGTGCGAGGACAATATATATGATAATGTAAATATATTCTTATTGTTTATTTCACCTTGAGGTGTTTGTGTTGGACAGTCATGCACAGAATTATCTATCTGCCCTTGGAAGCAGTTTTCTTTCTTCCTCGGTGGCACAAATCAATTAGCTTCACTTCTTTAGTTCCACCTTCTTTTTGTTCTAATTGTCTCAGAAATGAAGAGAGTCCAACCACCTCAAGGTAAGATTTTAAGGTTTTATATTGTGGATGACATGTTCTTTTTAGTTGCACAACAAAAGCAAGAAACGATGTGTGAAATCTTGTGATTTAGCCGTGAGTCACCTAATCTGGAAAATATGCATTTGGAGGCGATGAGAGCGTCTGAAATCTGTTGAACTGTGATCTAAAGGACACACACAAAACACCGTGATAAATGTTGCTGCTTAAAGTCATGTAAAATGTGCCTGGAGACAACAATTAGCAATATCCTTGACTGTAAAATCACTGTGTATGTGTGTGTTTTGCTCAGTGCAGAGTGTGAGTCTGTCTGCACTTGTAGCTCACAGAGAGAGACTGTGAAACGCTCAGAGATATGAATTAAATAGATACGTTTCACAGCTTCCTGCCTGTGAAATTGCTGATAGCATTCTGCAGTGCAGCTCACCTCTGTAGATCATCTCAGTTTACATCTTGTCAGAAGGAACTTTAAAGCCGTCTTATTTGTTTTCTTTGTTTTTTTATGGTTAGAAAGCTGTTCTGTAAAGGTTCTGTAGTATTAGATAAACAGCCCTCCATCCCATTTGCCTGCTTGTTCATACGTCCCAGAGGTAGATGAAAGCTGGGGTGCAGAAAATAACCACCTCTTGTTTCAATATTTTTCGTTGGAAGAATACATTTGGTTTGCCTCCAGTCTACGCTTACATATACACGTCTGTGTTCCTGTCCGGAAACAAGGTTTTCTCAAAACAATATGAGTGTGCTGATGTTTTTGCAGGAGATTGAACGACCTCAAGGTAATCAAATTTTTCAAAAGACTGAGGTCAGGCTGCCAAAAGAGGAAAACAAGATGTGCAAGAAAGAAATGTTTTTGTTTTTGCTCCCATCAAAATGTTAAAATGACTAGTATTTCTTTAAAAATACATCATCTACCTCTTCTCCTACATTAAAAATCCACAATCTATGAAAATGCAAATATTGTTTGAATCAAAAGTTTAACTCCTAAAACAAGATGTCTCCTCCTTCATTGAAAAGTCTATTCTCGCTGTATGTGGACTTCAAGTTTCCATATCATCTTTGTGTACAACACATCAACTGGATAGGTTGATTGCCAGTGACTCCCAAAATGACATATCCACGTTCCCAAAAACTGACAGTTGCAGCATAATATTGTCGTACAGGACCTTGGTTGTACTGTCACAGTTTGGTTAGGTCTAGGCTCTAAACTGCTTGGTAAGGTTCAGGAACTAAAACTACTTTTTTAGGTTTAGGCTCTAAACTACTTGGTTAGGGTTAGGAAACGATCATGTTATTGCTTACCTTGCTCTGTCAACACAAACACAGATGGAAAAGTCTTTTTTAAATTATCCAGTTGGTTCACGCTTAGCAGCCCTCATGGCTAGCTGTCACACCACCACAATCACCTACTAGTCCTGAAAGTCAGCTCATATCCATGTAATGTGAATGTGATATGACACTGTATTGACATTGTACTTCAGAAACCTACAATACCAACATTTTGTTCTGGCGACTGTCCCATCGCACGCTATAGATTAGGGCACACATGTGATGGCATACAGTTGATTGCTTTGAATTAGGAGTGACTTAATCCAGTAAATCAATCAGCATTTAAGATGAAGATTCTGGTGTAAATTAACAAATTACCTTTCAAATGAAATTCTTCAACATTGTCTTAAAACCCTACAAAGATCATGTTCATCACAATCGATGGGTTGGTGAGCCATGCTCTATACACAATCTGTCAAGTAGGCTACAGTACACGGCGCTCAATAGAATACGCATAGTGTCTTAATTATATTTTCCTTAGAGGCAAGCCAACTCTCCTATCCTGGAATACTGCCTGGCCTTGGGTTAGCTGTTGTTTCAATTAGCTTGTGACAATTTAATTAAATGTTATTTTAATTTGATTAAATATAGACCCTGGGGGCTTTTAAGGCCCAAGTGCCTGGACTTAAACTTTGCAATGTCCATAACTCTGTAATTCGTTTCTGTTATGCTAATATATTTTCATTCAGTCAGACAGCTGATGTTTTCTGTCACTAACCAAAAGTAGCTGTGACTCACAGCACTCATCCATTCATCTGCCACTGGCTCCTGCCAGCAAAAACAAGTAAATGTGTCACATCGACTGTTATGTCAGACACTTCCTAGAGTGAAAATACGTGGTCGGTAGGAAGGCTGAAAGAGATGCAATTTGCTGTTGGCTGTTTACCAAATCACCAAAATGCAAGGTTGTCTTTCTTTAAACTGTCTCCTGTCCTCAGATCAGATTGTGCAACTGGCGTACCATATTTTGTGGCATCTTTCCTCTTTGTGATGAAGTCACCCAAGAGGACCTGTTAGAAAATTCAATTACAGAAGCTAACATCTTTAAACACATCTAGTTTTGATTTGTATTCATAGCTGATGGTGGGTTTCTGTCTGACATGGTGGACTTTTAAGTTTTTGTATAAGCTGTAGGGATAAAATAAATGTCAATGACACACAGACATTAGACATCAGCAGAACAAGCTTTACATTGGTGGCAGAAGGATATTCATCTGTAAATCTGTTCAGAAATCACAGAAAAGTTGAGCTTTTAATATCAAATTCGTTCTTTTTCTTCTATTTTAAAGTAATCCACTTGATTGTTGCCTGTGCAATGCAAACAGGAACTGCTGGTATCCAAAGCAGCATGACTTCCAAGGATGTGATGTCTCACCTCTGTGTGATAAATGTTGATCAGCTGAAGACACTCTTTCACATTGTTACACACTCTACCCCATGCTGCTGCTATACTTCTCGATAGTTGTTTTTTGGTGCAATATCACAATATCAGCTCGTAGAACCAGAACAACCTTTTGTAATATTGTGAGTTCCTGGAAATATGATGCAATTTAATGAACTTCATCAATGTTTTATCTCTTATTGATTATGGTTTGAGGGGAGGAGAGTTTTCTTTGTTATTGCTGATGTTCTGTCATGCTTGTTTTGTGTTTTCTATTTGTTGATGCTTCTTATAATGACTAGGCATTTTCATAAACTTTCCCTGTTGTCCGGTGCAGATAAAGTAAACCAACATCGCTGAAATCATACAATATTGTTTGATTAATTTAGGTTCATAGTTTCAAATTTATTTTTCATATTTTGTGAGCAGAAGAACTTATGAATACACATGAGTGGCATAGATGTCAGCAGAAAGCAACTAAACAGTGTCAGTTTATGCATTTTCTAACAACTTCTAGTTTAGATCCTATCCACTTCCAGTATCAATCTGAATACCCATATTTTGAAGTAAACAGATACAGATGGTAGCTTACTGTCACACCCCTACTAAACCCAACAGGCTGTCCAACACAGAGCCAAAGCATCCCTAGACGCACTTTGGACAGCCTACACATTTTTTAGTAGGTCTCATGATTGTTATTTTCATCTTTTTTATTAAAGTTGTCCACTTCGCAGCTGCCGTATGTGATCATAAACAGAATCTCTTAAGGGGTTTAGACTTTTGGTCAAAATAAAAACAAACAATTTGAAAATCACTCTGGGCTCCAGGACATTTTTATTAGTGCGTTTCACTATTTTCTGCCTCCTCATAGGTAAAATTATTAAGAACAAAAAGTGGCATATTCATCTATAATGACTAACTGTTAGTCACAGACCTATATTGTGTCTTTGAACATGTTATTTGATGTCACTGATGAGTGTGGATTATGAGTGTCAAACTCACTTTCATCCTGGTCCACATCAGTGCCTTTTTTAAAAATGTTGTTTGATTTTATTTGCACACACGAGATAGCATATAATCAGATAGTTAAAAGACAAGAGATGTGTCAGGAGAGAAGGTCAGGAAGCCATCGGACAGCAGATCTCCCCTAAAAAACAAACAAACAAAAACAAAACTATAAAAATGAACATAACATAATTTGGGAAAATACAATGTACAAGAAAAAGATAGACTTCATGAATTAAATGTGATGAGTTTCCTTTTAAAGGACTATATAAACCTATAATAAATCGATATTTGTTGTCATATTACATAATTGCATCTGAATTTGATTATTAGTGGCCTCTGTTATAAATTAAAAATGTATTCAAGCTGTGAAAGTCTAGTTTCAAAGAAGTAAAACCGGCTTGTCTCCACCAGTGGCGGCCCCATGGAGTCGGGGCGCTATGGCCCTCACTGATACAATTGTTGGCATCCCACTCCAGCAGCACCCCTACAGCTCTTTACTAGCAGCCCACATAAAATGAGGCACTGGGTCTTAAGTTTGACACCAGTGGTGTTGATACTTTTAGTTTAATTATATAGGATGACAAACAAGAATCTGCGGCACAAGTGGTTGCAGTAGCTCGCGGCTGGTGAGTGTGGGTGATGATTGCCAGGACACACAAAAAGCAGCTATACTTACTTGGCCTAAGCTGTAATCTACAGCAGAGTTGATAGTCAAGTGCAGTGTACCCTCGCTTACACAAGCATTGGAATAAATGAATAAACTTTATTCCCCCACATCTGTCTGTCACATTCCAGACTACATGTCCTTATCACAGATGTAATATTTATTTTTTCTTTATTTATAGAAATTTAAATGGTAACCCAGCAATGACACAACCCTTGAAAGGTGAGAAAAGACCAACTGTCCTTCGTCTGAAGGACACAAAATGATGAAGAGAAGTTGTGGAAAGATTGCAATACTAATACACACACACACACGCAGAAATGAGTCAGAGGAGTAAGTTTGGCATTCCGGTCACATGCTAGTGGAGGTGATTGTACTCGTAGCCATCACTGTTTGCTGAAAATGAAAAGGAGCTTGTGTGTGTGAGGGTTTATACCGATCAATTCTGCCCTATACACACTATAGTCTGTCAGTGGAGTAGTAGGGGTGTGTGTTTGTATTTGTGTGTGGATGTAAATCCCAGTTTGTGTTGGAAGGAGATGAAAAGATACATTCGTGCTAAAACAAATCAGGGCTGAGTGCGCTTCAGGAGCAGCCTGTGATTTCACACTTATTTGTTGGCAGATGTAGGGAACAGGCTGCCCTTCATGTTACCCCAAATACTACAGTCTCAGTGTTTCGGTACATCAAGAAGGGTTTATTTTTATTATTTATTCATTTTGGGAACAATCAGCACTCACAGCAACAGACTGTAAGGTGAGCTACAGTGGTTTGAACTCATCACCTTATCTGATAATGTGTTACTTGCAAATAACACATGATGATGAGGTTGGTTATCAAACTAGCACGTGGCAGACCAGACAGCAGAACATCATAGTAATAAAGAATTGATGAAACAAAGGCATGAATTAGGATCTCTGCATCAGCCATGGACAGAAAAGGCTTCATTTTAGCTATTTTAGCATTTTATTTGAGTGTGATCGTCTGCCTCATGCTCAAACACACACAACTTAGTATCATCAGCGTAGTAGTGAAATTTGTATAAATATGTAAAGAGAAAAGCAGAGGGCCAAGAACGGAGGTACGATTTTAACCATGCGAGAGCCAGGCCAGAAGCCAACAAAATTGTGCTTTTCAAAATAATGGTAGCGTAACTAAACATTAAAAACACTATGTAAATAACTAATTTGTCAAAGAACCTAAAGAAGAGGGAAGGATCATCATGTCACTGAATCTTTCTTCGATGCCAGTCTGTGGTGACAGTTGTATCAAGGTCAATGGGAGGTGCATGGAGAAACAAACTAAAACCCAACATATCTATGATGTATGACTTCTGATGAAGAAATGCCTCCACAAAATGAAAGAACACTCTTCAGTTTCTGCACCACAGTTCCTCTTTAAAACTTTCCTGTTTGTTCCCCCTGATCAGTGACTGATACACACCCAGTTACTGAAAACTTCTAACTTACCAATTCCAGACCATGCAACACACACTGTGCAGTTGGTATACAAGTATTGGATGTTCTGTACTGTCTTGTTCCAGGAGCAAATTATGGATGATTTTTTTTTTTTTTTAGCAAAAAAGCAATATTTGTTAAAAGGATTTATTGCCAGAGGGTTGCTCCAGCATCTACAATTTAAATTTTTAATCAACTGTGAATAACTCTTCCATTTGCATTATATATTTCATTGTGTGAAAAATCAAGCAACTTTAATATTCATGCTGGTATTTTAAAGCATACTTAATTAAGTCATTTTCACTGGAAACACAACACAATCCCAGCATGGCCACAAATTATAGAAGCATCCCTTATTTGATGGGATTTAATGTGTTTCAGGGGTTTGCTACAGCAGCAGCAGTGGTTTGTTCTCAACACAGAAAAGAAAACCTTGGTATAAATCAGTCAATCCCTCAAGTGTAGCACCTAGAAAACATTTTCAACTGTAGATCCAAAGAAATATATGTCACAGTACAGCCTAAGGATATAGAAATGGATATAAAAACATTATCCAGATCTGAACAGCTTCTGAATTTCTTTGCAGTTAAACTTGATTTACCCAATGTTAGACAAGCGTCGCACCACTTCTTCTCAGAGCTGTAACTCTGCCTGATAAGAACAGACAACATCAGTGCTGATCAAGGTTGAACATGTTAAGAAATAATACAAAACAGTACTTTGTATTACTGAAGATCTGGCTCTGAGTCGTCATCAGATTCAGACTTTTTTTCCTTTTGTATCAGTGTTATTTAGGGGATTGTTTCATGTAGCGTGACAAGGACTGTGTGCTGCAGGCAGACAGACTTTGGGATAAAAATAAAGATTACATAGTCAGGGCTCCAGACTGACTTTTCCACTAGTAACTATGAAAATTTTAGGAGCACCAGCACAATATTTTGGAGCACCAGTTAAATCATCATGCCAGGTTCATTCTTAATCACTTTTGAACAAATGCTTCTTTTTCACCAGTGATTCAACGATCGAGACAGGAACCTGATGAATTAAAGTTAGGGACTGTCTCAAAAGTGTTGTGTTGACCCATCCATCCACCTCAACCTACCTTCTTTGTGTTCGTTCTGTAACACCTTCATCTGACTTCCACCTCTGCTCCATCGATTGCTACACCACAGTTGATCATAAGGGGCACTTGCTGAACCACTAATGCTGATGTTATTCTTGGGAGGACAGTCTCCTCATTTTCCCCTTATTTTGAGAATTTCCTGTTCTACTATTCATTTCCGCTCAGACCCAACCACAGTTATCAGCAGAGTCCTAAAAAGCAGAAATTGGTGCCAACCATGGGTCTTTGGATTGGTTATCATAAAGCAGCCTCTTGTGTCAGAGTGCTGCGACTTCACTGAAGTCGATGCCACTGAGTTATATTGTTATCATAATAGGTCATATGTCAAGGTTCTTCTGTGCAACTCCCCGTCCAGCTCATCTTGTTTAATGGTACTTGAGAGTCTTTGGATCGAAGGACACCAGAAAGTGCTGCGTTCTGCCTTGTTTCTAGAGCCATGAAAATGGCAAGACCAGAAGAAACCATTTGGAATTGATTAGCTGTAAAATCAATAAAACATCTACTCTTGATTGAGTCTTTTGAGCGGCAACCTCGTCTCAGTGTGTGCACACTTCTGATGATTCCTCAGTTATAAGTACAGACCGGTTTCTGAGGGTTCAAGTGGTTCCTCTGAGAGCTGCAATTACGGGAACATCAATTCTGCCCAGAGAACACCCGAAGAACTGTTTTTATTGTTGGAGTGTGCTGGAAATATGAAGGAGGGCGTCGCTAAATGGACAAGAGAGAGATTTTTAACAGGTGTGAGTGGGCAGGAAGGAGAAAGAGCCTCTGTTTGTTTACATGTGTGTTCTGTTTTCCCAGTGTGGTAATATTAAAATGTGCATATGCTTCTTTTTGGCCTTGTTTCCCCGTTCTTTTATCTGTGATCATCTGTGGTTTCTTCACTTATCACCTACGCCCACGCGCAGTCAACAAGCCATTCAAGTAATACATCTTCTCCCAACACACACACACGCGCGGTGTGGAGAATGACTCAATAACAGTGAGTCTCAGGATGATGCCGAGAGGCGTAGGTCGAGGGCAGAGAGGGATGGAAAAAAGAAGTAGAGGGAGAAAAATAAGAGAGTGAGTGTGTGTGTGGGAGAGAGAGAGCAGAGGAAGACAGGGAAATGTGAGAAAATGAGACACTGATAGGAAGAGGTTGTTTCTCGGAAGATTGATAACTGAATTTCTTTATTGTAGAAAAGTGATTTTTTTCACTTTTCTTCCTATATTGTGTTTATTTCTTCAGTTCTGGCTCATTTCTACTATTTTCTTTTTCCGTTCTTTTCTGTCTCACTGCTGGCGGTAATGCATTTTAGATGCAGGAGTGGGGGACATGGCGGGATTGTTGTAATAATGCATGATCGATGCAAGAAGAGAGATTTCTGCCACAGTAACGAGGACAGTAATAATGCAGGAAAGATTCATGATGTCATTTGTACGTGATGCTGCAGGAAAAAACACAAAGAAGAGAAGCTTTTCTTTAAAGAAGCCTGTCTTCCCTTTGCTTAGTTAGTGTCTATGTCCTTGCCCCTCTCCTGTCTTCGCCAATTCCTCTCATAGTTTCTCATAATTACTTACTTCAGTGGGCTTTTTCTCCATTTTCAAATAATATCATTGCGCTGCTTACCATGCTAAATCAAGTGTTGCCTAAAAATTACTCCAGATTAGCTGATCTTAAATCTGTTATGACACTTCTAATAAGCTGTGTGCATATGAAGGTCATTTGCAATATCCAAGTTAAATTGAAGTAATTGATCAGATTTAAGTTAAGAGCTGCGGCCCCCTGGAGGCTGCTGAGGTGAAAATATATGTGAGGAATAATGGGAGAATAAAAGTTTTGCATAGAGTGATTCTTCAGTAACATTTGTTTAAATCTGTCATCTCGGGCAGTGATGCCAGATTGGCTGGGTTGGGCTACTTTTTATGTAATTGTGTGGGTAGAAAATGATTTGGGCGGATAATTGTGGTGATTTGAGCTACTTTTTGTACCATTTTGGCGCCTTCCACCAACAAAAAGGCAGGCTATATTAGTTCACTGGGCTCAGTTTGACACATTAGTAACTGATAACCTTCTCATGACTGATTCTGATGACTGACTTTCTGTCATACTGTAACCATGTAATGAAAGTCTGGCGAAAGCTTACATCTGAAATAAATAAAAAATATATATTTTACTGAAGCTCCCTGCCATTTTGACTGTAAATTTATATTTTATTAGCTGAAGAAGCACCTTAATTCCTCCTTCCTGGCTGCCGTGAAGGCTCAGCAAAGATTGCCACTGTATTCAGCCTGTAGCATTTTCCATGTGAAGTAACTGCGAGCTTGTAATCCTAGACTTATCGGCACTGATAAAGAGCAACCTCTTGGGTATTAGCTGCTATCTTCACATTTAACGCAGGGCTGGTTTTGTGATTACTCAAGAGATGTCTCACTATACTCCCAACAACTCTGACGTAGGTTTCGGCAAATGAAGAGCAGAGTCTCCCGTGTGAGGACTGAACCTTTGACATTTACACGGAACAAGTAAATTGACCTCATATCACCACCTGCAGTTGTTGCTCTCATTCGAGGTTTGGCTGTTTCTTTGCAGAAAAATGATCCGTCACACTCGCAGTCTGCAGAAATCTGTTCTTGCAGAATGTTGCACATTATATGTTTCATTTTAGTATCCTCAGATAAATTGACAATTGCGTGCGTATCTGTGTTTTAGACAAGGAAACCGCCCGTGGAGGATCTGTTCTCAGACCTGTGTGATGGACGACGCCTGCTGGAGCTGCTGGAGGGGCTGTCAGGACACGAGCTGGTATGGATACACGCACACAAACACAGGGGCGTACTGTATAAACAGGCACAAACACACACATATCCACAAACAGAGAGAACAAACCCGACGCCAGAGTCATGCCAGACTTTTAACTCAGTATTGCTCTCTGTCATCAGAAGAGGATAGTAAGGAGAAGAAGGTCCAGTGCAGATGGCAGCTGCCTTTAAGGAAAACAGTAGTCCAATAGGCATGGTTTGACCTGATAGTCGTTCTGGAGATTTTTTATTTTCTGTTTTACTTGTACATTAGCAGTGTGTTTTTCTACTACTGAGGCAATATAAATAATGGAACCACTTGAAAACCAACATTGCCAAAGTGCTACCCCAAAAGGGCCCATTACCTGAGGCGTGAATAGCAAAGATTCATGAAATCGTATTAAAAACAACACAAATTTTCGAAATAATTAGTTGATAATAAGTCCTGTCTGCTGTTAAATCTCATATTCCGCACCTTGAACAGCCACTGCTAAAGGCTGATTAACTTTTATTGTAACCGAACACATAATTATTTCAAATTAGTTTCAGTTATCAGCCTTGTTACCCAGGATCCTGCAGCCAGGTCAAGTCACATTTACCAGAGAAGAGGGTGGAAAGTGAAAATCACAAGATTCTGGGTTCTGGGTAAACGAAGATATTTGGCATATGACCGGGGGTAGAAGGGGTGGATGAGTTATCTAAAAAGGGGGTGTGGGGTGCACATGAGACAGCACTATAGTTGGAAACAAATGAGATATGCGGTACACAATGTTTTACCCCACAGGCAAGTTGTAACCATTGCACAAGTTTCACATCATTGCTTTATGTCCCATATCCCACACTGTAAACGCTGCATTAACCTCAGCTTAACCTTAAACTAACCATTTTCCTGACCTCAATGCTGAAATCATTACTTGAGGAAAGAATAACGGGGACTGAAGTGCCAAAGTGCCAGGATAAAAAAAACCTAAACATATCCGTCCGTCCCCACACACAAACACCGGCACATCCCACAGTCTTAATCAAACTTCCACTCCCACCTTGTTTTCTTGTCTCCCCTCCAGCTCTCTTCACCTCCTCCACTCTGTCTGTTTTGCTGGAATCTCTCCCTCTCTCTTCCTCTTTTGCCGTTTTGTTTTTCTCTTTTATCCTTTCTCTACCTCTTTCCACCACCTGTCTCTCCCCACTTCTATCTCATGAAGAGACATTATCATCCGTGTCCTTTGTTTGATTCTATCGCCTTCTTGTAATGGCACACACACACACACACACAAATGCACACTTTTATTGTAATGTGGCTGTTTGTAGCGCTCATGGATGCCCCTGAGCAAGGTCTGTTTATGCCTCAGTAATCTCCTCTGTCTGGTGTTGTGTGTGTGTGTGTGTGTGTGTGTGTGTGTGTGTGTGTGTGTGTGTGTGTGTGTGTGTGTGTGTGTGTGTGTGTGTGTGTGTAGGTGAGGTTGGAGAGAGGATTCACGCGTGTTCACTCGCTCAACAATGTCAACCGCGCTCTGCAGATCTTGCAGAAGAACAATGTGAGTACACGTGCACGCGGATACACATTTCCCTTTTATCCTGATGTGATTATGTGTGTGAGTTAAATATATGGGTTCATTAATAAACATTAAATAAAGCAGCGGTTGGGCGACACAAGTGCTTAAATTAAACTGCCTTCCAGGTTTCTCTCCATCTCCTCTCAAACATTGTTTCCGTATACCTCTACCCTCGTCTCTTTCACCATGTGCTTACTCTCCTGTCTAAGAAAAACATATACCTCTATCTTTTTTATGCTATTGTCTCTCTTCTGTGTACATGTTTTTTGTCTGGCTCTTTTACAACAATTCTTCTATTGTCTTGCTTCTCCTCTGGCTTGTTCTCCATTTTTCTCTCACGCTGCCTGGTTTTCTCCTCTAACGTATCATCTCTATTCCATACATAGGAGAGAGTTATTTTAGTCCAGATAAGTGTATAAATATGGTTTTAAAATCTGCATTTGTGTTGCAGATAATGCAATGATAAGTTATTCATGTGCCTCCATAAGGTTTAGCAAATAATACTTAGGGCAGTGGTTTCCTAGCCTGGGTTGCAGGACCTGCCAAAGGACCCAAAGATAAGGAGGTCACAAGAAGATGAAAAAATGAGACACAAAAACATATTTATCATTACAGTGATATCTTGTATAAAAGGACCCAGGACCCCCAAGGAGGACAAGTAAATTTAGGGCATATCCAACTCCCTTTCGCTGGTTAAAGGTGTGCAATCTGGTTGCAAAGTAAGGCACAAGGCGCAAAGGAGTTGTATTTAGACTCTTAATTACTCAGTGGTGTGCTTTGGGCCTAACATAAATTAAACCAGTCAGAGTGTCATCTCCCATTCCCTTTAAGACACAGGTGTGCCAGGACCTGGCCCATTGCTATTTAAGCTGTAGTCCTCGTCTTTGTTGAGGGACAGGCACTCTGGTTGACTGCAGATGAGCAAATGCACAAGTATTAAGCTGAGGAGGAGGATGTACCCGCATTGTTAACCCGCCTATGTAGGCGCATCTGCATATACCAAAAATAGTTTTGGTAAAAAAGAAGAAAAACAAATTCATCAGTACAGTTATCACTTTTACTATCAGGCCTATGCACAAAGCTTCAACATGTAGAGAAATCTAAAGCTAAACAGGCCTGGTGTATAGTTGCAAATGTCCACATGAAGTGTGAAACCTGTAAAACAAGTATACAAGACACTGCTTCATTTCAAACAAAGGTTGGGCTTGAGGAAGCGAGGGCACTGGCTTGTATTTTGTAAAATAAACTATTATTAAGATCTGCCTGTCTCTTGTCCCTGCTCCAGGTTGAATTGGTGAATATCGGAGCGGCAGACATCGTTGATGGGAATCACAAACTGATTCTCGGGCTCATCTGGAGCATCATTCTCCACTGGCAGGTGTGTGTGTGCACATGCGTGTGTGTGTCTCTGTTGGTGTTTATGGGCAACACGAGTTTTCATATTTTAGTAACACCTCCTATATTAAGTTTGACTATTTTTTGCAGGAAAGCCTCACCGTGTACTTCAGAAAGCTGTTTCTGTTCTGACTGAATGCTTTTCTATCAACCTTGACCTTAATGAGTATTCACAGAGTCTCACAAAACCCTGGTAAAACAGGAAATAGAGGTGTGCAGTGTCCCTGAACTCAAAATTGTGTGTTTCCATCTCACTGTGTAATTACACTGTATTCAATGCAACCCATTTAGAGTGCCGCACAAAGTTTTATAGTGAGGATAAACATGCTAAAATGAGTAAAACGGCTGCGCTCGTGATGACGAGGTGATCAAATACACAGCTTTCTCACCAGGAAGCATCACTTTAACACCAGCTGAAATTGCCTTTTGTCTGTGACGCACAAACTGAATCTGTAACAACATAGATGGCTTATATACATCGCTCCTGTCTATTGCTGGATGTTGGTATTGCTTCCTGCAATACTCAATTTCATTTCAGATCACGAGAACAAAATGCTGCACATTATTCTTCTGTGTCCGTCTGAATCTTTTTCTCTGTGATATTTGGATTGTGCACTGTTTCATGGATTGTAGCTGTCAAGGTGAAGGTAGCAGTCGGATTGCAGGGAACTCAAAAGGAAAAATAATCATAGAATGCTGCAAGACAAGAAAAGAAAAGTTTCCCTGTGAGGCAGGAAAACACATTCAAGGTAACAAAAATGTTCCATTGGAAAAAAAAAAATCAAGTTATCTCATTCACCAGTAACTTTCCAATCACCTCATCTCTCTATCCTAATAATAAATACCACTTTTTTTTTTATTGTCGGCTTCATACTTAAATAATTCACTACAACATCTGGAATATTTTCACTCCTTGATTTCTGACGCTGTTATTCTTTCTTTCATCACGTACTACCTTACATACAACATAATCGCTTTTTTTATAGATGTTATTTCAAAGTGTATACAACTCAGTTACCTAAAATGCACGTTTGATGCTTTCATATCTTATTAATAACAAATCTTTTAGTTCGGGGACCTAAATTTCCTGCAGCTTTTCATCTCACATCCCCTTTCTTGTTTAATTACTCCCACAGACCGTATAAAAGTACTTGCTAGCATTTCCTGGGACTGGCCTACTTCAAAATAAGAGTCAACTTGTGTTTCGCCAGTTAAATGCTTTTAATGTGAAGTACTAGAGTAGGCCCAGATAATGATATACCTAAAATATTACATTTTGGTTCAAATACCTCTTAAATCTGCAATATTTTTATATAAAATCATCTCCAACCATATCATTTAATTGATATTGTAAATGTGTGAGTGTATTTTCAATGTGATAAAGAATCTTGTATTCTCCTGATTTTCCATCTCCATCATATTTGCTCTTATTTATTTATGACCAGAAAACTTGAGCGAGCACAGGTGAGATATCCAACACTATAACTCTGGAGAAAAGTACATCAAGCAGCCACATTAATGCGAGTGCAAAAACAGTGCAAGGTGCTCCAGAGTTTCCTTTAATGTTCTTTTTTTTCATGATGTCTCGTTCCCTCCTGGTTTTTTTTTTTCTCCCCCCCGCTGCCTTTCATCTTTCTGCCAATTTATAGAAAAACATTCTGCCTCCGCCCTCCTCTGTTGGCTACCTCTCCCCTTAATCTGTATTTAAAGTTCAAAATCTATGTCAGGATGGACTCCAACTTCATGTGAAGCCAAGTTTTAATAGCTTAAATTAAAATAGGTTTTAATTGTATTTCATTCCTCATTAAGTTGGATAGAGGCTAATGTCTCAATCACACTAGTTTTGGCATAGACTTAATGACGCGATTAATAGCAAAACACAATTCTATAATGAGGTGTGTGTGTGTGTGTGTGGCATGATCGTGGGCAGCATATGTGTGCGTTTGTGTATGTAATGTGTGTGAATGAGACTGTCAAAGGCTGCTACGCCCTGGAGGTTATCGCTTGCTTGTGTGTGGGCACGTATGCCAGTCTGTGAGTACTTCTGTGTGTGTGTGTGAGTGTGTGTGTGTGTCATTGTGAGTGTGAGTGTGTGTCTACAGCAGTCTTTGTCAAAGCGCCCCTCCAATTAAAGTGGAAATGCATGCAGTGACCTACTCCCAAATGAGTCCCTTTTTACCCGGCAGGCCACATTCTATGAGGAATCGCTAACAAACCTGTGTGTGTGTGTGTGTGTGTGTGTGTGCGTGTGTGTCCTTGCTGGGAATTCACCTCAGCACCAAATTACACCGAACTCTATTAATAGGTTTAGTTGCACATCGTGTGTTAGTGTGTACCTTTGAGTGTGTATAAGCATAAATGACTCTTGCCTGCTTTTTTTTTTTTTTGCTCTTTTACCTTTGAGTGCAACTGTGTGTGTGTGTGTGTGTGTGTGTGTGTGTGTGTGTGTGTAAATGGCTGTTTTAACTATTTTTTTGACTAGGTTGAGGCTTACAAGTCTTTTTTTTTTGGCATCTTGTCTTTCAGACCTCTGTTCAGCCTTTGCTCAGATCTCTGCTAACACTCATTGCCCTGCCTTGTTGCATGAATGAGTGTGTGTGTGTGTGTGTGTGTGTGTGTGTGTGTGTGTGTGTGTGTGTGTGTGTGTGTGTTTGTGTGTAGGAGTGCAGAAAGCATGGAGAAAGAAGCAGAAGAGGAGAGTTGAGTGGTATAAGAAAGTAGGGGCACAGATTCTTGGGGAAAAGAGAAAAAGAAGAGTGGAGGGAAACAAAAACTCGCCTTTTTCGTGCACTCACATACACAATATATGTGTGTGAGAGTGCATATGCGGCAGATAGAAAGGTGAGGGTAAGATATGCATAAGCAATGCACAACCGGGCAGTGAAAAGTGTAACATCTCCCTCTTTTCTCTCTCTCTCCCCCCTGAGCCCTGAACAAGTGCTCCAAAACTGTCACTCACAACTGCCAAAAACTCCAGCCTGTGAGGATGCAACCACATCCACACACCGGCTTATGCATGGATATGTGTGTGTACACAAGTGTCCTTTGACTGAGTGCATGCTGCCATGTGGAGGTACCTGTGTGTGTGTGTGTGTGTGTGTGTGTGTGTGTGTGTGTGTGTGTGTGTGTGTGTGTGCGCGTGTGTGTGTGTGTGTGTGTGCGCGCGCGCGCACGCGCGCGCAGGTATGTGTGTGTGGAGATGCAAAGCATCCTCTGACAGGCCGTGTCGAAAGTTTGCTAGAAAGCAGCAGATTTTTTTTAAAAAGGTCTCTTTATGGTAATTTTACATCGCCCGGCTTCGTATTAGCATGGATTTCAATATCTGTTATTCCGTCCGTCAGGGTAGTTCTTTGAAAAGAGTTTTTGCGTGTGTGTGTGAATGTGAATGTGCGGTGAAAGAGAGTGGTTATGGGTGTGTTTGATGGTAACTGCTAACAGTAGCCAACAGCTAGCTGTGAATTTTTTATCCTTTCTAGGTGGATATTGGGTTCAAACAGGCATATTTGCGTGTATTTTGCAGCCTAGCTGTCCCTTTGCAATTCACTAAAAATCCTCAGAATGACAAACAAAGTATGCTCGATTGCAGGCCTCAAATTTGCACACACACTGCATACTTGCACACATTGGCAAGACAGGCCAATAGTCCAATTGTCAGATAGTATTTAGGTCCATCTGACCATCAATATTTTTGTCAAGAGCAGAATACTCTCATGATTGTCATTAAATGTACTGTTGTTAACGATATTATATTCCCCACAAGATGATTCTTAATGATCTTAATAACCCCCTGACTTGACTCATCTAGTGCCTCCATTGGTCTTGTGTCCTCTTTGTCAGGATTTATGCAAAATGACCCAAATGCAAGACACCAAGTGAGGCAAGTTGGAAAAAAAACAAAAAAGTGAGCTTTAATAAGATAAAGCTGAAATCCAAAGAACAATAACTGGCAGGCAATCAAAACAGAAGAAGCAGATGGGGCAAATCCAGAAAAAAAACACTGATGAGACACTAGGATAAAAACAGAACTGGGGAACAGATGTTGAAAACGCAGAAGAACAGAACAAAACAACGGTCATTTTCAGCATTTGTTGACAGCGGATCAATCTGAAATATGTCTGGCAGTAGTTTTATTGAGTCTGTGAGAGTAATGACAAAGACGTTTAGCTGTTAGATGAAAAGATGTAGGCGACAGGCTGCACACCTCCAACTTCTCAGTGAGGTACCCAACTCCTTTTCCCTCATTACAATATCAGGTTTTCTGTTAAAAATTGGGTATTAAGTATTGCCAATTAGGCACTTTTGCTTTTTGTTTTGACAGCAATCCTTCACCATAATTGTGTCGGTGAACTCACCTTACTCTTGTTACATAACAACGACTACCACAGCAAGCCTACACATATCAAATCTCTTGACAAACCGTCCAACAGTTGGCAAGATTTTACTCAAAAACAAGATTGCAATCTCACAGGAGAGAAAGATTTAACAACATCATGATTCATCCTCAGGGGACCATGTTTTTCAGTCCATCCAATAGTTTCTCAGATATTGTAGTCTGGATCAAAGTGTCATCTCCTTGAGCTTTGAGCATTGTAGAAAAAAAAAGAAATTTAAAATTGTCCATTTTCATGAAACAAATTGAACATAGCCTTGTTCTCCAGAGGTGAAGCCCTTTCCGTTATTAATGAGGTTTCCTGTCACCGCACTCTCCAGACTAACTTTTAGCTTTGCACACAGGACATCAATAGCTGGATTTCCATTAAATTTGCCACAGATAACAATGCTCCCTAGAAGATAGAGGGATGATTAAAAGAATGTCCCTTTAATCATCCCTCTGAACAAAATGTCAACTTTGCACACTAAATATGCAACTGATAAAGCTTGTTCTTGTGTCCTGGAGGATGAAACCTTTTTTCTTTTTAATGATCCCAATTTACTTTCCTCTAGAGACCTCCACGGGACACACTCCAAATTTGTAGTCCCTTAGTAAGTTGGAATCAGACCATTTATTCCATCCAAATACTTTCTCTTTGTGTGCAGGTAAAGGATGTGATGAAGGATGTGATGGCGGGCCTACAGCAGACCAACAGTGAGAAGATTCTGCTGAGTTGGGTTCGTCAGAACACACGCCAGTATCCTCAGGTCTGTACCTTTTACTTCTTCCTTGAGTTCTTTTCTCAAGTTGTTTCTTCTGTGTTTTCAGGAAATTCTAGGCCTGTGACATCATAAATAACCGTTGTCTTATTAATTTAAATGTAGAGTCTTTTTCCTTTTAAGCAGAAAGTTCAAATCTAATGAGTACAACAGTGAAATGACGCCTTTCTTCATTTTATTTTTAGTGGTAGAGAATGCTTTTACCCCTGCCAAAGTTATTTTTATTTTTTTATGTTGTCTGACTATCTGTCTGACTGGATATCTCAAACCCCTCATGAACAGATTTTCATGAAATTTGTTGGACAGATAGGCTGTGAGCCAAGAAATAATGGATTAGGATTTGGTGGTGATCCAGATCTGGGATTACTGCCATCAGATGATTATCATTTTTATAGCCCTGAGTATGAAACTAAAAGACAGAGATACTTGAGCCTTACTCCTAAAAAAATATGTTGTCAGGGTGAAAAAAATATTTCAATTAACCTTAAAATTTCAGCAGTTGGGATGAGTCTAGTTTTTCTCCATTTTTTAATTTGGTTTCTTTTGGCTTTGGTTCTTCTCTATTGTATTGACATCTCTAAGCTAAATTGGTTGGAGCACTCACAACAACTTTTGGATAACATTTTATAGCTTCTATTGCCCAAATCGCTTGGAATGTCTCCCTGTACACAAATTTGAAGTGAGGTCTTCATTTTCCAATTAGGAATAACTGATCCTGAATTACATATTACTCATGAGTGCATAACAATAACATGATGACATGATGAGGATGGTGTCCTTTTTATCACCTTTCTAAAACCAACAAAAGCGGAAGCTAAAGTCGTTTAAAAAGTCTGGCTAACTATCTTACTTCCACTGCCAAGTAGCATACTATGAGCTAACTACATTATGTTGTGGCTTACTGGTTATGTTAGAAAAATGTGTGCACTTGATCCAGTATCAAACTAAAAAAAAAATTAGACCATTGGTGTGGCTATGTTTACGCTAACATTTAGGCTAAGGTTAGCAGCTTTTTGTCCTGTTGGATTTCTGTAAGGTTAAACTGCAGCAACTCCAGCCAAACACATTATATCAGCTAGTCTTCAAGACTTCTTTTTTGGAGTGAAGATGAAAATGAGATCAATAAAGCAGAATTTCAACATAATTCAACATCCAAGTAGTGTTGTTTGCAGTGCTGGCTCATGCATGTGTGAGCTGACCAATCAGAGCAGACTGGTGCTTCTGTCCTTTAGCATGTCAAATATGTACCCATTGTGTCCACATTTGAGAGGGTCAGTCGACTGTAGAAATTAAAAGGGAGGTTTTCAGTTAGTTTTCATCCAAATCACAGGGTTTGTTCATATAATTTTGCAATTTCAGCCGTCACAATCAACAATCTTTGTTAGAGAGGCCTTTCTTCTTCTTTTGGTTACTTCTGTTTAAAATAGAACACTCGCTGTACAAACTTTGACGGTAATCTGCCACTGTTTGCAGTGTAAACTTTCTGTTTTTCCACAAATTGGAAAGCTTGACAGGTAAAGCGGCAGGGGGGCGAGGTTAAGTGAACAGTCAGTCGACTCTGCAGTACTTCCCGAGCTCCATACTGCTTTGTATTACATTAGAAACCCATTTTTAGCCTCGGTAGTCTGTCATTCCATGTATTAAAAGCTCCGACTGGCAATTTGAGAGAGAAAAGATGTCTTCAATCTAATATCTACCTATGAAAATGGAAACCAGTGCTGGGGCGATGGTCTTTCAATAGTGGGTGTCATCCTGCATTCATAGGTTGGCCCTTTAATATCCATTATCTCTGTCCTCAGGTCAACGTGGTTAACTTCTCCAGTAGCTGGAATGATGGATTGGCCTTCAATGCCCTCATCCACAGCCACAGGTACAGTAAAATGTCTAGTGTGTGTGTGTGTCTGCAGAGACATAGAAAGAAAATAAAGCAGTAGACACAGAGGAGGACTGAACAGACAAGGGAATGTCGAAGGTGCACAGAGGGAGACGCAGTCAGGGATTTATTTAGCTGCCTAAATTGTGCTCTTGTTCACACTTTTTATTAAATAGAGATACTTTGAGGTGGAAAATGAGCCCATTACTACGACGTACTTAGAAAAAGAACAAAAAGGAAATAGAAAGAGAAAGGCAAAGAGACTATGAATATGTCAGGTGCTGCCAGCTAGCACCCAGCTGGCTATTAGTGATGCACTGTGAGAGGAAGCCAACTAGATGAATGACATAGTCTTCATTTAAAGCTAATGAGTTAATGCGTGGACATGGAGGAAGCTGCCAATGAGCTGAGCTGCGAGTGCTGCTGCCAGTAATGTGTCGGATCCTTTCAGTTCTTTATTTTTGTGGTTGCCATCTTTTTACTATGATAAAGTCTCTCTGGAGTCATTTGTACAAAGTACGTTTCAGTTATCACCCCTCATATTTTTTAAAACTGTTGACAAATCTCATTGTAGACAACATTGTGGACTCTTCTGACAGTTGTGACGCAAAACAATCATGAATAATAACTGTCTGAAATCTCAATTTACTGGTAGAACACGAGTTCAGAAACAGGTATTATTAAGTATACCAACAGTTATCAGAAAATTATCAGACATTGTGAGTCACCTCAGAGTGCAGTGGTCTGTGAATTAAAATGTACATTGTGCTAATAAACGTCCTATTATTTGCTGTTTGCCAAGTTAAAATAATTTCAGTTATTTCAAATGCATAAGGTGCCTGTCCAATCCAACTGATTCAGCATCCTCTAAAACTTCTAAATCATCAAAATCTGTCCAATAGGAGTTTAAATATGGCCGCTTTTCTTAAATTTGATAATGTCAACAACCCTCCAAACCACTCCTTTATTGTTTAAATTGTCCAAGCAGTTACTGAAATATTGTTCCTGATTAAAAGTGCAATAAGTAAGAATAAAGCAACTGTTGGCTCAAAACTCCAAATGAATTGGGGGCAGCACATCACCAGTTTAACCGCTATTCCTGCGAACTGTATTCTTTTAATATAACTATGACACTAGTCGTTACCTAATTAGCTCAGTTAGCAGTGAAGTAAGCTAGCATGCTAACATTGACATGTGTAGTGATGCTAATAACTAAAAATTGAGCCTTGGAACCGAGCCTTTCTCAACAGTATGTTGGGTGACGTTGTGATGTTGATGATACGACACGGTTAGAAGTTTAGGAAAGGTAAACTGAACTAAAATATTCTGCTCTATACTTAACATCTTGTATTATTACACACCCAGTGCAGTTGAACAAGTGAATGAACAAAAAAGTAAATGATTCAGTAAATGGGTAATGAAGACAAGGAGGATGAATAGATGGATGAGTGGCTGATGCCGTGTTAATCTGCCTTTATGAATACCCATGAGAGTTTGGGTCTCAGGACTGGACTCATGTAATTATGAATTAAATCATGGTTAGTCCCATGAACATCTGTCAGCAGTGTCCTTACATGAATACAAAGTGGGAGATCACACACAACCAAAGCCATCATCCTGCAGATCATCTCTCTGTTGCTCCGCGCTGACGACGTCGTGTTTACCGAACAGCAGACCTCACGGATTAAATGTTTGAATCAAATAACATACAAAATCAACATAGGATTTTGCATGAATATGGTCTGCTTCCACTGTTTACTGAGATGGTGCTTAACTGGAGAGCATGCGCAGCTATCACTGCATGGCAGATGAATACGTGGCTGCTGACTTGAAGTAGTTCCAAAAATAAACCTGACTGCATCAGCTGAAGAGAGTTAATTACAGTGTATTTCATTTTTAGACAATTAATCTATAGGCTATATAATAAAAAACTTTTTTATTACTACAATGTCAGCCCTTTTACTTTAGAGAAGCTCTTTGTCGGCTTTTACTCAACATATGCTCAAGAATTTACACACAACAACAGACAAAATGATCAACCAGGGACATGATCTAATAAATGCTTGGGCTATTCCTCTATATTTGTATCAATTAAAATATAGATACAGAGGGTGGATGATCCCTGTTGACTTCTCCTTTGCCTCCGCAGACCTGAGCTTTTTGATTGGAGCTCAGTGGAGAAGAAGACGTCTGCGATCGACAGACTGGAACACGCCTTTAATAAGGCAGAACAACACCTGGGGATAGAGAGACTGCTGGACCCTGAGGGTAACACACACACACACACACACACACACACATACCTACACACACACACACACACACACACACACACACACACCAGTAATTCCCGAGAAGAATATTCGAGGTGAGTTACAGCTCCCATCGTATTTCACGCCTTCCAATCATGCACCCTAATTGGCCCAGTTGAACATGATGTGTCATGCTGTGATTGGGTGTTGCCATGGCGATAACTGTGGTCACCTTGGTGGAAGGACTTGATCGCTGATGCACAAACTGACCGACCGGTTGGCACAAAGTCCTTTGAATTTGTGCAAAATAGAACCAGAGATGCCTCCTAACAAGTATGTTCCTCCCAGAAGTTGTTGACATTTGTGGCATCCATCACTGACAGTGTTGCTGCTGACCTCAGACCAGTTTACAGACTCTTAATCACAACTGTCAGGCAGGAAAAAAGAGAGTACAGCTGACAGGGGTCAAAGTTTATTGCAACACTGTCTTGGGCAGGTGGGCAGCTGTGATAAATAGTGGTGGTGTTTTTTGCAAACATACAGTAGGTCTAGTTTTACTACACTTACCAGATAATCTGATTTTATTCTGATAATTCTTCAACCACTCAAATTGGGGCTTTAAAACCAGGCATGAGTTAGAGATGCAGTTTTCCAATGAGTAATCACTCAAGAGTGATATTTAAGATATAACTATTCGGCAGTAGGAGTGTTAAGATTAATCAGTACATATAGGAAAATGCTTACAGGAGTCAGATATAAATCAATACAGAACCAGAGATCCGACCAAAATTCTGGTTGAAACTGAAAAAAAGGATACCCAACACAATGTAATGTAATGTAACGTAACATGAAGAACTTAACTAAGCACTCTATTGCAATGTAATGCAATGCATCATAATCCTGCGTAACGTAATATAATGTAACTCAACGTAACAAACTTTATTTGACTTAGTAACTGAACTTAACTTAGCAATGTATGCAGCGTAACAGCGCAACGTAAAGAACTTAACTTAGTAACTAGGTAATGTAATGCAGTGTCACATAACGTAACATAAAGGACTTCACTTAACTCAGCATCTTGCAATATGCTGATGATGTCACGCATCTCGATACTAATTTAAGAAGCAGGTCACGGAGAGGAGCAGCCAATACAGGGAAAGGTTTGCGGCTAATGCTGCTTGTAAGCCATGTGCTGTTACAACTACAGACATGCATACCAATACGCACCAGAAAACACTGGATGATACTGACTCAGGAACTAAGGTAAACAATACCCAACAATACATTTCACATTTAAGGGGAGAATTTCAGTAAGTCTTAGGGGTATTTGTGATGCAGCATTTTAAATAAAAAGGAAAAAAATGCTTAAGAAAAAGGCATACTTTAACATGTTAAGCTCTTTTGGGGATCTTTGTTTGATGTGTTTTTATTTAAGCATTCTAAATCTTCCATATAATATCACCAGGGACTTAACTTTGTTGTTTTACTCTTTATTTTATCAATTACTTTTTATTTCATCCATTTTCCCAAATCTTTTTGTAATGGTCTATTGATTGTATGTGTAATCAGTGATCGAGTTATTCAGCGGTATTCCTCTTTAATCCCCACTGTTGTGAATGCTGTGTTCAGGCTTTGAGCCAACACGGTGGGGAGCGTTGTAATCCCTCGCAGCTCGCTTAAGCCTTGAAACGACACATCACGGCAGATGAATTTTCATTGATCTTACAATAAACAATAACTAGTTGGGAGCAAGTGGGGTGAACGCGTTTCATTATTATGCTGCGCATCAATGCTTATAACACCATTAACCTCCCACCTGGGCCTTTTGAACATTTTCTTGTGCTACGAAAGGATTTCACGTTGTGTTTGTCTGAGCTTTTTGTGGCTCATATCTCAGCGAAGAAGAGCTGTCAGGATTGGGGAAGTTGGACACTCGTTTGATGTTTACTCCTTTGAAACAGCAAATTGCCTGTGATGTCAGCAGCAGCTTTAACGCAAGATATACTGTGTATTTGGGAATAATCATAGACTCCGACCATTTTCCCTTGTGCTCTTTTCCTCTCGTTATTTCCTTTCGTCTCTGTCTTCTTTCAGTTAAATCACTTGTTTGCATGAATGTTTAAAAGAGGGATTATCACCAAAGCTGTTAACAAATGGTGTGTTTTTCATGTTCAAACCATAAGAAGTCATGAATATATTTGTATTGAAAATGTATTTTTGACTACGGTAAAACATTCTCTGTATCAGGATTAACTGGAAAGTCCACTGCAGGTGCACAGAAGATAATCAGTAACTACAGAAGGGTGTCTAAATTATACCAGCCTTCAGACTACACTTACATATCTTTTATTATTTTAACCCAAAGCATTATTTAGTACTAAGTTGTTTCAGTGCCTAAACCTCACTAAGGACTTCTAGTGCCTAAACATAATTAAGTAGTGTTGATGAAGTGTGCTATATCGTAGGCACTACTCTGTAAGGACACTCCCACACAGGGTTTAAAAGCCTGCAACTCCCCTCCAGTTAGTTAGAACTGAAGAAGCCGCTTGGATGAGAAGGAACATCTCCAAGAAACTGAAACGAGTCCAGTTGCCTACGATATAGCACTTAAACTAACTAAGTACTTTTAGTGCCTAAACCTAACCAGACCACAGCCAGTTGACAACCTTAATAACATTCCCAAAGTCAAACCATTTGTCAGCAGCTTTATTTTGAAACTCCAACAGGACGTTACATATTACGTATTCGCTCTCACTTTAATGCTGACTCTAGAGGGGTAGTTAAAGCAGCATAGATTAGAGCTTAAGGCCACTGAGCAAGCTGCTGAATTTGACAAGTGGGGAGTGAGAGCGTGATGGATCGCCACATGGCGTGCAGAGGATACAGACCGAACCTGCTTCTGCGCTCTCACAACCCACATGCACGGCTGTTGTGTCCGTGTTGCTGTTCAATATTAACACCAAACTTCAGCAGGACAAGTTCAGTGAAGAGTGTAGTCAATGTAACACTGAGTTCTGCGTTTTCGAGGGATTTGATGACGTGCCTGATCTTCATATTTGCGATTACGCGGTTGTCTAAGTGTACAGTCTGTGATGTAATGTAATAACTTCCCTGTTGGGATATCTCTACGGATAATCTCTGTTTTACAAAATCACTTTCTTCATGTCATTATTACTCTTTTTCTCCCTGTATCCTTTCCCACTGTTTATCCTGTCTTTGTGTATTTCTCCCACCAGTGTCTCCCTCTAATTCCTCTTTCACTCCTCTTTCTTGTCTTTGCTTTGTTTCTCTGTGCTCTCGAGCCTTTGTTCACTTCTTTAGCGCGGAATCAAAGCTGACATCCAGCTGCCGCGTCGAAGCTCCAGTCTCAAACTTTATCTCTTGGAAGCCATATTTTTTCCACGTAGTCTTTGAACACATCAGCAAACGGTGGAATATTGGTTAGACGTGTTCCTCACAACCGAGCTGCGATTCTGAAGTTTTATCTGACCTAGCGTGGGTCGCAGCAACTTGGAGAAGTCGTGAATGGAATAATAGAGTTTGTTGATTTGTGTGAGAACAGCATGAGACAGTCATAAGTTAAATATCACTGTTCAAAGCCTAATGTTTTCTAGGGAATAATTTGAGGAGCTATTTTAATCCAAACTAATGACAGTTCCACAGTGTGTGTTTACAGAGACAGATGTAATCACTGCAAGGCAGACGCACAGATTCACACAAGCAGAGGCATACAGATATCTGTGAAAGGACACACACATCAATACACATAAATATGGACATTATACACACAGTGACTTGTCTATGAATGGGAGTATATTGACAAAATATTTGAGAGAGCAAAAACAAATTTGAGCGCTACTTAAGTCAGCAAGTCAACATTCGATGGCTCACAGACGTGGGTTTTTTAAGAGCTGAATCAGATTTGTGGACAGAGTTGTGAGAGAGGGAATCGTGATGCTACATTTGAACCAACAGCAGGCCTTTACATTTGGTGATCCGGGTCCCCTGAGTACAAAATGAAAAGTGGGAGCAGAGAGTGTTCATGTTCAATTTGACCCTGAAGTGAAGAGAAGGAAGCTTCCTTAATATCAAACTTAAAGCTGAGACAGTTGTGTTTTCCACCACCGGATGAGGACAGAGAGCAGTATTTGGTGTCTGTGTTAATCTTAAAATGCGTTGACGCTAAATGACTAAAGTCAAACTCAATTTGTTGATTTTATGATCTAGTTTGTGAACTAGCCAAACATCATAGTGGCTGTGTTAGCTTTGTGTTAACTTCTGTTTTTTGAGTGTGGTAAGAAAACTACTTTAAGTTAAACAGTTATGAAATAGATTTATTATCATTTATGGGGAATAGTTCACACAAGAAATCATGATAAAAATATGGCGATCGCTGTTTCTAAAACTCCAAGATGACGTCCTTAAATGTCTCGTTTTGAACATAACCCAAAGATATTCAGTTCACTGTCGTGGAGAAAAGAAAAGAAAATTTTCTTAAAAGTTACTCAAACGGATTAAGTAATTAATTGTTGAGGTTCCAAGCAAGCTGAGCTGATACTAACAGATGGACTTAAAACACTGCACAACACTGATTGGTCGGAGCAGCCAGAGTCATCGACGTCTGCGCCCAGATGTAGGATTTTCCAAACTCTCCTGCTTTTCTTCACCAGTCTTTTGTCTTGCTGCCTGCAGCCTTTTCTCAAATAATGCGTGTCTCCTTGCTGTAATAAACAACCACATGCTGAGTAGAAAGAACATGAAACGTTCGATATCTTCCGTCGTGTATGAGTGAGTTTGTGGTTGAGCGAGTGGAGGAGTGGGTGGATGAAAAGTGAAGGTGTGTGCAGGTAAAGCAGGGGATTAGGTGAGCAGTAAGATATCAATCTGAAAGTTAATGTACGTTAGAAGTGTATCTGTTTATAAAGAGTGCAGCTCCTCAAGACTGAGAAAAGTTTCATGTTTCCCCAACTGCTGGAAAAGTTCACTATGCTACTTGCCTGCCACTGGGCTGCATTTTTTATGGAAGCCCATTTGTGCCACAAAACAAATGTGTGTATGTAAAAAATGGTAAGTCATAAATATGAGACAGAAAATTATTGAGAAACAAAGAAAACATAAGAAAAAATATAAAACATACAAGATAAAAAGTCATAATTATGATATTGAAACATAATTATGAGTTAAAAAGTCAAAATTATTAGCTAAATAGTCTAAAGTGTGAGATTAAGGTTGCAATTATGAGATAAAAAGTCAAAATTATGAGATAAAGTCAAATTATGAGATGATAAAAGGTGGAAATTATTAAATAGATTGTCATAATTATGAAATCAAAAGGCGAGAAAGTTGAAATTATTTGAATAAAAAGTCAAAATTATGAGATAAATGTTGATTTTTTTCTGATAATTTTCACAATATATCCAATACACATGACTTTTATCTCCTGATTTCAACTTTTAAACTCTTAATTCTGACTTTTTAATGAAATGATTTCGACTTTTCATGTCATAATAATGACTTACGCTGAGAAAATTGTTTTCATCGAGCTCAGTTTTCATCTTATTTTGTTTCCTTAACTGGCGAAAATGGGCTTCTCCCATAGTTTTTCATGAATAGGGACGGTTGAACTACAACACAAAGGTTGCGCTTTTGCCATTGCACAACCAAAACAGTGTGTATTTCCACTCTAAGCGCTCGGCGGCAGGGAAACGGTGAGCGAGCAGACTCATAAACTAGCTGCTCTTACAAACCTGCGCCTGTGTGCTCTGAATGTTGACCTGCAGGCCGAGCAGCGCCTCGGAATTTGCTTTGTGCTCCCTTTCAAATCTGTCATCGTCAATGTGCCTCTGCGAAAACTCACAGACGTACACACACACACACACACACTATGAAAAATCCATACAAATATCCTCACGCACAAAACACACAGGCACACTCATAAGTATGCACACACATGTAGCTTCAGCTGAAATGATTAAAATGGAGATCATGGGATGGGAAAGCAGAGTGGACTGAACAAGTGAGGGGTGTGTACACACTCCGACACACACACACTTGCAGGTGGTGGCTTTACTTATGGAGCTGTTTCTCTCTCAGACAAACAATAACATCCTGAGATTTCTCTGTAATGCTGATGAATCAGTATTCCACAGCCAAAGAGATGACTCCAGCTTTATCTATCGATCACGCAGACACACATATCTCTCTCTGCTCACGCTCGTTTATGTTACTTTGTGTCTCAAGACTTTTCTCTCTGTGTTGTCATCTCTTCCGTCTTTCTCCTGTTCATTATACGGTCGTGAGCTGCACATCACTCTGTTAACATACCCACAACCATCCGTTCATTAGCGCCCTGTTTCTTTCTCTCTCACTTCCTCCTGCTCTCCCTCGGCTCGCCCTCTCTCTTTCTTCTACCCTCTCTCCGTCTGCGTCTCAGCCTCTTATGGTGTTCATTTATCTGCTGTGTCGCAGCCCCGCTGTGATCCGTCTCTATTAGTTTTGCCCCGGGCTGACTGGCCGGGCCACAGGCTCTTGGCCACCGCTCTCTTATATTTCTCTTTCACCTGTTGGAAAAGTTTGCTCTGGACTTAATTTAGCTGTAAGATTCAGGGCAGACTGGCTGACTAACACACACTGATGCTTTGGGGAATAAAAAAAAAAGCCTAAAGAGTGGCTGACAGTTATTCATGAGCGCAAAGAAAAATGACTCAAGTCTGTTTTTGCAGCACCCTGCAGCATCTTGGATGCTTGATAAGTGGCCATCCTAAAGCTCCATCTCATTGAAATAACTTCCTCAACTAAGATCTGTTGTTTGTTGTCTGGGGCTGCATAGTTTATTAAACATGTCAGAAAATACTGAAAAATTACGCTGGAAATGTCAAACTTAAAGCAACATTATGTAGAAATTGGCATTTTGTGTGATTTGGCGCCCCCCACAGTTTCTAAATGCAACACCACTGCTGTAAATACAAATCACAGGTCTGTAACAATTTGTCACCTCTCACTGAGGTTACATAGTGCAGAAACAAGTGATAGAGACACCATTCAGCCTATTACAAGACACTGTGCCATCAAAATCATTGTAAAAGCTGTTATTTTAAGGTAAAAAGTTACATAATGTTGCTTTTAAGTCCAGGTCAGCATCTCCAGATATCCTGTTTTGTTGGACCAACTGTCCAAAACCCCAAAATATTCAGTTTACTCTCATTGAAGACGAATAAAACATTAAATATCGGCATGTTAAAAGCTGGAACCAGAGAGTTTGGCTCATTTTTGTTGAAGAAAATTAATTGAATCATCTTGAGATGGTTGCCAATTAAATTGATGTCAGTTAACTTCTATATTAATTGTTTTGTTTATTTATTTTTTTGTTTGTTTATTAATTGTTTTTATTCAAATGGATTGTTTTCATTACTTTTTGACGCCTTTGCTCGCTTATCAGACACAACAAATACAAAAGTGTCAACATTTTAAATGAGATCTTTTTTTCTCTCTCTGTGGCCACGCTAAGCAGGCATTTTTAAAAAACTGCCCCTCGGATGGATGTTTTCTCTTCAACAAAAAGGTCTACCTCTGTTTGGATCCTTCCATAACGTTGTCAGACACCTAGAAGAACAATCTGAGCCCGTCGGTGGTGAAAACAAGCACTTTAATTGGGCATACTTTGAAGGTGCGCCGTTGTCCCCCAGGGGATAACGTTGCAGCTGGCTGCGCCAATTTCAAAAATTGTTGTCCCCATTAGTCACTTAGACACAAATCGTGGGAAAATAGGGTTCAGGTTGAAAAATACAGAAGTTACCCTCTAACCAAGTGTTTATTATTATAACCATGGCCACAAATGACTCCTTAATGAAATAATCATTTTAACTATAGCCTGACAGGTACCTCGATATACTGTTTTATACACAGAATATAGTGTATATTTCAGTCTGAAAGTATTTGTATGCTTTATTGATTTTATTGTAGTGTTTTAATGGAACTACAGCATTATTTGAGCCTTGTTTCTCCATCATTGAAACTAAATATAATCATTTTTATGTTTATCAACGTTATTCCTCTCGCTTTCTGCTCCTCAGATGTGGCCGTGCCTCACCCTGACAAGAAGAGCGTCATCATGTACGTGACGTCACTCTTCCAGGTGCTCCCCCAAAGCATTTCCATGGAGGCCATCAAGGAGGTGGAGACGCTGCCGCGGGCCGCCTCGGCCAGCATCGCCCGGGTGACGACAGAGGAGCACTACCAGATCCAGACCCAGCAGCGCTTCTCCCAGCAGGTTAGACACACACACACACACGTATACACACTGCAGACATTTTGTTGTGACGCTGTTACGGCTCATCGTTTTTGGGGGGGGGCTTTTTAGCAAAATTTCAAAATTTAATCAACGGGCAGGATTAGTTTGAACCAACTACCAGCTCTAATTTCCCCATGTACCCCAAAATCGTATTTCCTGTTATAAGGAAAAGGTACTCACTGTGGTTTACACAAATTGAGGTCATCTTGTGTCCTGGAAAATCTTCCGAGAGTAGACGGTGAAGAGAAAAATGGCAAGAAAATTACCTGCCTGTCAACGTTTTTGGATGTATATGTAATCTTTGAGGGTCATTCAAAAGAGGGCTTCAAAGCTACAGTAATGATCTTGTCCTCCACATTTATCCACAGCAGGTAAAGACTTCCACCAGTCAGCTTTTTGGGTAATTACTGTGTGAATATTACCCACTTTTGCAGCATAAAGTGTTTCCAACTTGAGAACCCTAGTCATTCCGTCGGGGTTCACAGTTGGAGTCCTTTTAATAATATCACTAAAGCCCCTTTTCAGACGTGCACCTCGTTACGTACTTTGTGAATGCAATTATACATGTCATATTCAACTCTGAATAAGCGCCAGATTACGTGCCTTTATTAAGCGAGTCACAACAGAAACATTTCAAACAAGTCTGAATGCCATCAGATTAATATAAAGGCTGGCGGCACATTGTGAAGTACGCGCAGAGAGACTGAATGAGTCACCTGATTATCATTTCTTACGCACAAAGAAAATAAAATCAGTTTGATGAAACAGGAATGCCGTGAATGAACCTGCTGAGGAGATCAGATCAGTTTATAAAAATGATTTTTATTCTCCTTGCATGACAAAAGAGGAGAGTAAAAAAAACCATAACCATCATAACCAGACCAGCGGTTTTTCCTTTTTCAGTCATGACTATCTCTTTCTACTTCTGTGTCCCGCAAAACACTCACTGAATGAGAGTCATAACGTCTTGTCATTCGCTGTCCGTGTACTGTTGGACTTTATTAAACACACTCTATAATTCTCTGTCTAGTTGGTGATGCATTAGAAGAGGAAGCATCCATCAGGTTTAAAAAAAAAAACAACTGATGCAGCCCATTAGTGACCTGAAAACACAAGAGAACGGCCATGCCTGCAACTGCTGTTTCCAGTCATCTCAAGAGCACGTTAGGTTCATCATTTAATGTCTGAATGACAAAAAGCCATCACGTCTTTCTGAAAAAGGCTAAAAAGACATTTAAAAAGATGGAAAGTTTTGCAGTAAATCATTTTCACACATGTAAACTCTTGAACTCCTGAATATCTCGGGGAGGAAACCAAAACCGATGAGCCCGACATCTTGTCACGCAAGCATGGCGTCCTGTTAGCATAGCGAGGTGCCGTTACAGTGCCTGTCAGTCATCATGGGAACTAGGCGAATGCTGACAAATTTTGGTGTTACTGTCACCATGACGGCTTCGTGCTGTGATGGCGAGCAAGATGCCATGATTTATTTTCCCATGAGCCTTTGCTCTGCATGTGTCTGTGCTCAGCCGTGTGCACTCTTTTGGTCTTTTCGGAGCTACTTTTTTTCACATTTCATTGCTTTGTTGTTGAGGCAGCGCCCACGCTAAATAATAACACTCAAGTAGGCTCTGTAGTATTGCACATTATACAACTAAATGACTGCAGTTGTTTGTACACTGCGTATTTTCAGCTCCAGAACGGGATTATCTAACCCAGTCACAAACACTCCCATCCTGCCTACCTGCCACATTATCAACTTGACTAAGCGGGATTGTGAAATTCCCAGCAGGACCTACTCGCTCTGTTGTAGCGTCTGAGTGGAACTGAAGGGGATGAAAGAAACAGGGGGGATGATCTCTGCTCTCAAATGTCCTCCCAGTTGCCTTGAGTCAGCACTGTATGGCGGCAACACCAAGAGCAGAATAAATCAAAGGAATACTGCAGAGATTTGGATATCTTTGAGAATAAATTTGATAACGAAGGGTCATGTAACGGCAGTACTGCAGAGACGCCTCATTTTTACATCTCTGTGAGCAGTTAACAAAAGATTAACGGAGATTTGAGACTCCCCTTTTCCCTTTACTTCTCTGAAAATAAAATTAAATTGCTAACCAGCAGGCTCACAAGCATAGTTATAAAGATTGAGAGAAACATTGTTTGGATTCCACCTTTTTCATGATAAATTGGATAATGAGCCGTTTGATAGCGTATTTTCTTCTCAGTGGTACCGCAAACTGAGAGCAGGTTTTTCCTGGAGCACCCAGCAGCGAGCAGATTAACACAACCACTTTAATCACAAGGCATGATTAAGAGGAGGAACTGCGGCAAATTTATGTAAAATATGATGATTGTATCAGCAGACGTTTTTGGCACAGAGAGCCCCCAAAAATGTGACAAGACAATAACCTTTCCGCTTTACTATTTCCTGGAATTGAATTAGAAAGAGGAAGATCATTTCAGGTCAATCTCTCATTATCGTTGTGTGGGTGTACTTTGGAAAATAAACAATTTCCATCGATGCCTTGAGCCAATTTTCAAAAAAGACAAGTCAAAATGAAACAGAACTAGAAAATCTATTCAGTGTAAGAAGCAGCCTCGAAAACATATAATTCCTTTGAGTTCATTCAGTTCGTGATGAGGGAAAATGTATGAAAAAGGGAAACTATGTGAAAACAGAATGACAGAGCTCCCCTTGCTGCCAGTGAAAATCAGCTCAGTTCAGTCTGTTTATTTAAGCGTAGCCAGTGAAGCGCTTCTTTGAAATCTGCCTTTTTGCAAAAATATTGTCTCTCTGTCTGGAAAAGTCCTGAAAAAAGTGAAACTTTGGGGAACAATTTTGAGACGAGCGTTACATGTAGATGTATTTTATGAAAACTATGGCTAAATGTGGTCAAAGTGTTGACACTGTGAAACTGGCATATTATTCTATTTTAATCAAATGAACTAGTTTGATAAGCTCATCTACAATTAAACATATTTGAATATGTGATTTAAAGGTAGCTAAACCACATCAAGTACCAAATACCACTTGGATCAGCTAGGCTAGTCATCAACAAAAATGGCGGGTAAAGGAGAAGCCAAGAAAAACAAAACAAATACAAAACTAAGAACAAACAAGAAAGTGACGGGTGATGAAAGCTGGAACGCAAACCAAAAGCAGACAACCTGACAAAGAAAGAGGGAAAAAAACAAACTTAAATACACAACGGCTAATGAACAAACGAGACACAGGTGTACACGGAAAAAGGGCGGGAAAACAGACAAAGGCAGGAAAGTAAACTTTCAGCATAAAACAGGAAATCAAAAGAACTAAAAGCAAAACAATGACAAATGCACTAAAAATATGGATACTCCATAAATAAATACAGTGACGTTCTAGTGCTATTTGGTTTTAATGAAAAACACTGACATGAAAAGTCGCTCAGTGACGGAATTGAAGTAATTGACCATCAGTTAGTTTATATTCCCAAACCTGAGTTTGAAATGAAACTTCAGTCTAGCGTCTAATCACCACCCATCTGTCCACTCATCCACTCATCCATCCATTTTGTCGCCTCATATTCCGGTGAGAGTCTCAGAGGCAGCAAGGCAAGCAGATGTTCTCATCCTCGCTAACTTCCCCCCGCTGTAGTCTTCTCCCTTCAGCGTGGAACGGACAAATCTCTTTTCTCATTCTCTCAGCACCTAAAATTTGTGAGCGTCGGAATGAAAATTGACCGCTAAATTGAGACAGAACCTCCGAGTGAAAGTGCTGCATAAAATCGACCAAATATCAAGTCACAAATTAGATCTACCGGCGCTGACCTTTCGAGCTGAGTTAAGCTGAGGTCAGTGTCATGCTATCGCGCCGAATCGCAGCAGGATGGAGTGAGCTTCCTGGAGTAATGGCTGGTAATATTATTATCTCACTCAGTTTAATGGCCACATCAACCCCTCCTTTCATCAGCCCTCTGTCTGAGAGTGGAGAGAAACTGCCGGCCTTTTCCTTCTGGGGATCAGACAGATGGAGAGAGAGAAAGGCAGACGGCAAGACAGAAAAGTGGAAGGGAAAGGCGTGGATTTTGAAGAGGTGGGAAGGTGTAAAGATGTATAAAGATGTAGCGAAAGATGAAGAGGTGGAGAGGGTGGAAATGAAGAGTGAGATGGAGCAGACAAATGGGGAGTGCGAGGAACAAGTCAGATGGCAATAAAACGCGAGACGGGGAGGGAAAAAAGAGTTACTGACAGCGGCTATTATCTGCCTCCTCCCTCATCTGTCATCATCAAAGCAGGGCTGTCACCACCTTCTTACATCAACACCATACCACCACCACCTGGGACTCAAGAAGAAGGAGGAGAGACATTTCATGGAAAAAATGACGAAATCCCAAATTTGCTTAGCAAAGAAAACCAACCCTTTTTTACTCTGACATTATCTGAGGTTTCCTGATGCACTAAAACTCCACCCGTCTGGTGCTCAGAGCAGGTGAAAACAAACGCTAAAAGTTATTTGCCAGGAACCGTTTGATCCAGGGGGCGAGGTCGCCTCTGGCTGTCTGCGCTCTACAGCAAGAAAAACACCTAATCCACCTTGAAAGAGAGAGAGGGGAAAACAGCGAGGGGTAAAACAGAAGCGGAAGACAGACGGAGAAACAGTGACAGGTGAAGAGAGGAAGAAGAGGAAGGGAGAGGAGAGAAGCGAGGCAGGGGATGGAGGGGAAAGGGGAGATTGATAGCTGGGGAGAGAGAAGAAGAGACAGGGAGAGATTAAACTTTTATGATGTCTGCGGTGGAATGGTTGACTTGGTTTTAGCGATGCAGCGGCTGTCTTGGAAAAGGCATCTTGGGAATGTCAAACAAGCGGGAGGATCCGTCATCAATTAAAAGTTAATTGACCCTCCAAAATAAGAGCTCAGCTGTTGACAGCAGAAAAGAGTCACGATTCTTTCTGTCAGTAAAGGGTTTTGTCACTTGAACGTATGTTTTTTTTAGCATTTGATATAACAGCTGATGCTATCATTTTTGATGGTAAAGCTGGTATTAATATTGTTTGCAGTCACTTTCCATATATCTCTTTTGTGAGCAATTCATGTTGTGGTATTAAATTCCCCTAATCTGCCTGCTTTTTCAGCTGCAGAGTTGCCTCCCTGCACCAGTTTGGATTTCTTTTTGTATCCATTTCAAGCAGAGTTATTTTTATTTCGTCCCAATTTATATATTTATATCCTATAAATATATATATATTATACTGGCAGTGTTAAAAAGATGAAACGTGGAGGCTGCTATAGCAGTAAATTAATGGCTATGGTTTTGGAATAAGACGTTCAGCAATCCAACATGGGTTCACGATACTTTTGGCCATTCGGGCCTTTACTGAAGTGTCAAAGTTTTCAATAAGAACCAATTTATTTAGATTAAACATAAATATTTTTGATATGTCTGGAAAGCAGGGCTTTGCTCTGACGAGCAATTTAGATTCCATAGTGGTGGTGAGTCATCCACTGACTAATGAAGTATTCATCTAATTGCCTCCCGCTTTGAAAGACCACGTTATGTGTGAATACACATGAAGAGGCGTTATTGAAACACACACCAGAAAGGAATAACACACTCATCCCCACTTGTAGATTCCCATCCAAACCACGCACAATAGCTGTGAACCATATCCAAAAGGCTTCATCCAAAACTGTGTGATAACCGCACGACAAATGACTCATTAGTAGACTGATTTCATAAACTGATATTTTTAATTTTTCATTATACGTCGAAAACATTTGGAGAGAGTGCAGATTATCACTCGCTATGAAGTATTTATTACACATAGCAGCCTGAGAGTGACTAAGTGTGCAGCACACCTACACTGCAGTTGAACATTTCTTTCCCACTGCTGCTCAACTGCACTAATTGATAAGTCAGCGCACAGAAATAACTCTTAAAATCTAAAATCTTTATGTTTTCAACTGCTACCACAACTTCTGTATCAACTCAAAACAAAGTAAAACAGAAATGAAAGTTATTTGTGATCTGATGTAAAATTCAGTTCAAAGTGTTTGCCTTATAAAGCCAAAATGAGATTTCATGAAAGCAAAAGACCATCAGTTGTTTGCTTGCCAAAGATTGACGGATGATGGTGAATCGCTGAGGACTGCAGTTGCACAAATCTGCTGCTAGTTTGGAATAAATCTGCCCGAATGTGAAGCAGGATGTTGACGCCAAACAGACCAGTGATCATTTCCCCCGGAGAGAAAACAAATTGTAAAACTGATGTGATGACTTTCAAACATCAGCTGGCAGAAAGAGAGTGTGTAAGGAAAGCTGTTGGTGTCTGGATGGGTGTGGTGGGTGTGTAGGAGCTGGAGCTGCTCACAACAACACCAGCTTTGACTCTGTGCCGCTGTCTGTTGTTCATTCTGTCCACATCTGCTGCATAACACATCTGTCTTCCTCTGTCTGTCTCTCTCTCATGTCTGCATTATCTGTAGCTGGGTTTCCATCCAAGGACTTTATCAAGGACTACATCTGAAGAGCATAATTTGTAATCAGATTACTACTTATGTGTCTTTACCTTTTACGAAAACATAATCAGCATGGAGGGTAAAAAGTACATTTTAGATCATCATTTTTATGTAATTGAGTCCTTAAACGTGCAATATGCAGGACTTTTAGTTAAGGATATCTGCTAAAGTTAGCTTGCTAACTAGCTATCCCCATGTTGACAACACCTCTTTCTTCTAGCGGTCCAAAGATACTGTGCTAGCGATGTAAACACCAGCACTCCCACGATAGTCCGGCTAGCTGCACAGCTAACTGAGCTAACAGGAATACAGTCAGCAGCAGTTTGTAGTTTCTCAGGTGATCTGCTGCCCCCTATTTGTTGGGAGTATGAATTCAACAGGTGGCAAGTTCTTACTGATTACACCTCCCATTTTCTTTAAAATAAGTAAACATATTAGATGATTTTAGCCTGATTTCAAGTTTTATTTCTTTTAATGTCAGTGCGGGGGGCAGGCGCCAAACCATATTTTAGGTTAATTTAAACTAACTCCACCATAGAGCATTAAAGTGCTACTTACACATTAACGCACAGGTAATAACAATCCAGTGAAACTACTAAATGTAGCCTAACCTTTGCTAAACAGCCGCCACTGTTGCGCAAGTAACAATAATAATATAAAATGACACATAACATTAGCTAACATTAGCTACAGGTCATACCAAGCAGGGTTATTGCAGTATTGAATTGAGCAAAGGTGGTTTTTTTTAACTTTTGGATTCAACTTGTCATTTATGAAAGGAAGAAGGTTTTATGTCTTCTTTAAAAAGTTCTATAGTTTCCCTTTAAGCCCATTCTCCTAGTTCTGAAACAGTTCATTATGGTGAATTTGGGTTCACTACAGTCCAACACGACCTTTGTTTTGTTGCGGTATTTTTCTGTTGTCACCTTCTGACGGCACATGTCAACAACAAATGTTATAACATTTGCTGAACTGAAAGTAAATTAACTTCTTGCTCAATATTAATTTTTGAGACTTTCCATTTTCCTCCTAAATGTGTTTTCCGACACTCTGGTGATAGAAATCTGTATTTTATTTTATTATTTACGCCCTTTCGAAAGTTCACCTAAAATTAGCTTGACATTTGGATGGAAACGGAGCTTATGTGTGATTATTCATGTTTCTTTTTTCTCCTCTCTTCTGCTTCTCTTTCTCATCCCTTTTTCTCACCTTCCTTTCTTTCTTTCTCTACTCCATTTTCTTGCTTCTTCTGTGTTATTTGGCTTTTGGATCTTTCGCTCCATGTCTTGCACTCTTTTGCCTCTCTCACTCTTTCCTGTCCTCTCCTGCCACCTCTCTCCTCTGTCTCCGTCTCTCTCTCAGATTACAGTGAGTGTGGCTCAGGGGCGAGTGCGGAGTCCCTCGCCTCAGCCTCGCTATAAAAGCTATGCCTACACCCAGGCTGCATATGTCAAGTCGCCCGAGCAAAAGAGGAGGCGTTTTACTGATCAGGTCCGTGTCTCGCAACACTAACACCCCACGCCAAACGTCCATCTGTCGGTGCATGTTTTGGCTGCACACCTGTTGTTTTGGCTGCCATTGTTTGTCTGTGTCATTGGCAAAAAGTGCTCAATACCGCAAGTCTACGACTGATCTTGAAACTGTACCTAGAGTACAAAGGAATGCAAGGCCTCCAAATAAATTCCTTATTTAAATATATTCTATTACTTTATTCTTTAAAAAAGCGGTCTGCCCTTGTCCCTGAGACAAATGAATACACATTGAAAAGTTGAAGGCAGAATTATTGAATTTCTCTTGAATAAAAGTATCTTCTGATTGAATATGAACGTTGTGGACTTGCTGAGTTGGACACTTTTTGTGCATTATATCTGTCAGTCACATTGTGGTTCAATTTCATTCATTCATTTCGATGTTTTTTGCTACTGATGTGATTCATTTTAACAATTCATGAGTCAGCGGTAGTACTAACTTGGCTCAGCGAGTCTTTATTTTATCATTCGTGCTACTGAGAGAGAGATTTTTGCTAGTGAATCAAAATTAGGAGAACTAATCATTATTAAACTTATATGATGGATACCACTCCCATGCTGTGAAGCTCAAACCAGTCTATTAGCTTAGCTTAGCATACAAACTAGAAGGAAGGGAAACAGCCAACAAGGCTCAGTCTCCAGGTTGTATTTTTAAGTCCCAGGTATTAAAGTTTTTTACAATATCACCTACTTGGTGTCAGCAAACCTGTGGCAAACATCTAAATGAAATAGAATATAAACACTAATACAATAAATTCAGCTTATGTTTCCCAGTTTCCTGCCTTTATGCTTTAAGCTAGGCTAATCGGCTGCCAGCTCTAGCTTCAAATTTAGCGTACAGATGAGTGTGGTATCAATCTTCTCAATTAACCCTCAGCAATTAAGTTAACAAGTGTTGCTAATCGAACCTAAAAAGCTGCTCTGTATATCACTGCCTTAAACAAACATAAACGGGTAAGTTTGTTTGTGTCTTATCTGTTAAATACAACCTACAGCACCCCGAAACACAAAAACAGAAATACTGTGCATCCGCCCTTCTTGTACTTTCTTCTCCACGTCCGCTTTAATCCAAAACACGACATTTCAAAATGTTCAGATGCATTTTCAAAGCCCGTCACCCTGGGCTGCGTAGCTAAACGCGGCCAATAAATTGCTCTGACTTGGGCAGGAATGTATTCAGAGTTTGTGTCAAATATTTAATGTAGCAGCGGGGGTGCCCGACTCAACTTGGCTGGCACCTAAAAGGCGACGCAAAAAAGGGGAAGATAATTTGTCAGATAAGCTTCGTTCAAGCACACCCACTGTTCTTTGAAATGCAGGATGTAAAGCAGAACCTAGCGTAAAAAAAACAGTCTCTTCGCAACAAAGTTTTCCTTTCATATATGAGCAACACGGATGACATTTTGCGATGCATTGTACTCAGTTTGCTTCAGTAAAAACAGGTTTTACACGGACAACATGGTGCGTAACGGAAGAGGGCTGTCAGGGACTAAATATCCAGCTTTTATTTCACATTTGACTACTTTTCAAGCTGTAAACTCTGTCAGGAAAGAATAATTCCTGACTCTCTACCGAAAACATTTGTGATACAAAACAAGAGAGGGGCCGTGCTGACTGAGGCTGGACGGTTATCAGCGCCGTTGGATGGGCCTTGTGTATCTTTCCGGGACCTTATTACCAGAGAGAAGAATAGAGCGAGAGGAGGAGCGCGGAGCCGAGATAAAAAGAGAGAAGTTGTTAGCGTCCGGATCAGTAGCGGGCACACAAAGAGAGATATGGGGGGGAGAGAGGACGATAGAGGGAGAGAGAGAGAGAGAAAGAGGACAAGTTGTTAAGGTTGGACAAAGGCCAGAACTGCTTGTCAGCTGCGGTAATGGCTAACACTAACAGGCCTTTCCTCATCTCTCTCTATCTTCTCTGTCTGCCTCCTTTATTTCATGCTGCCTTGTTTTTTTTCCTCTACTCATCTCTCTGCCTCCTGCTGTCTGTTTCCTTGTCCCATCTCCTCCTTTCCCTCCTTCATTCCCTCGACTTCTCAACCCTTTTCCCATCTAACCCCCGACACCCTCTATTCCTCTCCACAATCACCCTCCATCTCTCTCCCATCCATCCCTTCCCAATCTAGTTCCTAAGTCCCGGCCACGAGGAGCTGCAGCGCGGCCTCAGTCCTCTGCCTCCAGGCTCCACCAGCCTGGAGAGCTACCAGGCTGCACTGGAGGAGGTATGGTACAGAGATGTTTTCTATTTAATGTATTTTTCATTAGTATGGTGAGATTCTGTACTTTGTCTTGTTGTCAGTGTGTAACCAAAGCATGATATATCGTATTCCTCTGTGCCACAGAGCTCCATTAAACACTATAATGAACACACACTGCAGTTTATTTGGACTCAATCCCACATACACAATCCTGCTGCCAGAAATACTCACTAGAGCACCAAATGTGTGTTAATCCGCTGCTGAAAATAATCCCCAACACATGCACTACTTCCTTCAGTTTGAGTAACATTTGATAAAAACTACATCGACCAGCTGTTTACTTAGTTACTTTCTAGAAAGAAACTATACATTCACGAAGAGTTTTTAACATTTTCGCATCTCCAGTAAGACATACCTGCCAACATTCCTGATATTCGCGGGAGTCTCCCTATTTTTAACCCTCCCTACCGCTGTGCTCCCGATTGGTGATCTCTCCCGTTAATCTCCCGATTTCATAGTGATACAAACCAAATGTTAGTGTCTCAAATTTATGGGGGAATGTGCGTCGCGGTACTTTGCGACCCAGAGGCAGAGGTGAGCGAGCGCCAACCTCCCCCCTCCTGACGTATATCACTCGCTCCAACCGTCTGCTCCGCTCAGTTCGTCGCTGAAAATGGATGAAACGGGTGCCAAGAAGAAGAAATACGCTTCCAAATTTCACTCCTCCATTCAGCCATTTGCTGAAACCTCAGAAAATCTCCCCCTTTTTCACGGCCTAATGTTGGCAGTTTTCATAAGATTTGTTGGCGATAAACAACACGGTTTCCTTTTTTTTTTATTGATATTTTGACATTACAATAGAAGACAACAGATGCTGTTGTACCTCATATTGTTCAAGACGTGATGTTCACTGTCCCCCCCTTTTTTTAAAAAACTATGACAGACCGGAGACCACAAACACAGACGTTTCACCCCTTTAATAAAACATCACAGCCCCTCATTACAGCATCAGCATCAGACTAGAATAGAGAAAAAAAGAAAAAACAAGTGTCTTGAGTAAACAAGATATATCAGACCTGTATTAACCAGTCAATTATACCAGGTGCCAGTACAGATATAGTCAGACATACCCCTTACTCTGTATGTAACTCACTCAAACGTAGCCCATTCTTTAAAACGACACAGGCTTGATGATTTCCAGTGCCTCAATATTATTCTACATCCTGTTGTAGCCAGACGAACTCATAACCCCTTTCTTTAATTTAAAATGATATTGTCTGGCAACAGAGCCAGAATACATAATGCTGCAGATTTAATCACTAGTAATTGAAACAATTTATTTCAGAGAGTATTGACCTTCTCCCATAAGTTTCCACAAAAAACACAACGTGTACAAGAGTACCGGCTGCTTTCTCAGACTCAGCCTTTCATTGTGTTCGTGTTCATTTGAATTTTAAGGTGTTGACGTGGCTGCTGTCGGCCGAGGACGGGCTCCAGGGTCAGCCGTCCATTTCCAACAACGTGGAGGAGGTGAAGGAGCAGTTCCACACTCATGAGGTGAGAGCCATAACAGTCATAACAGCTTTTTTTTTTGGCTTAAAGCAACATTATGTAACTTTTTCACCTTAAAATAACAACTTCATAATGATTTTGATGGTACAGTGTCTTGTAATAGGGTGAATGGTGAATGGTAAACTAGGTAAAACAGTATGTATTGTGTTAACCTTTGATAACTTCTGCAAAACTACAGCGTGCACCTTTAACAGAGTATCCGTTTGATGTGTGTGTGTGTGTGTGTGTGGTGTTAGATATTTAAAAATCAAACTTTACTGCAGTGGTAGAAGAGCAGCAATAATCTGTCTCCATCGGTGGCTGCAAACAAATTAAAAGCACAAAATGTAAAGATTCTTTTCTCCTTCAGTCCTTCTGTTGCACAGAAAAAACCTATCCCCCGCCACAACAACAAAGAAGTTAAAGTAATAGCAACCATCAACCTATAACAACATACCATGCCCAATAACAAGGAAAACTGTGTTGTTAGAGAAAAGAATGAGCCTCTCTCCACTACAATGAAGGGCTTGAAAAGACTGCAGTAATGAGTGTAAAGTGGCCCATCACCAAAAAAACAATCTCTGCTGTTTGTCGGTGGAGGGCAGACAGACATCTGAGGAAGGCAGCGCGCAGAAACACAACAAACTTTGGGGGTATTTAGCAAATATCTGGGTCCCATAAACTGTAAGATGTGGCTCCCTGAGGTCCTCAACAGTAAGAAATTCCCGTTTGAATGATTTAGTTTTAAATGAAATTTTTTGAAGTTGCAGCACCGAGCAGCTGTTTTAAAGTGAACTGTATGGGCTGAATTAACTCTGATGGATGTGGACTTACAGGACCACTGGCTCACTATCGACGTTCACGCTCTCAAAATTAAATTAACCCTGACCATTTTGCTGTGTTAGCCCCAAGTAGGATCATATAGGAGTTAAGTGCTTGGAGAAAGTCGATTAAGCACGAAGGTGAGGGGTGGAAATGTATTTTGAGAGCAGTTAAAGTGAATGAAGTGGAGTCGTGGTGATGTGAGGCAGCCTGCAATTAGTAAGAAATGTTTTGTCCCGTCTCCGAACCAGGGCTACATGGTGGAGCTGACCACCCACCAGGGCAGCGTGGGGCGGGTCCTCCGGGCCGGCGCTGCCCTGCTGGCTGAGGGGAACCTAAGCGATGAGGAGGACTCGGAAGTCAGGGAGCAGATGAACCTCCTGAACTCCCGATGGGAGCACCTGAGAGTGGCTAGCATGGAGAGACAGACCAGGTAGATACACTCATACACTCAAACTTTGGTTGAGACTGAAATATCTCAACAACTGTTGCAATTAGATTTGGTACAGATATTCATGTTCCTATTAGGATGAACTTTGACTTTCTGATACTCTGGTTTCTGACCAAATACTTGTGAAACTAATGACATTCCCTTCCCAGCTCTCTTTTACATTCTTTACTTAACTATTCCAGTCACTCTTCATTTACTGTTGTTGCAACAGGTCGTGGAAAACAAGTTATTTTCTGGTATCCCCACGCCCTCAGGTCCTCAGGCTAAATTGGATATTTTTCACCCAAGGTCTAGAAGACCTATACGTATGATTCAGCTGAAGAAGAGATTGACAAGAAGTGTGTGTCTGTGTGTTGCAGCTCAACCTCAGGAAAGACCTGTTCTTTTCTCTTGTGTCCGTATGTTTATACAGCAACACTAGGTTTCTGAAACCAATGTGTATCTCGTTCTGGTCCCAAATGTTGTCTGAAAAATTCAAAGTCAAGCTCTGTTCCCATGCAGTTTTTATAGTTGACACTTGGGACTTATGTTTGAGATGACGTTCTGAAGAACTGACCTTGAGGAACTGACGTGTAAATGTATGTAAGGCTGCAAAGCAACTATTAATTAAAACATTTTCAAATCATTTTAAAACCCTTTGCTTTACTAACAAGAGTGGATGAATAGAAGAAAGGGTTTGGCTGAAATTGCACTGCAAATTCAGAGAGGCTGAGAACTAAAGTTTTTCTTAAACTGGGTCCAATCCAAAGTGAACTAACAACTGGGCAGTTACGCTGAAGTGTAATTGCTGCACTCAAACTGGCACATGGATTGAGTATAAAATGCATCCAGTTGGACAAGCAACAGTTGTTTGCAGCCCAATGGCGAATTGGGTGTTGCCATGCCCACAGTGAGTTATTGTATCTGGGTTTTCTGCAAAAAATTATGTTTATCATTCCAAATATAAAGAAAGATTTGGGAATAAAAGCTAGGAGGAATTGAAAAAAACACCCAAACTTTATAGAATAGCTCAGGCCAAAGTGATTCCACATGCTTTTTTCCATCTTAATTTAGGCCTATGAATAAAGTTTAATCTCCTTTTACACAATGAATGAACCTCCCCACAGTAGACAACATTCATGGATACAAAGAACAGTGGCCTTTCTAATTATGGTGAATCCAGCGATAACTGACACCAAGCCAAATTTAATTAACAGTTCAGCTATCTCCTTTGATGATCTTGTTGATCCGACACAAAGCTGTGCAGCCATGGCCTCAACTACCAAATACCGCTCAGACAAGACAGCAAGGGTCTGTTGTAATGCAAGGGGGAAATAAGAGCAGGACACATAGCTTCTTTTTTTTTCCGACCAATAAAACCAGCAGTAGTCACTGCTCGAGGCATCGGCGTGTTTAACCAGACCTTCTCCCCTTCTGAACTGTTCTTGAGCAAGACTCTGTTTTTGATAATGGCTAAGCCCGAGGTATCAACATGTAATTGTCTCTCACTCTTAGACTCCACGAGGTCCTGATGGACCTGCAGCACCAGCAGCTGCAGCAGCTCACAGATTGGCTGGATGAGACGGAGGCACGGATTAAGAGGATGGGGGCTCAGCCACTGGGTCCTGACCTGGAGGATGTCAAGCACCAAGTGGAGGAGCACAAGGTGGGCAGCTGCAAGCCTGAGCTGAGTAGCTTCACTAATCCAGGCTTACATGTTGTTGTCAGGCTAAAATTATTCTGTTAATTGACTCTTGTTAAGCCCCAGCCCCCTTAGTTGCAATTGCTCTGTCAAGATTTTCCACTTTTGAACAATTTATGTAATTTGAATTGATAACAGAGGCGATTTACCATTTAAAAAACAAATTGTTGCTTATTCCAAACAAAAGTAGGCAGAATCTGGCCTGTAATATCTGACAGCTTTGTCACTGGCAGATTTTATCAGCTCAAGCTAGCTAGCTAATGAAGTTAACATTAGCTCCATGTTTAAAAAAGGTTTCTCCAGCTGACCTTTTAATGTTTTAAGCGATCCTGATTCAAAACGAGAACTCAAGCAAAAGAGTCTTAAATGTGAACTTGGTGGCTACATACATGATATCAACTGAAAGACTGAGGCTAAAGCTAACAGGTCATTTGTAAATTCCCCCAATCCAATAAAGAGCGGGACAGAGTTGCTAACGAATGGTCAACTCTAATCCAGCTAATTTGGTTTTTACAGTTTGAGGTTATATTTGTTAATGTTAGATGAAGTTATCATGAATAATGCTTATTTTGAAATAAGGCAACGTGCATAGAGTTAAAACTATAATCAGCATTCATATGACTGGCTGAGTGCTAACCATATGACCACACTTTTCTTGAGGCAGGTGTGTGTGTAGGGAAGCCTCCAAACAGACTGGGGCAATGGGCATTAACCCCATTTTATTTGTGTTCCTGCATTGTAAGTGATGTTAATGAGTCCTGCGTTGTTCCTCACACTGTTTCCACACCTCCATCATTCTTATACAATAAGTTATTAAGGCATAACCGACGTGTGCGCGATTGCTGTGTACCGATTCTGTTGTATGGCCAGTTTTTGCAATGTGAGTTCATTTGTCAGTCTGATTGAAATAATTCAGGTAATTTTCCACAAATGTATAAACTCTGGCTTCAGTTTGAAATAGGTTGACTCTTTAAATCAATGTCAAGTTGTAGGAAATACAGTCTGCATTTACTATATTTAAGAGCTTCTCATAATCACTTAGTCTCACTTAGAGTCAGAAACATTTAGTAGAGGTCTTCTCAATAACCTTCATGTTCAAATCTAGTCAAGTCCTTATTTCTGTTCAAAAATACAACAAGGCCAGTCTTTATGAAAAAATATGCAAAACCATTTTTCCAGCGTGAGAATGCATAATTGCACCAGCGACAGGAGAGCTGATACTTCTCTTCCTCTTTATTTCTTGTAAAGAGATTATGAGACAGTAGCTACAAGCCTTGGTATTATGCAGGTTAACCAGCTCTAAGTGCTGCTGCTGGTTCAACACCGCTCCTGTATTTGAGTATTTGGTTCATGTTAGAGATGAAAACAGACTGTCTAATCCTTTGTAAAGCTTCCTGCTGCATAAGATCCACACTGACACCTCTCGACAAATATTATTCAAAATACTGCTTTGGCCTCTGGGTCTGTGCCCAGTAGCCCTTTTCAGTAATCCATCCGTGCGAGCGAGTCTACATTCTTGGAAAGCTGAGCGTAACAAACTGACCAAACTGTTGCTTGGACTCAGGCACATTCTTCCATTTTCTCATGTCTTCCTATTGATATCATGAGCAGAGAAATTAGGGAAAGAAAGAGGCGGCTGCAGAAGGCTTTGCTGACGTTCAGGGAATAATAATGAATTTGTTTTGACTTCACTGCTGCCACAATTTGGAGGATAATAATTTCCTAAAGCTCCATCCAATAAGTTAGCTGCTAATTTGATAGCTTTTTATGATCTGAAGGAAGGTAATTCAGAATAATAAAAAGGAGGGTTCTTCATGCCTCATCTCATTTCAATATTTATACTTCAGCTTTCAACAAAACATTTAAAACCTCTTCTGCTCTTCTACAAGTTTCAATGCGTATGTGGGAGCCAACGCTTCAACCTAAAAATCATAACAACATGACCGTTAAGTTGCCGCTTTAACTTCAGTCACTGTATTCGCTTCGAAATGCCACTTTATTTTCGGTATTTTATCTATCTCATATGTTTCAATTGTACATTTTGAATGTGTTCTTGTTTAAAAGTATATCATCCAAGGTAATGTATTTCATGCTCTAAATAGTGCTATACAAATACAGCTGCTGCTTCCATCATTATTATTATTATATAAAAAAAGAAAGCAGCTGTTTTAAAGGAAATCTCAACACTTATACCAACATGGTCTTGGAAGGAAAATGTGAACATCTATATTTCCGTGACAACTGGGCTAAGACTGTGTGTGATTGGACCGAAAGCTTCCAGAACAGCTGCTAAATGGTCATGTGGACGCGCTTTTTCATTCTGTTTCCAAGAATGAATCATCAATGTCAGCAGATATATAATTGATCGCAGTGTGTTCGGTTGTGTGCGGCTCAGCTCTGCATTCGTTTATACTCCGTCTGTTCATTTGGCAGATTTTAAAGATTTCTGACAACTAAAAAAGCAACAAATTAGCCGACTGTTTGCAAACTCTTGTCAAAAGGTTTCACTTTCTTGTCACAGTAGGAGGCTCCGTCAGACTAGATTGAACACAGCAAACATGCAGAGGCTCCGGCAGAGGAGAAACAATTAGCCAACCTCGCCACTTAGAAGCTGCTAAAATTAAATCCACTGGTAGACACAATTTGGGAGCAGTGATGACTCCGACGTGTTGACAGTAGATGCAGAAATGTTGGTGCTTAGGCCCATTTGAAAGGTGCGAAACAAAATGGACTCCAATTGGCTAAATTACCACCAAATGTGGTTCAATTTTACCACAAGAGTCAGGACACACCGAACACAACACGCTGTCATTCACTTGAAAATCATAGGTTTACCACTGTAGACTCAGATAGCATTTCTTCTCCCGCCGCAATCCATAAACTCATTCTGACTGCGACTGCGACCAGTGGAGAACTCATTTTTAAAAAATGGAAGCTTTGAAAGGAGCTTTGAAAATTGAATCTTGGTTCCAGCAGCAGGGGGTTTAAACAATCTGACCAGATTTTACACCCCTACCGTCTTTCACATTTGTGGTAGCGATTTGGTAGTTTCAGTTTGAGTCTCCTGTGTCAGTCCTGTTACATTATACAGACTGAAAAGTAAAAATTAGTAGAAAGTTGAGTTTCCTTACTGAAGACATCCACTTCTATGTGGCAACTGGTTATAGATATTAAGACAGAGTTTGTAACTTTATCTCTTCTTTAATTCAGTTTTTGCAGTTAAAGCTGTTCATTTATTTATTGTTTTATATAGCGGAGCTTTAATTAAGTATTGTCATGTGTTGCTGGTTGTACACAGTCATGAGCATGAACATATAAAGACTATATGGCCATTAACTGAAAGCTCTGGTAGCTCCCTTGGTAGCAGCGTAAACACCAACACTCCCCTGGTTCTCTGAGCTCCCAGTCCCGACCGCTAGCTGCACAGCTAACTGGGCTAAATAGCTAACGGCAGCGACAGTTAGGTGAAATACTGTCCTCTATGAATTCGACAGGTGGCCAATTTTTACATATTGTACCTTTTAAATTAAAAATCTAAAGTGTCAATTCAAGCGTGCGCCATCATTTTAAATGCAGTGAAAGGTGTTGAAGTGTAAGTGATACGTTCAGCTTGAAGTGGAAAGAAACTGAAAGCAATTGTAAGCAATGAAAGCAGCAAAAAGTATAAGTTGTGCATGAACAGTGGACATTGTTGGAGTCAGAAAAGCTGAAGTTTTTTGTTGAAAGATGAAGATCTCAAACCTGAGAGGATTTGAAGTGGCAGTTGAGGTGTAAGACCAAAATCAGTGTGAAAAATGTGGGAGCATGACGAGATTAAACATGAATCCCTTGTCACAAAGAGTAGAAGAGCTGAAGTTAAACCTTCTGCACAATACACAACAGAAACAGAAAAGATAATAAAACGTAGACTGCCATTTCTGAAGATCAATGACAGGCTCGAAGGAGGTGAACTAATACAATACATTACAAAGGGCGGACGCTAGGTGAGAAAGTGAATGAGTATGGAGGAGGTGATGGGAAGTTCCAAAGGTCCGAAGATGGGCCGAATTTTAAAAATATGAAAGACGTGAAAAATCTGAATCAGTCGTCCTGAATGACCTGAACATTTTGACATTTGAATACAGAAAGGAGGAACTGGAGCCCATCAAAACGTGTCAGAAATTAGAAATAACCCTGTTTACAACTTGTTTTTGCCACAGAAACCTTCCATCTCTTGTGCTCACTGTAACTTTTCTGTTTGCCACCCGGCGTTAAGGGACTATAGTTGAAACATCGCTCTGTTCTGAACTCCTGCGGTGTTACAAGAAAACCAACCATGTTCAGCTCCTATTGCTTCCAGCCAAATTCATTCAGTCATTAAGTCGCCATCGTTAAAGCTGGTTATTGTGTCTTCCTGTTGCGCCGTACTCATGTGTATGCGTTCCCTGTGTGGCAGCTGCTGCAGGAGGACCTGGAGCTGGAGCAAGTGAGGGTGAACTCTCTGACCCACATGGTGGTGGTGGTGGACGAGAGCAGCGGAGACAGCGCCACCGCCGCCTTGGAGAGCAAACTTCAGGTAAGGACGTGTTCGCATTTAACACTCTTTGCTGATCACATAGAAGACAAATACCCTAATGGGCTAATTTTCATCTCCTTTTCTAAAAGTTTCTCTCTCCGTGCACTCATTGCTCCCTCGTCCTCTCCCATCGCTCGCTCGGTCGTTCTCGGCGGGAGGGGCCTCGGCACACTCCAGCTGCTGTTTTTCTGGGGGAATAGATTGAACAGGAGATAGTTTTGTCTTTGGTGTTGTGCAGTAATTAGACCTTGCCAGCGAGATGTGCTTCTGTGCTGCAGCTTTCTGCTGATTTTGTTTACTCTATAAGTTATCATCACACAGACTCCAGCTAGGAGCCAGACTTTTGCGGCGTGTTTGTGCGGTTAATTCTCCACGCCTGTCTTAGCCTCTGATGTATGAGCCTTGGTTCCCCTTGTTAACTTCCATACACTGCGAAGAATCAAGCTGAAATCTATTAAAACTGCAGCCGCTGATTTTCACTGCCGTCTAATACACTTGCCTTAATTGCACATGCTGTAACACGTTGAAGCACCGTCACACTGTTACTGTCTTTGTATGGGATGCACTCGTTGGGAGGTATCTCACTGTGAAATTGATTGTTCGAGCTGTTGATACAAGGACTTTAGATAAACAAGTATACCTGTGCTGCAGTCAGTTGGCATTAAACCATTGCAGATGGAAGAATGCTCGAGGAGATGAGGTCATGAACAGGTCACATCCTAAACCAGGTGAAACAATGTGGAGAACATGATGACTTTGTGTACTTATTATAGACTCCTGAGGATTTTTCTGCCGCCATTTTTCGTGTCTTCTCTGGAAGCTAGAAGCATTTTTGTTTTCGTGGTCACTTTCACAGATGCAGTTTGGTTTATTTGGTCCAGACCAATGAAAAATGTTCACACTGACGTATCACAAATGAGCCAAAAGGTGTAAACATGACAGGACTGATTGGACAGTTTCTACCTCCACTGAGAGTTGGTTGGTTGGTTTGTAAGCAGGATTACACAAAAACTGCCAAACAGATTTCTTTGAAACTTGGATGGAGGATGGGTTTCAGCCCAGAATAGACCCTGCTAACATTTGGTGTGGATCTAGGATTTTTTTCTTTAAAGGAGACCTATCTCTTAGACAGAAAACACTTTTCCTCGTCCTGCTGAAGGGCCTCAAAGGCCTCGCTGGGACATCATACTCCATCCTCATGTCACACATTTGCATCATTTCATGGGAGAAGTGAAGATAGCTGGAGGCTTAAAACACAACTGAACCAACTGGAGACATGGCGAGCGGTGCTGGCTCAGGCGTGTGTGAGCTGACCAATCAGAGCACACTGAGTATTTGAGGAGAGGGGGCCTGAAATTGACAGGAGCTAAAAACAGCTTTTAAAACAGAGGAGGGAGCCAATTAGCGTAAAGAAGCATACTTGTTCTTTTATTTATCCCTCTAATATATCAGGCGTACTGAAAGCATGCTGGATGGTGGATTACAGTCACATTACATTTCCTGACATGTAGCCTACAGTACGTTCTAACTGTATCCAGCTTCAGGGCAAACTATAATGCTAATCCGTCCGCACCAAATAGAAGATATTTTAACGCCAACCTGCAGACTGGATTACAGATGAAGGCTGTGCCGAAGGATCCGCACTGAGCTGCATACAGCATGATGAGAACTGTGATGGAGAGCCGATTCGCTGGAAAATGGGAAGTTGATGCGTGGAGGAAAAGAGGAAGCCATGGCGATTCAGTCTGATATCTTCGGGGAAGGTGCGAGGAGCGAGCGGGCCAAGGTAGATTTGGGCAGAGCCGGCGATACAGGCGAACAGGAAATGAAGAAATTTGTATAATTGGATGCGACTGAAACTCTTCCTCTGGGAGAAAAAGGTTTGAGAAGCTGTGGATAAAACTAAGCTGCTCTGTACTGAAAGCAGATTAGCCCAAAATGAGAATTTCTCCTCCCAAACTTTATTCACAAACTGCTTGCAAAGAGAAAGAATTACTATCTTGAATTCACCACATCATATTAAGCAATTACAATGCTGAGCACACAATGGTTGCGCTGAATGCGAAGCATAATCACACTTAACATCGTTAGAAACCTAATTCAGCTCAGTGTTTGACTTTCTGGAGGTTGCGCTGGTGTTCCCGCAGTGAACTTTATTACTAAATACAAGATAAGAGAGATAAATAGATGAGAGAACGCTGTGTGCAGGAATGTAAAAATGCAAATAAAACGTGCCTTCCACAGTTTCTCCCCGCTGTTGAACTGTCACTTGATTAATTACAGCCCATTCATCTTAAGATTAACCTGCGGAGCCTCGCTCTCCACGTCTGTCTGTAGCCGCTCGCTTGTCTCTCACTTTTTTTTCGGCGTCTCATTGTCTTTTCATTTCCTCTCCTGGCTCCCCTCCTCCTCTCCGTCTCTTCTGTCACTCTGATGACTTTGTTCACTGGACACACTGTGGGCTTTGTCTTCGCCGGTTAAATGGAACGGAAGAGTGTCTCTCCCGTTTTACTCAGCCAACAGCCAGCTGCCAATATGCCGATGCAGTAGAGTGAGGGAAAAATCAACTTTTACAGCTCACAGCATTCTGGAGCTAACAGACAGCAAAGAGCAAAGGAAGCTATAGGTTTATTAGCATGTTAGTCATTTATAAAAAATCCTGTTAGCAACAGTTATGAAGTATAATCCTCAAAGGTATCCCAGGATTGGTGGTTCAATCCACGGGTAGTTCCCCTGCCATCGCTTTGTCAGTGTGTGTTTCAGTAATTGAATCAGGGACAAATTATAAAGCAATGTGTCCATTAAAGGGAAATGAGCGCTTTATAAGTGGAGCACATTTCCCACATTTTACTTCGAAAGCCATCTGAGTTCATTTCCAGGAGTCCGATTAGAAAAAAAAACTGAAACTAGGCTTCAGATAAAAACGTTAGTGTCCAATATTAAAATCACTATATTCAAGTTGTCGAAATTGATTAAACTCCTTCATTAAAAAAGTAAAGTAAAAAAAAATATGTCTAATATGAAATTAGACTGGTGAAGTTCAGACAGCAGAAGTGGAGTCGACCTGTCCTCTCAGCTTTTGGTCTGTTCAGATGAGTAACTGTAAATACAGCACACTTGAATTTAAGTAACACTTTAATCTCTCCAATCTTAATTTTAAAACTCCTCCCGGTCAGATCTGAACACACGTTGGAAGAGAACGTGGCCAAAAGTATGTGGACAACTTTAAAAAGCTTGTCGACAGATGTTTCCCCATACAGAAATCATTAAAAAAGGCATTCCAGTTCATGAGAAGTCCAGATCATCATTGGTTAATTTCTACAGTCAATGAACTTCCATCCACTTGGACAGAAATGGAGAAATTTTGTTCCCGCCATCACTTAATTTCATGCCCTTCCACAGTCGTGATCAGCTCCGTCCGTCTGGGAGGAGAGAGGAACGTGAATCAAGCTGTATTTTTGGCAGCTCAAAAAATTAAACTGGCAAGTGAAAATGTGAATCCATCAGCCTGCGAGGCAACGTGATGAAAATGTTACACTTCCTCTGGGTAAATAATGGAAAAATATAGGATTGTTTGCGCTAATGAAGACATTGATAGATGATCTATGTGTGTGTGTGTGCAGGTGCTAGGTGACCGCTGGGCAGCCATTTGTCGATGGACAGAAGAGCGCTGGATTCTGCTTCAGGAGATTTTACTGAAATGGCAGCACTTCACTAATGAACAGGTATGTGCGTGTGTGTGTGTGTGTGTGTGTGTGTGTGTGTGTGTGTGTGTGAAGTCGAGGCAGGATCACAGCAGTATCTGCTGCATGTATAATGAGATTAGATCATCCAGATCGTGTCTACTCCCACATCCTGAAGGCTTTAAGGGACACTTTAAGCTGAAACAGACTTTATATTCATGGAAGGATAGTTTAAATAAAAAAAGGGAAGTTTGCACTAAAATGGCGTTCCTGTTACTTCTGCAGTGTAAAACAAAATACTTTACAAATAAAAACTTTGATCTTTGATGATGCAAGGGAAAAAGTAAGGGGAAAGTTCACAAAGACCAGGAATTTACACTAAATGTCATGATAATCCATGCAATAGTTGTTTAAATGTTTCAGTCTGGATCTATGGAGGACTGAACCTGGCAAAAGCAGAAATAAATAAATGAATATGCCATTAAATACACCAAATAGAAAATGAAAATAAATGTAGGCATTAATTAATTAATAAAATGTGACATAAATAGATATTTCTGGAGCTGATGGAAACTAACGCTACAGTTAGCAGCAGTTAGCCTTTACATTAACAACAACCTCAAAACAGTCATATTTATCTGTTACATGTGATGCAACAGCAAAAATATCAATAAATAGAGCACTGGAGCATCGTGACCCTTCACCTTCATACCAGATAGGACTTAAGCTACAGTATAAGTATATATTTTGATTGGAATTATTAATTAGATGCCCTTTTTAGCGACTCTCCTATTTGAAATGACTTATTTTCTCTGTCTGCGGTTGATATTTTCAGACGCGGCAGTCGTCATGAAGGAAATTAGATGTGTCGGTATATCCGATTTGCTCGTGTTCTGTGATTAATAATTGAGGAAGCTGAAATCACAACATTGGATTAAACACGATTAACTGATCAGTCTTAATTAGAAGCCATAAACTGGATTTGCATTGCCGCCCTCGGGGTCGTAGTCGCCCTTTGTTTATAGACATTTTAAGGCTCTCACACTGGCGTTATATCAGTGTTATTTTTTATCGTTTGGAGACACAAATTAGTGGCATTATAAGAGATTGTTCGGCTGATATTTTTTATCCAGTCACACCATAATAAAGTCTAGATCATTTTGTTTTTGTTTGCTGGAGCCTTACTGTTTAAAAGTCTTTGTGCATACTGTATATATTTACATTGTACCTCTGCATAATGCGACCAAATATGTGACTAAAGACATCAGGGGCCCATTTGATGAAGTGTGATTGCTCACACAAGTACAGCTTCATCGTGAAACAACCTCTCCAATGTGTTTTATAATGAGGGATCATTGGCTGCGATGGCTTCCAGACATCCATAAGGACCAAATTTAATTTGATTAATTATTCAAAACATCAGGAAATACATTGAATTCAATTTTCCCCCCACGTTCTCTGGCTAAATGCTTGTTCAAGTAGCACCGCGGGCTCCGGTTGCAAATGAACTGTCCGTACGCTGATAACAGAAATATTCACATAGTGATCCCGGGCAGAGGCAGAGATGCTGTCACAGACAATAGGCCCGAGGAGGAAGCTGCAATCAGGAGCTGTCTGTAGCAACAGGAGACGATGGCTTCAAGTGCACCTCCTTCCACATTTTCTAACATTTCTCTCTCCTCCTGTCTCCTCATTTGCCTTCTCTTCTCCCTCCACCTTTCCTTTCCTCTGTCTTGTCGTCCTGTCCTGTCCTGTCCTTTCCTGTCCTGTCCTGTCCTGTCCTGCCTCTTCACAGTGTTTATTTGACTCCTGGCTGACTCAGAAGGAGGAGCTGGTTCGCTCCATAAAGACCTCCAACTTGAAGGACCAGGCAGAGATGGTGGCCTGCCTCCGCCGTCTTGCTGTAAGCCAACAGATCTTCCTTCATTCAGCAAGAAGGATGAACTTACAGAAAGTAGCATATCTTACGTGTGTGTGTGTGTGTGTGTGTGTGTGTGTGTGTGTGTGTGTGTGTTTCTATGAATTTTTCACCAGACGGTGAAGGCAGAGCTGGAGGTGAAGCGTCCCACCATGGACAAGCTGTGCTCCATGAGTCAGGACCTGCTGTCCAGCGTCAAGAACAAAGAGGTGGCCAGCAAACTGGAAGCCAGACTGGACAGCTTCGCCCAGCGCTGGGACCGACTCATCCAGAGTCTGGAGATGAGCAGCTCGCAGGTATGTACCAGGTTGATACAGGTGTTTTGGTGTCCTAAATCAAAAAAAAAACCAACAACACAGAGCAGCTACAGTCCATCAGATCTGTAGGCCATCAGCCCCCTCGCCTGCTTTCAACCTGATGGTATGATCTCAGTCTGTAATTACACACACAGCGTGTTCCCATTAACTCCAAAGTTGACTTGTATGGCTGTTTGTTGTGTCTTCTTAGAGCTAGCATGCTAACTATAGCAACTGGGAAGCCTTCATCGAGGAAATGTTTGACCAGAGTTGTAGTGTTAGGTTAGCTACTGTATTGATGGCCCTCCAAACTGTAAGCTGGTTGCTTGTTAAACCACAATGTTTAGTTTACCAGTCAACCAGCAGAGGTCACTGCACAACGCCACGCAATAGTTCCAGCATAATTCCTGTAAAACATCTTGTCATTTGTGTAAAGAAAAAAAGGGGATAAAGTGTGTTCATCAGTGAACTTTAGAGGTTCTGGTGTACAGATTGAAACTTTAAATAAACTTTAAAACTGGCTACCCCTTTCCCGCATTTTTGGTCTCTATGCTAAGCTAAGCTAATAGACCAAAAAGAGAATATGCATATTCCCCAAAAAGGTTAACCTATTCCTTTAAAGTAACCATTGCCACAAATCATATTCCCCACACTACAAGGTATTTTTAAGCAACTTTCAAAATATTGCTTGTCATCATGAGTTTGCCAGGCAGCCAGCAGAGGTCACTGCACCCCGCCATGAAATAGTTCCAGCATAATTCCTGTAAAACATCTTACAGATACGGCATTTTAATTAGTGAATGCAGACTGAAACTTAAGATAAACGTCAAAACAGGCTAACTTGTTTCCCCCATTTCCAGTCTTTAAGCTAAGCTAAGCTAAAAGACAAAAAAGTAAATACTTACCACTGCAAAAAAAGGATAATAAGTGTGAATCAAACATGTACAAAGCCCATGAATTTAACTTTAGTGTTACCACGTTAGAGTCTGTCAGTTTTAGTCCTGAGAGGCTGGGCTGTCTCTCTGTCCTGACAACGAACTGATTGCACTTCATTTCATTCACTCAGTGTCTCGGGTCTTAATCAGTGTGTGTGATTAGCTAGTGGAATGAAAACCAGCAGGAAGATGCAACTCGGGGACTTAGATTAAAAAAGGAAACACTGATTAAAGAATAGCAGTTTGAAATAAAGGCTATCAAAAATTAAGCCACAATACTTCTTTAATCAGACAACTCGTGTCCTCTTCTCCAAAATAAAACAGCCAGTGTGCTCCTTACTGGTTTGCCAAACTGGTTTGTTTTGGTCTGCAGCCATACGGATGAAATCCTTGTAGCATCCAGACGCACTGAGGTCACATTTGTCCTATGCAGCTGTGATGAAACTGAGTCCTGGTAGCTGTGTTTGGCCTGAGGGACTGAGAAAATCAATGGATTGGCTGGGTGACAGAGGTCATGGAACAACCAGAGAGGTTTATGTGACACAGTAGTGGAGAATATTGAGGAGGCAAAGATGGAATCAGGACCGACTTGTGCGAGCAAACACACACTGATGAAGGAGGTGCTTTCAATCAGCATCGTCATACAATTATCACACTTCATGAGCACTTTTCTGAAGATGTTCGATTGCTCTCCCCCTGCTGTTCTCTCATGTCTGTCTGTAACTACTCACTGACAAGCGATGAGATGAAGGCATAGTGCCTCTGTGTTTTTAGGAATTTTGCAGATAAAGATACTGCTCGGTAATGTTTCATCCTCAAAGCCCTCCGGAGAGCTTCACGCTGAGCGTCGAGTAAATTATTGGAATTATTTATAAGTTTATAAAAGAACCTTTGTGTCCTGAAGTGCTTCTACTCAGGCAGCACTTTCTCTATAAAAGAAAGTTAAACTTCTCCTTTCGACGCAAGGTGTGAGGTCAAAAGCAGGACAGAAGTGTCTGTTAACCTCGATATGTTTATTTTTGATATAACATAATATCTATTTTATCATTTATCAAGTGTATTATACAAATGTAGTTTATGTAAAGTATGTTATTGTCTTCAAGATGCTATTATAAATAAACAAATCCCAAATGTGGATTATTCCATCACTGAAAATAGTCCCTAATAATTGCACCATTTCCTCCAGTTTGAGTCAAAGATGTTAAAAACTACAGTGCCCAGGTATTCAAGGAAATTACTGGGCCTTTTGTAAAAATGAAAATATAATATTTGAGATTTCTTTTGAAGATTTAAAGGAAAAGTTCCCCCAAAAATGAAAATGTGGTCATTATCTGCTCACTCTGATGCAGACGTAAAGTTTGGTAGTTGACCAAAGATTTCTGGAGCTTCACAACAAAACAGAGTCGCAGCATTATCCAAAACAACTGAGGTAGATGGGGACTTGTTATATAACGTTAAAAAAACAACTGGTGTATTCCAAGTCTCTGGAAGCCCTGAGATTACCGACTACAAGATGTAATATGCTCCAAATTTTGTTTCAGTCCAAAGTTTTGCAGACTTCTCTTCATCTTATGAGCACCATGTTGTTCCTTAACTCCTTCACCCAGGGGCACTGTTAAATCCAAATATATCCAGCTGTGTTTGAGGACTTAAAAAACAAAAAAATAAAGCTTACCTGGGTGAACGTGCCTGGTTTTATAATTAATATTTAAACAAATATAACATGATAAACAATTAACCAAAAACAAATATGTGCTCGAGTACTTACACCATCTGTCTTCCGCTTCCTCTCTCTCTGTCTCTCGATTACTTGTCCATTATAATCAGTCAGATAATTAGCAGGTTGACCTCTGCAGGCACACAGCACACACTCCACCACTTCAGCAGCACACACACACACACACATACGTTTCCATGGTAGCAAGGCTATCCCAGCAGTTGTACTTGCTGCTTAACTGTCATTAGTCTCATCCCTGCTGAAGCAAACACACAAACACACACACACACACACACACTTAATCAGAAGAAAACAGTGCTCAGAATGAGAATCAGCACACACCTTTTTAAAAAAAAGCAGCATCTCTGATTCTCACTCTTCCTGTTGTGCAGTTACAATCTGTCAGAGTCACAGAAATCCCAAATCGCTGCTCAGACAGCATCTCACAGCTGTCTGAGTGCACACACACGCACTCACTGACACACACACACACACACACACACACACACACACACACACAAACTCAGACTCATATCACAGAACACACCGTTGCTTATATTTTTGTTGCGGTAATGTGTGATTGATGCAACAGATCTTTGACTCGTCGCCTCTCAAGGACACCGTTGCACTCTGAGTGTGTGCGTCTGTGTGCGTGCGTGCGTGTGTGTGTGTGCGCGCACTCAGACAGATGCGAGAGTGTGTTAAGTGGTGATTTGGGATCTGTATGATTTTGACAGATCCTTGTAAACTGATGTAGCGCCTGCTGTTGTGTGCAGCTTGTCTAAATTTATTTTGTGTGTGTGTGTGTGCACCTTCAGCTCTCTACGGCTGTCAGTGCGGCCCAGCAGTCCGAGCTGACCCACTCTGTCACGGCGACCGTTACCAAGGTGACGACGAGGGAGAAGGTGTCAGCCATGCGCCAGACCCGAGAGTCGCCGCCACCACAGAAGAAGAGACAAGTCGTGGTGGATTCTGAACTCAGGAAAAGGTGTGTGTGTATGCGTGTGTGGGTGTTGGTGTGTGTGTGTGTTGCCCCTGTGAGGTCTCCCTTGAATTATAATTAGTTTCATAACATCAAAAGCCTCTTCTCTAACTTGTGTGAATGTTCAGTTTCATGCACCCCTTTCTGCTGTCCTTTCTCAGCAGGTAGGTGATGAAACGCTGCAGATACTGATAATGAGTATCTGTGATCGTGATAATGGAGTCCAGCTATGATAGTAGTGAAGTAGGAAATTCTGAAAGTCATCTTATAGTGTGTAGAGCAGCAAGTAACCTGAGCTTAGGATCTGTTGCGCGGTGGTGGCAAGTCACTCAGCACATTTATCCAAAAACTTTAATACAGTTTTAGGAACTTCTACTTTATTTGAGTATTTCCAATTTATGGTACTTTCTGCTATCGAGTATTTTCAATTGGTTGCTGTAGTTACAAGTCAATTTCAAGACCAAGAATTTACATACAAATCTCAAGGAATTGTTCAGCATTTTGGGAAATACACTTACTCGAAGTAGCTGAGAAAATGGATACCAGCCTCATGTCTGTACGCTACATGTAGTTTGTCACGAGTGCGGATATTGACACATTTTACTTGGATGATACACATTCTCAGAAAAAGTACATTATCTGTGCCGGACACTCATTTCAGACACTCGTTTAATCCTTGCACTTTTACAATATTTAAAGCAGTACCTGAAAGATGAAGCTTTCAGTGCTTTTACTTAAAGTGGCACTGCACAGATGTGACATATAAAGTCCGGCTTACTCATCAGAAAGAGTTCTAGTCATCCAGTGAAAGCAGTTGCACGGTGTTGCATGAGTAACTGATGACGTCTTAGTGCCGTCATCAGGGTTACCTCCGGTCTGGCTTGAAGACTTCAAACAGAAAGCCTTTTATACAAATTAGAGGAATGGAGTTTGAAAGATGTGAGTGTTTAGCAGGCAAACAAAAAGATGCAATTTAGTTGGATTATGGGAAATGTAGGATCAGGCTTTTTCAGCAAAAAATAAACATCTGTCATCCGGCAGGATTTTGTGTTAGCCAATCAAATGCATGCAAGGATGGCCACAGTAATTAAATCTGTCCCAGATTATGAGTTTTTGGTTTCTAAAGAGCCTTTAACCTCGTGGATCTGTTAGTCAAACTGAGCTTCCTGCATCATATTTCATCCTCTCAGCGCTACCTTCAACATCAGCACCAACTACTGCAGTCGCTAAAGTCAGAATATTTTAGACCCTGCTGCTTCGATATAATACTAAGTCCCTGGACTACTCTCTTCAGTAAAGGATCAGAATACTTCCACCACTGCAGGTATCTTAGTCTTTAGTGATTACATAGATAACTTTAAACGTGTCATTTTTAGGCTAATGTTAGAATAAAATGTCCTTTTGAGTAGTTTTCATTAATTTATATGGATTTATACATAGTTCACTGCAATAACTGACATAAATGGATGCCATGTTGGACGTATATTTTGTGTGCTAAACTATAAGCAGCACAGGTAACATTGTCAAGTACATGTCTGGTGTGTGTGTGCGTGTGTGTCCTCAGGTTTGACGTGGACTTCACAGAGGTCCACAGCTACATGACCCGCGGCGAGGCCATCCTACAGAGCCCCGAGTTCTCCGTCTCACGCAAAGACGGTAGCATTCAGGAGCTGCATGACAAAGTGCAGGTAAAAACACTGTGTGTGCGTGAGCGGGTGCGAGTGAGTGAGTGTGCGATGCCCCGCGGTGCTTAATCTGCCGCGACCTGTGATGCTGAAATAACAAGGTTCCATCACACAGTTAGAAACAGAATGAATTTTAGTTTTCATATGGCAATCATACCTGCGAGGACACTCTGAACTGTGATTATGCATACAGGACAGCGCTGATGTATGTCTGAGGAAGCTGGAACACAGCAGTAGCTCCGTGATGTCAGAGGAAAATGGCTGCTGTGTGAATATGGTCAATGGGAGTTAGTGACTGGTCCTTAGATCCACATATTCCCAGCTTATTCCTGTCTCTGTCTGGCTGCCGATTAGTTGACTGAACTCGCTGCACGCAGTCAGCCCAGGCAGCGAGAGGAAGGTCTGGCCAAAAAGTTGTCAAAAGTCACAAAAGGGGTGTTAAAAATCATTAAAACTAAGTTAGCAACACTGGTTCGGTGCCAGGCAAGTGGTGTACTCTGGGTTTTTGAAACTTTTTCAATAAAAAAATCCTTATCTTGAGGTTGATGAGAGCGGCGCGAGTCAACCAAAGCAGTGAAGTTGTGGGCCATAAAACCAAAACAAATAGCTGAAAGAGGCTAAAAAGTGGAGTGGAACTGCAGAGTTAGTGAAAATACTCAGTGGCTTCACCATTGGCACTGACCCCTTTCACTTTACATATAGTAATTCAGCCACTCTTCATATAAATATATTAGTTAGAGCAGCTTTACATGAACCAAATTAAGAGTAATGACATTTTCTCTGAATTAACATTAACATTAAATTTAAACACCATAATAACTCGCTCAGCACATCATATTTTTTCAATCCGTCCTTGTTATAGACACAAATGACTGCCAATTGCTCCAATTTTAAATTAGAGGCAGCAAATAATTTATATACAGTACATCCACTCACATGAATACACTCGTAATGAATAAGAAGCGCTGCTGAATAGATAATGCTTACACAATGTGCTGCTGCATGGTGGCTCACGATAAACAACTTAGGCTGTAGATTAAGCCCAACACAAACTGGTGTGACTGAAAGTCAGCCTTTACAATGTGCTAACAGATCATTCATAATACATGAGTTCAACACCATAACCCGCATAAACAATGTACGAATCTTTTAAGCACCGCTTGTGAGCGGGATGTAAACACAACTCCTGGCATTACAAATGACGCATGGTAATAACTGCAAACTGATTAAATGTATGTAGGCAGATTGTTCGACATCGCCTCTGATGTTGGTGGCCTCTTCAGCTTTATCTGTCAGCTCAGCGCTCTGCAGCAGCTTATATAAGAAACAGCATTAAATTCTTGCAGAACTCCACATGAGGAAGCAAAGCTAGTCTGGATTTGATCCCATCCACAGGATAACGGTGTTGGATCGCTCGACTGCAGAGGAAAGTTGGGACTAAATAATTTAATAAAGGCCGACTGATACAGGAGTGGATGGACTGGCATTTTGTTTTAATTTTTTAGTGAGAGAGAGCACAAACTCGTCTTCACTCCTTGACGATTACATTTTGTCTTGTATTGTGAATTTTGGCAATGCATAGAAAAACGCAGCGGACTCAGTGTGCAAGCTTCTGCGTGTAACTTCTTTTATTGGATGACAGAATGAAAAAACGCATATGAATAAAACAGACTTGGTTCGCAAAGGCCTTTAAGCTCACACATTATATTTAATTAACACATTATGTCTGTGTAATTCTTAGGAGACAGTTAAACAGAATAAAGGCTGGGAGCAGGGGGAACAACTCAGGAGTTATGTGTGAGCTGTGAGAATCATCTTTATTTAGTGTTATATCAGAGACAGGCCTTTATTCAGAATTTCCCCCGTTCTCGGCATAATGCAAACTCAAAACCTCATCTGTCTTTATCTTTTTTTCTTGAAGAGTTTAGAAAAATTTAAATTTCCACATCATTTAATCCAGATATTCTATGTTGTCTTTCTCCTGAAACAATCTGAAACTACCTTGAGTGAATCTCAACGATTCCTCTATGTGTTTTCAAAATAAAAGTCTTGTAGCCGTCCCTTTCCAAGTAGCTTTTAATGTTAAATTGCATCACGAATCGTGGAGATTTGAGAACTGATTAGGAGTTCCACAAAGAAGACATGACTGGCAAAATGTTATTTCTGTTAAAAAGTAATTAGTGCGAACAGTGTCGAGTCTAACACGACTCTGTTGTTCTTCTACCTTGCCTATATTAGTTGAACTATTCCTTTGACCAAAATAGAAACAATTTCCTGCTGTAATATTAAAACTTCCCCACTTTAAAATGATGAATGGCCCATCCGTTATCCTCAAACCAGACCATATTAGACCAGACAGGCTCAGGTTGTCCTAAATGTCGCAGCAGAATAAGATCAGAGGTGGATGAAAGCTACAGGACCTCATATTCTCTGGAAGTATTAGACATTGATTTTGGAGGGAGTTTTAATCTTCCTTTGTAATAAATAATAATTCTCCTGGTGTCTCCCTGTCTCTCCTTGTCTGTCTCTTGTCCTTTAACTTCCTATCTCTCACTCGTCCCCCTCACTCCCCCTCGCCACCTCTCCTCCTCTTTGCCATAGGCGATAGAACGAGAGCGGCCGGAGAAGTACCGAAAGCTTCAGGAGGCAACGCGCACGGCGCAGACCCTGGTCGAGCAGGGTAACGTGCACACTCTCACACATACGCACACACACACTCATTCACATGCATACAAACACATGCACGCACACCCTGTCTGTCCCCATGGCAACGCCTCCACCTGTCCCACCCTCTCGCCTTGTCTCCATAGAAACACTGATAGAGAGAGGAACAGACAGAGAGAGATGTTTCTCCTCGTCCGTCCTCTCCTCTGTCCTTGTGCGATTGTTGGGGCCTCTGAAAGCAGAGAAACACTCAATTTACACTTTTTCACTTTTCTTTTTTTTTCTTCATTCATTCCTGCTCCTGCTCTTAACACCACTGAAGCAACACACGCCAGAACATTACATAACTCACTGCTACATGATGTGAAGCAATGTGGTTCATTCGTGGAGGAATCTCAATGATTAAAGCTCCATGAACATATAACATAAGTATCTTTTTGGGCAAGTGACTTCAAAAGTTTACTCAATTTCTCAGAAGATATTACTTGAAAAACGAATTTCATCACTTAACTTATTACTCATTATTAAAAGTAATCAGTTACATTCATTACATTCATTCAAAGTCATTGTTTGGCTTTTCATGTTGGTTTAGTGACAAAAAGAGAAGATAGACTGTAGAAGAGCACTTCTATGCCTCTATTGTTACAAGTGCACTCTGTCTTTAATCTCGACCTCCTCCACTTCCTGGGTCACATATAATGCTACTTACCCAGCATCAAGCTTGTGCTGTTGTTTCCTTAGCAAGCTGTAATGGAAAAACAGCATCAGCCAGGTTCGTTACATGTAAATGAAAGCGGGACATAATTGAGGCACGAATACGGGAAGAAGGAGCAATCTTTGAGGCCGTTTGCGTGCCAGATGAGACATGTGAGCCAGGATGCTTCTCCTCCAGGTCCAATTATCATCCAGCCAATGGGGTCCAGTATGCCCTTTTAGAGAAAAGAGTGTGAATCCATCTTTGTACGACTTTAGCATTGATTTTTCCCTCCTGGAACCTCTTGGAGGTTTTCATTTTCTGGGAACTGGAGTTTTACGTGCACTTGAAATTGGCTATTTGCATTAAAGAAAAAAAAAAGTCAGTTAGCGGTGAGTGTGATGCACAGTGAGGCGTGTGTGCTCAGTGGGCAGGCAGACAAACAGCTTTCGGAGCTCGTATTTTGTTCAGAATATTGATGACTCGCCTCACCTCTCCTACAGATGACATTCACCACATTTTGTGTGCATGGATAGTGTGTATTTATGTCTGTCCCCCACAGAGAGACCAGTCGTGCCCGTGTGAATTATTACCGTGAATGTGTGTCTGTGTGTGACAGCCCCCTCTCTTTTCTCTGTCTGCCCCCTCCAGAGGGGAGTCGTGCTGATGACATTGCCCAGGCAGCGGAGCAGCTGAACCAGCGCTGGGTGGGATTTTGTGCCCTGTTGTCAGACAGGCTGGCATGGCTGGCTTACCAGGCAAAGGTATGCACATGTACTGCACATGTCTACCCATTTCACATTAATGACAGTCTGTAACCATTGCAGACTGCAATTTAGCTGTCTCACCAAGTTCAGTGTTATGCCATCTTGTGCTTAACTTTAATGATAACTATGAATGCTATACTGTATGTTTCGTCATTGCAGACTAGCGACTAACGACATCTACTTGAGTACAATTCTCTGTACTGTATATAAAATCAACTAATGATTCATGATGTATACCTGGATCGAGCTACTCGGTAGGATACGAAGTTGTTGAGATTAGCCCCCCTTTACCAGCTGCAACATTAATGATGCTTACAAATTAATATATTACTAATTATAATCTAAAGATGTGGTTATGTTAAAAAAAAGGACCCAAACACAGGAACTGAATAAAAAAGTGGCAGGAAAAAGACAAAGAAGGGAGGTGAGAAGTAAAACATGTGACACAAGGATAGAATCTACAAAATAAAACAGGAAACAACTAAACCAAAAAAACCCACACCATGACAGTGTGCAGAGATAAAGGGTGGAAAAGGACAAAGACAGGAAGTGGAAAGTAAAACAAAAACCCAAACCATGACAGTAATATGTAGTTATCTGAAATCGGCCATTCTACATAATGAATATGATAATAATAATGATTTGATTCAATTTGAGATAATTTAGTTACAGTGCCAATTTTGATTGCAAGATTCATAGAGAACTAACACTGCAAATTATACTAGGAACCCTTTGGCCTGGTGCGTTATTAAAAATATGACTTTGCATTGAATTAAATTAAATGGTCTGTGTTTAAAATCTTCCTATGGAGGATTTTTCATATATTGTGGATGCCATGCTCTATATAGCCATGTTTTTGTATGTTTTTCCACTGCAAACACATTATGCAGGTCATATTGTCACTTAATGTTTTCAGTAGGCAGGTAAAAAGCACAGTTTTTACTATATGTAGTCTCAAAATAACAAAATTGCTGTCTGGTACAGAGTGAGAACTGCAGTGTGATCATGACTCACTCTCAGGTCATCACAGGTGTGGATAGAATTTGGTCAGTCCGAATTATCATGCGGCTCAACTGCAAACTAGGAGTTTGTGAAAGAAGACAGATGTTGCGTGGGTGTTTTGCTTGTGTCTTTGTGGGAATCCAACGGAGGCTTTTCTTCACCTTTTATTCACATTGTGTGTCTGTATGTGTGTGTGTCCTGCAGGTGCTGGCCTTTTACAGCTTGTATGAGCAGTGTGAGCAGGCTGTGGACAACAGTGAGAACTGGCTCAAAGTCCAGGCACCTCCGGCATCTGAACCAGAACCGCTCAGAGTGCAGCTGGACCGATGCCGAGTGAGTCAAACAAAGAGTTTTTGAGTCCAAACCTTTTCAGGGTTATCCATTCTAAACATTACATGGGGCCACTTTTTACATGTGCATTCATTATTTTTTAGCATAAACATGAAATCCATTTGTTTTTTGCTATATATTATTTGTTTGTGCCATCATCTTAATTTTTTTCTTCATATGGTATGTTCATTTGTTGGTCTTGTTTAAATTTCTGTCTCTTTTCATGCATCTGTTTGTCACAGCTCTTTTCTGTAAGTATTTGAATGTTATTTATTCATCCAACAGAGACTAAATTAAATGTACTTCTTCCTCATTTTCCCATTTATCCCTTGTAAACACCCCTGTTCTTACCAAAACCGGTGCTAATTAAGAAACTGCAGCCACTAAAGTGTTGTATATTCTGGTAGAAACTATGCAAAGAATTGTCTTTGTGTTAAATAGTACAATAGTTGCAACCCAGCAGAAGCAGGGGGAAATGCTAGCTTGGCTCTGCTCTTTTCTTACTTTTGAGATTAAACAAACCAGATGTAATGTGCAAGTAAATAAGATTTAAAGCTGCTGTTTATTGAATTTTAAAAACTTTGGACAGAGCCAGGCTAGCTGTTTTAGCTTAGCCTAGTTGCTATGCTATGCTAAGCTAGTCTCCTGGCTCTAGCTCCATACATACATGAATGGTATCAATCTTCTCAGCTGACTTTTGGCAAGAAAGTGAAAACTAGTATTTCCCCAAATGTCCAGCTATTCCTTTAAACTGTGAGGCCTTCCCAGGAGGGCATGGGAGTGTCAGTTTTTGTGTCCTTCTTGTCATTTCTCAGTGAAGTCCTGAGGCAAAGACATGATACATATATTTTTAGACTCAGTATGGCTTGCACTTCCTGATAATAGCAGGGAGCAGAAACTCAAAATTGCAGAAAAAAGAGGCTTCTAATAACTCCAGACTTGCTTTTGAGTTTTCTTCAGTTTCAAAGTAACCCAGTGTTATTTTTCTATACATCCTTGGGTACACTGCCAAAAGGAACCGCTAAAAGGTAATTAGGCATACTTTTAACGGTGCCAATTTGGGACGGAGGACCCACAGTGCGACTCTGGTTTAAAGAAAACACTGCTTTAAACCAAACGTGTCTATAAATAAGTGGGCGGCTTAAAGAGCAGGGGTATTGACCATCGTAAAACACACACAAGCAGGTTAATTTCAATCACATTAAAAACAGGAGAAGAGAAGTGCCAGGAAAAACAAACTTCTGAAAGGAGAGTGGGAGAAGGACAGGTGTAATTATAGTGAAAGAAAGGACTTGAGGCAGGAAGGTATAGAGAGGAGCAAGCACCACAGACGTAAGGGAATGAAGATAGGGAGGAATGGGGAAATGGCAACTTTCAAAGAAAGATAGAAATAATAATAGACAAAGGAAGAAGGGGGAGAGAGAAATTAACAGATAAAACAGGGAGAAATAAAGAGATTGAGGAGTTCTGAAATTTGATTTTTCTTCGAAGATATAGCTTCCCCTGCAAACAAACTCACACAAACAAGGTTTCCCTCAGAAGTGCACCCACACATTTTCACTTACCCACTCACACATAGACACAAACGGAGAACGCACACTCGCTCCCACACATAAATACTTTCTGAGTTCCCATCTTTATATTAAACAGGAGAGACTTCAGAGAAAATAAAATATTTACTGAAACTTTTAAAGCGACCTTCCCTGTGGCGAATCATGCCGCCAACTGTTAGCTTATGAAAATGTATTCTGTCGAGGTTATAAATGCTGGTGTTTTCCAACATTACTCATGAATAAGGAGTGTGTCTCTTGGCTTGAGGCAAGAGTGTTAACTCACTGTGTGTTATGGGGGATAAGACCGAGCTGCGTTCAAAGTCTTCACTCCAGGACGGTTCAGTGAATATTAACCTGCCTTACCTGCTCAATCATGCAACTCACCAACAACTCTAGTTGAAATGATTGTATCATTATTATATTATAATTACATTAATCAGTGTTTGACATTTTAATTTGTCCTTATTGTAAACAAAGCTAATGTTTGTGTGTATCTCAAGCCTGATATATCTTCTTCCTCGGTGCCACAGAGCCCCATTGTTATTCAGATACTATTAAAAACATATCAAAGAGCCACACTGTTAATTTGACTGCAGTTTTCAAACTGATATATTTTAAATTTTAGCTCATTTTCTTCTCATTTGAGACTTAAATTGGTAAAAAAAAAAAAAAAGAAGAGGAAGTTAATTGTGTTATCTAATTCTAAATCTAAATCTAAAAGCCAAAGCTGAATCTAAATGTTAAATCTAAATGTTAAATCTAACGTGCACTATTTTCTACTGTCCTAGTAATGCTTGAGATATCGGAATAGTTAACATTTTGGGACAAGCACTTTTTTTTGCTACTCTTATCTATCTATTAGATATGAGGCTAGAGCCAGCAGCTGGCCAGCTTAGCTTAGCATAAACACTGAAAATGGGTTAAACAGCTAGCTGTTCAAACTTTAAACAGAAAAGAGTAGACAACTATTTGTGGTGTTACAATGAGTTACATGCTGGAACTGTTCGGCTCTAGCTCCATAATTAGCATCAAGGCATGAGAGCAGCGTTGGAAGAACAAATGGTATACGTGAGCTGACGTATGGCAGCCATGTTGTTACCTTCAAGATGGTACAGAACTGTGTTTAGGCTCCCTGCTCAGAGAAACGTGTGGTGATTCATCTGGAAGCTGATGGACTTCAAAGGTGAACTGAAACCACACCGATCTGAAATAACATCTAACTCAATTCAAACTTTATTACAGACTCAGGGTCCAGGTCTGCTTAGCGCTGATGAAAGTTCGTGGTATCAGTAATTTACACGTTTGCTATACATACAACCCATACAGCTTCTTATTTTTAATCAGGCCCACCTTCTCAGTCTGTAACTGCCCATTTTGCCGATAACGCCACTCTGTACAGGCGTAATCTGCAGCTGATAACATTTAACTCGACAGCTGTCAGTGGATGTTTGTGGATTAACCCACTTTAAAGAACAAACGTCAGTCTTTGAGTGTAAAGATAAGGCTCCTGGAAGTTATTCAAACACCTTTGTGATGGCTGACTGACACAGTGGATTAAAAACGGCATGCATACGTAATATTAAAGCGCAATCTGATACAAACCCCCTCAGCATTTAACCCTCCCTTAACAATCGATTAAACGCACTTTCACATTACATCAGTGAATGTATCTGAATATTTTAAAATAAAATAAATTATGCTTTTGAATTGGATGAAATTACAGTAGGCTTTTAATCTGCTGCTTGCTTTTCTCTTGTTGCTAATTGTAAAAAAGTGAAACATTACTGTTTAAAAAGACTAGCAATGTAAGCTAAGCAGCTAAACGAGGGTTATGATTGAAAGAAAAAACAGTTTGAACATTTTTTTCTTATCATATTAAAATTTTAAGACTAACTAAGCTCTACACGGAAATATACGATGACGATGCCCCTCTCTTTATTTCAGTGTCTTCCACATGGATCACCAACTGCTAAAGATGCTAACGTTTTCCCTGGGAGCCGTTAGCTTTAGCCTCAGTCATTTCGCAGAACAAGTGACTTTTAAATACAGCATTCTTATTTTAAGTGCTTTTTTCCACGGTGGTGAACACAACTAGAAGTTGAAAAGTATAGCAAAAATCATTCAACTGCTCTCCTCTATGCTGATACAGCAGTGATTTTTCTGTTCTCTTAGTACCATTTGATGTTTAGAGGAAATAGTTTCACAGCTACAATTCGGTTTTGCTGAGCTGGTCCAATTTCCTGCTTGGCTTCCTATTCATTAACAGTTGGGAGTGTATTTAAACATTTCTGTGAAAGAGAACTGATTAAGCATATGGCAAATGGAGTGGAACCTTAAAAATGAAAACACAATACTTTCCCACTGATTTTTTTATTGGAGATAGTTTGGACATATAGAATAATTTTTTTTTTTCTCGACAAATCTCCATGGCAACAACAGAGGCCTGGTGTGACCCTTTTTCCCCTCTTCCTTGTCCCTGGCAGGAGGAGGTGGCTCGCCTGGCCGCCCTGCAGCCCCAGGTGGACCTCCTGGAGAAGCGGCTGAACGAGCTGAAGGAGGAGAAGGAGGGGGAGGAGGACCCTTCAGCCTTCCTGGACGCCGACATCACCGCCTTCAAAGAGCACTACCACAAGGTCCTGGAGGATCTGAGGGCGAGGGAGAGGCAGCTACAACTGGGTGAGAGAGGAAATGCTGATTCACTGCAAAAACTTAATCCCAGCAATTCATTTAGCGCAGAGCATAAGGCGTGACCTTTCCACTGCACCTTGTGACCCTTGCTTTCGTTTAGGTGCCCTCAATTTTATCAGCTGGTGGGTACAGATTGTTAGAGTAATTAACGCATCATAAAGATTTTTATTTTTTAAAACATGGGTCTTATTTTCAAAGATTTGGACTTCATTATTATCATTTATGTGGTAGGTTGTTATAAGTGCACACTCATTGATGCCAGAATATTATCTTAAGCACTTATCCACTTAGCAGATCAATATAACCGGAATGTTAAAGCATTTAAGACGACTAAATTGCCTGGCAATATCGATTTGTTTTTACAGCTCGGCATTAAAAACAAAAGTTTTTCCTGCAATGATTTCCCATATTTTGTGGGGTTTCCTGTAGGGAGAAGATGTCTTTGTTGATTTGCTTTGAGAGGAAAATCTGAGTTAGATTTTTGAAATTGACACAAAACAACCATTCTTGAAGCTGAAAGTGGCTCTGCTGATATTACTCACTGCTGCATGTTGCCTTGTCATTAATTGTTGTTTCTGCTGGCTGTTGTTTTTATATTTTTTGGGCTCAATGGGTCACTCACTAACGATGCTGCATGGCAGTGGTGGACTCGGGATGTTTGAGGGGCAGGTGCGAAAAAAAAAAGGGCACCACATGTATGCGAGGGGTATCAGTGCACAGAAAATTGTGAAGTAGAGAAGAGAGAGCACTTCACCACATTTTGTCCACTGGCACCCTAGAGGGCCCTTTATCATGTTTTATCTGCCATAGGGGCATCAAAGTGAGCACTTTTGCTACACTGTTTCGAACATTGGGGCCATTTTTGAATGCTTCAATTCCCCGGACAAACCTCTGGCTTTACTGCCAGTACGTATTATATAAAAAAATGCCCCAGTAGACTTTGATCTCAGCCCTTTAGATTGTCTCAGTACATCCGTAATTTAGGTTTTCATTTCAGGGTGTAAAGCAGGGCTCCAGGATGCAACTATTATGGTCGCACGTGCGTCTAAAAAGCAGTCAAGTACATTTTAATTGGTTGCACTGGTGCAATATTCAGCATGTCAGATAAATAAAATGTAGCCTATAAAAGTGTTTTATTACTATTATTTTATTCTCGTTTCCAAAAATGTACAATATATGTTCAGAAATTACAATATAATGTATTGTTAGGTGCACCTAAACGATGTACTGGTGCACCAAAATGAACAACAGTTCCTTCCTCTTCTTGCCTGATGGATTAAATTACAGCGAGGTAGCAGGATAAAGTTATTTGGAGTGATGTACAAACAGAGTTGGAGCCTTACCTAGCTGTAACAGGTGACCAAGATGGCAACAATCTAGAGGGAAACATACTCTTCCTGCCAGTAGACAGCATTTCTGAAACAGACTTTCATAAGTGAAGTTGGCAGCCCTTTTTTTGACATCCTGTAACAAAAAAATACTGCTAATTTAGTTTTGGCAGACCACCAGGGGCCCTCTCATCACACCAGGACTGGTACTTCTTACGTGTTTTTGAGATTAATATGGAGTTCCAGTTCCTAATCTTCATCTTTGTTACATACTTCTAAAGAGTACCCAGGCCTGTTTCTGGATCCAACGCTTTACGATAAAAGTGTCTGTTCAGTTCCCCAACAGCTGAAAGTCAGCCTTGACAGACTGCTGTAGCCCACACACTGTATCAGGCAGCTTTAAAGTGGCGAATGTCTCTACCCACAACAGCAACAACCCAACCTTCAGCACAGACACTTGTTGTGGTTGTTGGAAAACGGAACGAAATTCGTCGAGATCATGCAAACAGATCTGCAGCCTACAGCTACGTCTGTCAGTGTGGGTAGATGCACCGATGAATAGAGGACTGTTTCCATATCATCTGCTCTCCAATTACCACCACTAAGCATATTTGATATGGCGCAGCATGCTGCTTTGTAGAGGGTCGTTTAATGAATCAATCTGCCAGAAAACACCACTTATTATGCTGTACTGCTACAATAATGTTATAGTTATTATTTTATTTACCCGCTAAAAATCAAGGCAAACCACTCACAGTAGCACTAATTGCACTGCGGGTTGCAAAGCAAAACTGCCTTCACTGACCTCGCTGTAACAAACATCTACCTTGTTGACACATCCTTGGATGAGACACTGAATCTCTGCAAGCTCCAGCGCTTAATTAATGCCCACACTGACCTCTGATGTCTGTGTAGAGAGGGCAAGAGAAAAGAGAATTTCCATATGGAGATCCGTTTTATTATTGGATTTTATGCTGACATCAAATACATATTTGAATGGAAGGCCAAAGTCCAGATGTACCTGACGTTTAATGTGCACCTTATATTCAGACTGAGCAACAAAGAACTGAGTACATTTTCATGAGACATGGATCCATGGTAGACAAATTAGATAGAGCATGCATGTAAAAACATTGCAGCAAGTGCAGCAAAGTTAATTTTAGTGATTAAACTTGCTTAAACTGGAAGTATGACTCTCTAAAGGTGCAATGTGTAAGAATTTTAGTTTAAAACATTAACAAATTAACCAATATTATCAACAGAATGTTAAGAAATAACTAAAATACGTTTTGACATTATGTCGAAGATGTCTTTGTATTATATTCTGAAGTTAGCATGCTAAGTAGCTAGCCCCTAACTGCTTTGTTCAGATAGTAATCAACACGAACACGCTCCCAGCCCGGGCAGAGTCAGCCAATAGATGCACTAGCTGCACGGCTCACTGAGCTAACTAGCTAAGGAGAGCTAAAGTTAGCAGCAGTAGGTGGTTTCTCTGATGATATGCTGCCCCCTACTTTTTTGGAGTATGTTCGACAGGTGGGAAATTCTTACATATACTATCTTTAAGTATCTTTAAGTTGTTAAGGAGTTTTAGTGAAGAGGGCTTGACATACAAAACAACCCACATGGTTTATTGTAGCAATATGGTCACTATGTTAACCCCATTTCACACACCTCCTAACAAGTATTTGCTGTGTTTTCAATCACTATGCTACAATTAGCCCACTCGTCAGAGGATGTCAGCCTGTCCTCCTTCAAATCCACAGAATGTAAACACAACCACAACGTAGCTGTGTAACACAAAGGAACGCTGCCTCAGTGGTTTACTGCTACATATTGGATAGAGGTTATTTTAATCATAGGCAAATGAAACATTTAATCAGTACCATGGTTATGACCAATTGGGAACCATTACCAATTTAAGACATTACATTTGGGTAATTTGACAAGCATCGCTTTAATAATGGATCTAAAAAAAAAATCATTGCAATACTGTGAGCAACAGCAATAAGATAAAGTGATTCTTTTCATGAATACATTTGTATTAACTGTAGCCAGATCTAAGGACCTAGAGGGCTCTGGCGGTTCTTACCAGCTTAACAAGTAATGTGGAAATAGTTTAGTAAAGTTTCAAGCGATCTACATTCTCAAGCTAAAGGACTTAAGAAAGCTCAGTGTCATCCTGTCACTAAACATGCTCAAATTACATGTCATTTTAGAGTTGGTTAACACGTAGAGTGACTCAGACTTGTGTGGCAACATGTCACATGTCCGCGTAGTGAGTAGCAAGTGAGAGTGAGTCATTTAGTCCAATTTGTAGTGCTACTCTCACTCTGTGCGTGACGCGCTCTGTGGCTTCCTCAGCGATAACAATGACAATGAGACTTAATGAGATAGAAAAAGAAGCTGAGAGCTGTGGCCATCAAGACAAGGAAAACGAAATCAGACGGACGCTGTGACAAAAACAAGAGCAGATAGCTATTTATATCAATGAGGGAGAGAATGATGGAAAGAAATGAGAAAACAAAAAATATAGCCACTGAGAAAATGACCCCGAGGGAAAAGGCGTCGAGAGACAAAGATGTGGGAAGAAGGAAAGAGAAGGAGAGGCAGCTGGAGAGAGAAAAGAAAGATAGAGAAAGATGCTGACAGCTGAACAGACAAACTCGACTTCTTTACTCACTCAGACAGCTTCTTCCCTCGTGCCACACACTGCGCTTTTCTCACCCACGCCAGGGTTGAGATATCCAACACGCACACATTCAGCTGCTTCCAAATGAATGGTTATAGGCATATGTGCAGGATTACTGTGCTGAATTCATGTACAGTAGAGAAGCATATTGCAAAGAATTTCTCTTAAAGCAGTATGCCACTTATTTAAATGTTATTTCCTTTTGTGGCTTCCTTTCTCTATCAGCCTCTGAAATTAGTTCAGGTCAGGTCAGGACATTTCTTTCTCTGTGCTCGACTCAAATCAGGGACGCTTTACTAGCAAGAATAGAAAAGAGCGAGTTTACCAGAGTATTGCATCATGAAAGAGTCTTAAAATGCAGTGAATGCAAGACTCCAAAGTATTCAAAATGAAGAAATGGTGGTTGGTTTCCATCAAGTTTTTGGCATCTACTAGACAACTTGGAAGGTATAGCCGCGTGTCGTCAGCATAAGATATAATCAGATGCTATTGCAGTGAGTAATATGACCCAGGGTAAGCATATGTAAAATAAAGGGACCCAGAATTGACCCCTGAGGCACTCCAAATCTAATTCTGGCAAAGGGACATGATTACTGAATTTGTATTGCTGTGATGTCTGTTTTTTAACTTTGGGATTCTGAATCTCCTACCCTGGCTAACCTTGAAACTTAAACCTTGATTACATATGGAAAACCAGTTGGATGAATGATTTATGGTGGTTAATTGTGTCATTTGGTGTATTTAAATGGAGTAAAACTGAAATACGTTGCATCCCAGAAAAAGAGGACTTTTGTAAATGTACACAAAGGTACAAAAATAAAAGTAAATAAATCAACAGTTATTTCAGAAAGACAAACTTACCAAGAAACTTTCCAAACAGCACTCAGCACAACAGTGTCCTTAGGTATTTTCACACTGAAGGATAGAAGATTTATATCTATGAAATAAATCATGTTGGACTTCGTCCTTACACTTGGATATTAAAGTCTTTGCGGTTTGCATTGAACACCTAAGAGCCTCTCTGACATATCTCTCTGTCTCCCTGTGTGTCTGTAGTTTTGGAGAGCTTGCCCCCGGCTCGTTACAAGGAAACCATATCGACTCTGTTGGCATGGTTACAACAGTGCGAGGCCAAGCTGGCCATCCCATCCACGGCCGTTACAGAGTATCCTATTATGGAACAGAGACTGAAGGACGTACAGGTACACAAACACACACTCCCACACTTTGGTCTGCAGATGAGTGATATATTCCTGCTTTAATATCTCATTTGGAGTTTGCGTGCAGTCAGAAGTAATAAAATTTGAGGTTATGTGCTGTCACAGTCATAAAAAATTTGAATTAATCTTTGTGCTTTCAATGCAAAGGTACAATAACAGTTACGCATTACACTCACATAGTATGAAGGAGAAGTCAAAACATTATGAACTATGGGCTGTAGAAATGTATTGTAATGTACTGTATTTATTCATAGATCTCCATTTATATATCTTGGCTTTTGATATTTATGTGGAAGAAGCATTGCAGCCTTTTAAAATATCACCTGACACTTGATCAGATAGTTCAACTACTTTCAGTTTTATACTTCAACTCAGTGGCAGATTCAGGATGTTTGAGGGGTAGGGGCGTAGAAAGTCGTGATACGTTTATAGGGCGATTGCTCTTCAACTTACACTCCAACTACTCTCATTTTGTACTCTTTAAATAAGAGTTCAGAGTTAATCTTGCAATATGGTGCAATATGTTAGAATTTTCCACCAGTTTAAATCATTCTGCCGTTAGCTGGTTAGCTCAGTTAGGGTTAGCCGGGCAGCTAGCAGACTGGACTGGTAGCTCAGAGCACCAGGAAAGTGTTGGTGTTTACACCACTAGCATGGTAGGCTAGTTGGGTAGCATGCTAACTTCAATAGATATCTCTACATCACAAGACATAGACGTCAAAATGTCAAAACTGTTATTTCTTCTCATTCTGTCGATAATCTTTTGAATGTTTTCAAGTCAATTTCAATCTCATCTCAGTTTACGCTTCAAGTGGCTCTGGCTTTGACTGCTACTTTAAACCCTTTCAGTGCTAAACTGACACTTCAAAATGCTTAAACTTCACATCTGCCTCTTTAAACAACAGTTTGCCATTTTTACTTGTTTGTGTTGTTTCAAAAGCTCAATATGTTAGGACATTTAACTATCCCATGGCTGAGATTGTGTAATGGTGTAGTGTAATGTTTGGGGTAATGGCAGCTCTCTTAGTGGTATGAATCACAGTTAATTATGCTGTTAGCTGGGTATACTATAATCCCATCATCCACTCGGAGTTAACAGTGATTCAGCTGATAGGTGGATTCGCTCTGTATCACTGTGTATGCTCTTGACAACACCGCTGCTCAGATCTGTTTACAAATTCCCATAAAATGCCAAAATGGGACTGGCTCTATAATCCTGTGGGGCTGTATAACACTGTAATCAGTTTTTACTACGAGTAGTAAAGTTATATTGCCGCTGGCGATGCCAAACTGCCATAGCAGCACTCTTTTAAGGGATGCTGTTGCGCTGCTCTTTGAGGTATCAGGCGGGGGATAAAGAAGGGAGAGAAAACAGATGACAGGCCCCATTAGCCAAGAGTCTGATTCATATCCACAGCGTAGTGAGTAAATTGCATGCATCTGATACACCAGGACATCCTCAAATCACCGCTGTAAACATAAAATCCCTGTAGAACGAATCATTAAGGCAGATGGAGTGTCCTTTTAAAAAGAAGAGGTCATTTCCAACATCAACCAACTGTTAATGGAAAAGGGTTTTTTTAGCTGGCACATTCCAGTATATGTGTTTTTGGCCTCAATTTTGTTCGCACGAAATTAATTAAACTGAAAGTTAAGTGATTTGAGTTTAAATGAACCAGATCTTATAAAAATGACAACTAAAGACATATTATTATTATTATTATACCTCTGTATTACTGCCCCCGCCTCTGTGGCTCAGGATGTTGACAAGTGGCTTGTTTTGCAAATTGCAATTTGCAAGTTATTACTGTGATAATTATCCCTTTTTTTATGTATTATTTTTTTAATTCCTGTCCATTTCCATTTCCATTCCTATCATTATTCTCAGAAAAGATTTTGTTCTCTTGTCTTTGCCATAGTGTATTAATCTCCCCCCTCACACCTTCAAACACATACAATGGATATACACATACATATATATTTATATACACCCACCACCTCACCTACTGAATTCAATGTGAACACATGAATGAAATTTACATTTTCACATATGAATTACTTACATTCATCTGTGATTGGCTTTTTTTTCACATGTGGAAAAAAAACATAGCACACGAAATCTCATTGAATTGCTCATTTTCACTTATTTCCACGTAGGATTACCTAATTTCACTTGTGAACAAACTCAATTATGAATCGGTTTACAGTTTTTAACAATCCTTGCCTACATTATGTCCTGTCCCAGAACCCTATTTTAATATCTAAATAAACAAAAACAATGCTGATAAATACCCTCTTTCACTGTGGAGTTAAACAAATAGCCCTCACTAAACTTACATTCATACCTACACTTGTTTGCTGTCCTGTATCCTGTAAACTAGTCTTTTAAATTTAAAGCAGCAGCTCTAACAGCGAGCTAAACTGTAAACCCTCAGAAAAACATACAAACAAGCGGGGAGAATTTCAATTTCAGTAAAAATCTGTGATTTTGTGAAGCCGGCTTGCATCTGCTTAACATGCAGAGTGCAGGCCAGAGCTCGTCTGCCGTCGGTGTGTGTGTGTTTTTATGTGTGTTTGTCTACAACTCTGCAATTATGAGAGGCGGGTGTGCATAATCCCAGCGGAGCAAATCAGTGTGTCTGTTTATCACAATATCTACCTACAGATAAACACTCACACACTCATAAATGCCAGTGCAGAGTGTGTCAGTATGCATACAATATGGAGGTGAGCACACACACACATTCACACACAGTTTTTTTTTTTTCATTGTGTCAATGTTCATCCGTATTTCCCGTCAAAAGAATACAAGAGCTTTTGTTCTCTCTTTTATTACTTTGTTGTTGTTTGGAAGCGATTTTTATCTTCCGTTTAAGTCAAGGTCACAGTACAGAGGAAATGTGTGTGTGTGTGTGTGTCAGTGTCAGTGTATGTGTGTGTCTGTGTGTGCACTCAGCCCTCTTTAAACTTGATAATGGTCTTGTAGCATAGCAGGGAGATCAGGCCTTGTAGCCTGAGATTAATTAAAGTTGATTGTAGATAATAATTGGGAATTCTTTCTGCATACTGATAAGCCGTCATTAATTTCCAGAGCAACTGTTTTCCCCTCTCGTCGCTCGGAGAGACGACTGTGTGTACATGTGTGGTCGGGAAACGTTTCCTATACACAGGTGACAGCATCACCTCTCACTCTGGTTGCTTTGTTCGTTAGAATAATGAGAGCTCCTGCCAGGTGGAAACCTTGAATCCTGACTGTCAGAAAAAGCAGATATTAAAAAAACATCCCTGATTGGTAAAGCTAACCGACAGCCTGAGGAGAGATTATCATTAATATCATCCACAGAAGTTGTTAAAGATCTGATTGCAGCGTTCAATCACTGCCTCTAATTTTGGTGTCATTACGTCGAGTGATTGATTTGTGATCTTGCAACAGGGTGATTTAGTGAGAAGTGAGTAGGGGTGGGCTGTAGGGATAATTGATTGAGGACTGTAATTATCTTCTTCAAGCCCAAGAGGATGTCTATAAAGTTCTTGTTTTGTCTGACAACTGTTTAGTTTGTGTTAAACAATTAATACGCTGGAACCAATCTCCCTAATTTACCATTAAAAATCAGAATAATAGACCAGTTTGAATAAAAATGCCACCTTAATCAGAAGAGACCGATCAAAACCAGCCTGATCTAAATTAATTTAAAAGGGGTGGTGTTAAAATTCTTTTTTTTTTCCTCATGCAAAAGATCTTATAAGTTAAAAAATGTCCAAGTCCAACGGAAGCTCCTTTCTCCCACAGAAAACACTGCTCCTGAAATGCCTTGTCAGTAGTCCCGCCTTTAATTCCGTGACTTCATTACATCACCATGTCACATATTTGCACGATTTACCATATTCACGGTAGATGTGAAGCTAACTAGAAGCTGAAAACACAACAGACCTGACCATAGACATGCTAAGTGGTGCTGGCTCAGGTGTGTGTGAGCTGACCAATCAGAGCAGACTGGGCATTCAGGAGGGGGCGGCCTTAAAGAGACAGAACAGAGCGCTAAACATCAAGGGAGTTGTAGTCCTGGGTGTAGCGGGCAACAAGTTTAAGACAGTGGTTGTAGAGAGAGTCAAGAAACGTAAGCACATATACACACTTAGATACAATATGCAACAATGGAGCTCAAAGCGTAGAGCATATAGAATCTTTTATAGTTTATTCATAACAAAATACTCAAAATCCTCATTAAGACTGAGTGAAATCTGTGCATGTCCAGTTTGACTAAATACACGTCATAACCGCTAACTCTCTCTCTCTCATAAGCAAAGAGCAGTGAAAGGAACATTTGGCTAGCCTGCCCTCGCCAGTAAAAATGACTAACGGCAGTGGCAGCAGGTCACATCAGCTGTCGCTAATTAAGGTTAATTCTGTGAGTAACTGGACTAGAGGCCAAAATAACACTTGGCTGCTGTCTGGTTTGTGTGTCTGTACTCAGCCAGAGATCATCTGTGAGGGAAGAGGCTCATCTCTGTACCACTACTGTGCAAATGAATGTTTCTGTAGCTCCAAAAACTAAAACAGAGTGTTAAGAGTTTCATTCTCCCAATTTAAATTTCATTACATTTCACTTAATGTCATATGGATTGTTACAGACTGCAGCACTTATCAAAACTAATACAGTCCAAGATTTTTCTTACAGCAATTCAAAATAAAACCCGTTCTGGCAATATTTGGAGTGGAACCAGTAGTGATAGAGCTTCATGACATTATTAGCATGAAACTGATTTTAGTAATTTGGAAGCAGAAAAGGCCCTCAAGCCCACTTAATCTTGCTAAAAAGTTATGATTCAACCTACCAGTGGTGGACTCGGCATGTTTGAGGGGCAGTGGGGGAAAACATATAAAGGACACCAGCTGTATGCGGTGGGGCACCACATACAGAAAGTCGTGATATATTTATAGTAAAGAGAGCTGTTTCTAGCGATTATTTATAGCAAAATACAAGGCCTGCTTTCAGAAACTGGACCCTCAAATGATCCGTCAGGACTTATGTAAGTTTGTGATGTCAAAACTAGCCCTCAGCTATGACCCCAGCATGGCCAAGGCTGCAAAAACACAGACAGAGATGATGATTTTAAAACAATGGGCGATGCCTGCTCAGGCCTGTGAGAGCTGACCAATCAGAGACAGGCACTAAAACGGTATGAGTAAAAATACTGTGTTTTTTTAACATTAATGCATGTTAACATTTTCTGGTACACCAAAAATAAAATAATGAACCTGAAAAATCAGCATAATATAGGATCTCTACTGTCTTCTGGTATAACTTAGCATTGGCATTATGATGTATCAACTCTTGACCTTTAAAGAATAAAGGAGCTCCCTCACCTCACTCCACGAAAGTGAATGTGGGATCTGATTTTAATCAGTTACAGAAAGTTTCAGAGGTCCGTCCATGTGGTTTCTTGTTCTTTTATTGAGCTGGATGAAAACACTGAGAGAAAACAAGAGGAAAGAAAAGGAAAACTTTAAGCAAAAAGAGTCCTTAATGCTTCCCTGCTTGGGATTCAATGTTGCAGCAGAAGGATTGTGGGTAAGCCATAGTAACTGACGGATGTCCTGTCCAGGGGCTGTGCTTGAACTAAGCTAAACTAAGCCTCTGAGCCACCTTGGTGTGAACGAGGCTTTCTTCCCCAAAATCCTGCACCCGAGGTTTACCAAAGAATTCCCTCACCTGTCCTCTTGTAATTCACCCTGCGTGGCGGGGTAAGCAAACTCAAACAGTGTGAAAAGGCTTTCATTACAAAATGTTAACAGTGGCAGCCCTCTCATGCTCGTCATCCCTCACTCAGCCATCTCACCCCGCTCAATGCGGTGTAATGTAAGAGACAAGCTGATAAAATGACTTTTCGCCCAGAGCATTTTGGCTCCATGGCATTTTCATGAGGCGTGGGAGCGCACGCGATGGATCTGATAAATCGTGAGGCGAGTTTCCTGCTGCGATTATACAGAGACTTGTTGATAAACGTGTCAAGGAAATGCCAGCATGAGGATTGATTTCTCAGGCGCAAACATATATATTTGAACAAATTGATTTTCGCATGGAAGGCTGTGTATTAGAGATGGATATATTATTCAGTTATGAACAGACAGTGCGCCCTGAGCAGATATAATTGCACAAGCGCCTGAGTTTTTGCAGCATCCTTTTCTCTCTTCACCTGATTGACACAATTTGCATCGCATTGCTTCCTCTCAGTCATGATTTGGTCAAAGCAAACACATCGATGCAATCAGCAGGACTCACACTTTTTCAGGATATCAAGATAACCAGTGACAATCAGGAATAAATGTCTGCAAATCCTCTGTGAAATTACTTTAAAAGGTGCTTTTATAACTTCATATCTTGGCTTCATTATCTGATCAATTTAGATCAAATATTATGTCTTTTGTGAGTAGCTATACTCACAAAGATATGAGTATGAATAGCACTAGAGAACAATTCAAAACCTACTAATCCAAAAAAACAGATATTTTTGTGAAACATCTTTGATGACATGCTTGAAGAAGCTTACAATTCTCCCTCTTTCCCTCTTCTTTCCATCGTTCACTCCTCCAGGCCCTACAGGTGGCTCTGGCTGAACACCAGGGGGAGATGGACTACCTGACCTCAGCTGTGGAGCAGGTCTTCCTGAAAGCTCCGCCAGACATCAGCCAGAAGTAAGACATGGGAAACATTATGTAGTGCTGTGTGGTCTATTGAAGTCCGGATCATTCTGCAGTACTCTGGCTCCAAACTGGAAGAACAGAAAATAATTTTCCCACCGACATAGTCCAACTTAAACGCATCCAGCTCATCTCCATTTATTCTGCCTGTTAGTGAATTTTAACCCAGGACCTTCTCACTGTGAGGAGGCAGTGCTCACCACTGTGCTGCCCTTTAAAAAAACACCATAAAAATACAAGAAATGTGTGTGTTACAGCAGCTTGTTATCCAGGCTTTGCACAGGAACGGTAATGCACTGTAAATAAACATATTAACACAGAGAGAAGTATCAATACAGAAATAAACACAACAAATAACTAAGTAAGTTCAAATATTTCAATACAGAATTAAAGAGAAAACTTGAACACACAATGGAATGAGTAGGAGTATAACGATGTGTATAATCACCACCATAAGCAAAGTTACTGAAAACAGAGTGGAGTTTGGTTGCAACAGAAACTATCTGAAATCTGAGAGTCAGGCAGAGTTGAGGCGTTGGGACGGTTATTGCTTTGGGCAATAACTTTAAGACAGACTTGAAATGTGAACCTAGCATTGCACCAGCAGTTACATCAAATTCAGGCCTTTTTCAGACTGCTTAAAATAATTTAAAGCGCTGAGTGGGAGAAAAACCAAGGTGAATATGTGCTGCGTCACACTTCTGTTGTGGAGCGAGCTAGCTTTTCCTCGGGCTATGCTACTAGCAGCAAGGACTGGAAAGACGATTATAGTCAACAGACATGCAAAGCAATGGACAGAGGCCTGTACTGGGAGGCTACTTGTGCTGTAAAGCTGCAAGTTGTGGTACTGGGACTTCAAAAAACATGCCTGGAATTATTTTTATTTATTTTTTATGTTTATCGACAGACATATTCGTGACCCACTGGACAGAAAAGGCAAAAAGAGCTCTAAAAAATAAATAAATAAATGCATTGGAAATGGTTTATACAGGTAGTATAGTAATATATGGGTAAAGAAATAAACCTGTACCTTCTTTAATTCAAATTAAACATTTTTGGTAGGTACCGCACTGAGATGGACTCCATTATGGCCCGTTGGAGACGACTTGGCACCACGCTGACAGAAAACGCACAGAGAATCCAGGAGCTGATGGCCAAACTGATGCAGTTTGAGGTGAGGCTGTTTAGCGGGATGGCGATACGTTGCTTGAGAATCCAAGTGATACATGAATTCGACTCAATTTTCAACTGTCTCTCCACCAGAATGATGTAAAGACTTTAAAGAAGTGGATGGCAGATGTGGATGTGTTCCTGAACGAGGAATGGCCGGCGCTGGGAGACTCTGAAGCTCTGGAGAAACAGCTGGAGCAGTGCACGGTAAGGAAACGTTTTAATTGCACGGATTGAACTTGCATTATATAGATATATAGATATTAGAGTTCATAAAATGTCTAAGAGTCCATAAAATATCCCTCAAGGAAGTAGAGGAAATGAGCAGATACACCGCTTTTTCATGACGGCTCGTAAAAAAATGGAAATCGAAAAAACACCAAAGATTTCTCATTAAAACCGAAACGATCCACTCTGCAACACGTGCAGTCGTAATTCCACCCGTTTAACCTCCATCCTGCACTCTGATTGGCCAGGCTCTGGTGAATGACATCCACACCATCCAACCCAGCGTCAACGGCATCAATGAAGTGGGCGTGTACTTGAAGAAAGAGGCTGAGCCACCATTCGCCATCTACATCCAGAAACTGCTGGACGAACTCAACGCCCAGTGGGAGAACGTCTGCAAACAGGTGTGTAAACTTCATCCAGGAACTGTGTGTTCTTACTCTCATGTGTCCTTGTAACACAGAGTGTTCTTCTTCAAGGCCTATGCCAAGAAGTCTGCTCTGAAAGGTGGCCTTGATAAGACCATGGCTCTGAGGAAGGAGATGCAGGAGATGCAGGAGTGGATTAACCAGGCCGAGGAAGACTACCTGGAGAGAGACTTCACATACAAAACACCCGAAGAGCTACGCAAGGCTGTGGAGGAGCTCAAGGTGTGTGCGTAGAGCAGAAATATAAGGTTGTGGGGGATGTGTGCAAGTGTAAGATGGAGAAAGAGATGGATGCAGAGACATAATGCTTATGACCGTAATTCAGTGTCTGAACTTACATTACTTTCGCAGGTATTTGGCCTTAAACCAAAGTATTGGAGAAATTCTCCAGAGGAAGCTGTATGTAATCTGAGGAGCTGCCTCCAGTGATGTCACTTAGTGGCTAAATTGAATTATGGGTAATGTAGGCGCCAGGTTTTGAAAAGGAAGAAGAATGTGTGGAATAAATAAGTCAAAAGCTCAGGTTCTGTTTATCGATTTTGATTATTTGTTTTCAAACATTGTGTTCATAATTAAAAGCTGCTGCCTACATTACCCACAATCCATCTCATGACATCACTGGAGGCAGTTTATCAGATTAAACACAACTTCCTCTGGTGCCACAAAAGGCTTCATACTACTTTTTCACATATGCAGTAGTACTCCCCAAGACCTGTAAACACACTTTACCCTTTAATTGGACAAAAATGAAAAGGAAACAGAATGTATAGAAAATAGGCAAAATTAGAGCGAAACAGAAAAGTTCTCACCCCTCACCATCCCAATCATTTCATACAGTCCCTCAGAACATTGTTAGCCAGCTTTGAAAAGATCTATAGATTTCATGGCATAGAAAGTCCTCTGAGATCACTCACAGCCCCATTAAATCACCTGCGTGTCCCAGTTTTAGTCCTGAATATGTAGAACTTTGTGTGTGTTCAGCTTCGGTTGACATCTGAGCTTTTTCTTGATAACCGTGATCTCGCTCTGACTGACTCGGTGCCGCTGCTGCTGCAGCTGTTCTTTCTCTTTTCTCTGTCACTCTGTTTTGATCCCGGTTAATTCCAGGTCGATAACGCCCTCCGTCTGCCTGCCTCTCCTTTCATTGTTGGAGTTAAAAAAAAACCCCATCTCTTCTCTCTCTCTTCTCTTTCTTTCCATCTCTCTTTATCTTCTTCCCTTACCCTCGCTCTGCACTCTCATTCTCCCCCGTTCCTCAATTTTCTATCACAGTGCATTGATTCTCCTATTCACCGCCGCACTTTTTTAGCTTTCATAACTTTAATGCGATGTATTTGTGATGTAAATTTATGGCACTATTTACTTTGTGCCTTGGCAATGGCCGTCCCCTTCCATTCACCCCTCCTCGCCGAAAAAAGTTTACTTGAGACTCGAGTGAAAATTAAAAATTGATTTCACTCTGCTTGCTCTTCCTAATCTCCCCCCCTCCTTCCTCTCCTCTTCTTAAAGTGAAACCCCATTCTTGAATCTGTTCACTCGTTTATTCTCCTAATCCCCCCCTCCCTCCCTCCGTCGTTCGGGAAAGTATTAGCTACACTCCTTCATTCATTGATTCGTTGGCTTACTTGTTCACTCAGTCTCGCTGTCTCTTCACACTCGCTGGCTTTGTCAACAGAAGATACATTGATTCATTTGTTCCTGCATCCATCCCTCCATCCATTAAGCTCTCTCTCTCTCTCTCTCTCTCTTTCTTACCTCTCTTCCTTCCCTCTCCTGCTCTTTATCTCCCGCCATCTGTCTCTGCTTTCGTTCACTCTTCAGAGTTTTATTGATTTAAAAAAGGGTTCTTAATGCACACGGGCTAAAATCAGCTGAACTTTAGGACCTTTTCACACAACGCCGGTTTTATTCCAGTTTTTCAGCCCCAGCTTGTGCGGACAATTTGTATCAAAAAAGGTCCCAAACGCAAAACACTAAGGCAGGCAGGTAGAAAAACAAAAATCGAGTCTTAATCAAGTCCGACAGTGAGGAGAAACACTGGTTTATATCCACAGGAACCGACTGACTAAAGAAACACCGAAAAAATGTCAGGAAAAAGACAAAGGCAGGAAGTGGAAAGTAAACCATGACACAGTAATTACAGTAAATGATTAAATGATTAAACTTCTATTTGGTCGATGTTCCCACATTGTTGCATGACAGGGGAGAAAACCCCTTCAATTTAGGAATTGAATGACTGATATGGATTGGAAGCCACCTAGCGGGCCACAGAACTGGTGCTGGGGGATGAACTGAATGCCAAAGACTTGACAGAGATGTTGACCTAAAGCACCAGCAGGATAAATCTGGGGTAGGAAAGTGAAAGGCACCAGTCGCACCTTCCGTATTACCACCAATGAGGTTCCCTCGTCCTCGGATGGCAGATCAAACTGTGGTTATACTTGGACGGCTTCCAGCTGTTAGTATTGTGAATGTGATCAGGGCGTTTCTGAAAAAGAGAGCATTACTTATTCTCAGTGAAACTCTCCTGACTAAATAAAGGCAAAGAAAAATCCTTATTGAAGCAAAAGGGTGCCTCTGCAGTCTTCTCAGTGGTGAGATCGAAGAGGTTTAAACTGAGATTTGTCAGTCCACAGCATGTCCATTCCAATAGTGCTAACCCTAGACTACCCCTCTGTTTCTATTTTAAAGTTTGACTTAAAGCAACACGCCCATTAATTCTAGCTTGTTAAAGGCATTGCTGTGCACTTGACAGTAAAACAGGACACTGAGCTTCCAGTTTCTTTGACTACGGGCTGGCGATTTCTTATTTTGTTATTTAACTGCTGTTCAGAGGTATATTTGCCCTTTCGCTTGTCAGTCCGGTTGAACTCTTGTACTGTGTTTTGTTCTCCATGTACAGAAAATACCATTTTGAAAGCACGAGAGACCATTCAGAGATAAAGAGTAGTCCTCTCAGCCATCTGACCCTGGCAGCCAATTCCAAACTTTTGAACAGTAGTGCACATGAGAGCTTTATGCTTATTTAACTTCAGCAAGGAAAATGTAAATTTTCACCACCATTGCCTCGTACTCGATACATCCACGCATTTCATTTGAAACACCCAAGTTAGAGGTTGGGGATTTTTATCATTTGAGGACCCTCGACAGGTCTGGTGCTTTATTAACTTCTCCTTCTGTCTGTTTCTCTGTCAGAGGGCCCAGGAAGAGGTCCACTCCAAAGAGCTCAAGGTCAAACTCCTTACCGACAGCGTGAACAGTTTCATCGCCAAGGCTCCACCCACAGCCCACGACGCCTTGCGGTCTGAGCTGGACGTGTTGACGGCCAACTACCAGCGCCTGTGCAGCCGGCTGGATGGGAAATGTAAAACGCTGGAGGTATAAACTCTATCTTCAATATCTGTCGTCATTTGGAAGTCTTAATTGGATGATCTTGCCGTGCAGGTGAAGACAAAGGCGTGTGTGTGCACCTGAGGTAAAAAAGACACCCTTATATGAGTCAAGGCTAAGGCTGTGGTGCTCACATACATCAGCTCTGCAGGGCATGTTGTGTACGTGGGTAGATGAGTGTTTTCAGACAGTGTGAAAAACAGTATATTATAGATGAGCCGAGGTGGGGCGAGGTTAGCCATGCAGCACCGTTTCAGGCTCTTGTCTTGCATTTTAGATGTCAGCTGGTTACCTTCAAAGTGTGAGCCTAATCGAAAACGAGTCTATTTTAATGAACACAAGACGTTTTAATGTTTAATGCTCGAGCTGGAGGTTTTATTGAGAAATGATGTGATAGAAAAGGGATACAAGATGAATGAATGCATGCATGGGATCCGTCATTCTGTGTTCTGCGGTTTGGGGGCAGAAATCTCAGACATGGATGTCTTAAAACCATCTGCTTTGATAGATACTGTTATCCAGGAAAGTGAAAACAAATGTGTTTAGTAATTTGGGCAAACAAAACCAAAAAAAACAAAAATAATTAGGCAATCTGAGTATCGAGCTGTTCCCTCTCCCGAAAACAATAAAAAGTATCTTCATAAAGAAAGGGGAAGACCAGAAATTCATACTCATAGGGGTTGGGGTTGGGGTCAAGGTTAGGGTTGGGTTCAAGAAAAGGATTATTAGGAAATCTTAGACCTCTCGGCCAAAGAAAAGGGCGTGGGCACGCAGCCTATCAACAGTTTAAACCCCCTTTGTTTGACCCCAACCTCAAGGTTAGGGTGGGAGTTGGGGTCAAGGTTGGGGTTGAAGTTAGGGTTAGGTTTGGGTTAAAAGGGTTGGGGGTTGGGGTTAGGTTTATGTTTATGTTAGCTTCAAGTTAGAGTTTGTGCAGTTATGCAACTTAGCAGTAATTTATAAGACAATAAAATCAGTTTAATTATTATACCTGTTGCCATATTTTGTTAATTAGGATTACTAAAGCTGTGTTCACTCCTGTCAATATTGTGTGATAAAACTGAGAACTGTTACAATTAACTTCTCAGGACAAAACAGATCCAAAAAAAATTAAGTTTTGTTAAAACATAAATGTGCTGACAGCTCTGATGGAGCTCAGGATTTACCCTGAGGACGGCTACGGTGTTCTAAATGTTTTTAGTTTATAGATTTGTGAATAACATTTTACCTGTCAGATGTTTAGAAAAACAATGAGGCTCACTTATCATTAAATCCCTTTGTGGTATCAGGAGATTAGAATAATGAATAAAGTTACAGCTGCTCTGCCAGGTGTTTAAAATGCACTCTCTTGATTTAGAGAGGCACATATTGTTCCTGCTTTGATAAACGCTTATGAAAGAAAGAGCTTTTCTCTCTTATGAAAGAAAGCAAACAACCGAACATCAGAATTTCAGCAGATTTCTGTGAAGGACATAATTGGTAAGATTAATTAAATTTGAATAATCAAATCGAGTCTTTTCTCACCTTAACATCTCCTCGTTTACAAGTATTTAAATTTTTACACAATGCAATACCTGATGAAGTGTTTCTGATAAAGAAGCTGAAGTGGATATAAAGATGAGTATCTCAAGGCACCTTTTAGAACAATTGATTTTTTCTCACTGTGTGACGCACACATGGAATCACAATACGCATGTTTTACATCTGTTACGTTTCAACCTCCACTTGGTTCAGCCATAAGGAAAGTACAGTCCGGTAGTCGCGGAGAGCTCTGTGTGCAACTCAACAGACTGTGGCTTTTGCCCTCTGTGCAACATTTATTGACCGACGCGAGTGTTGGATTGTAGGAAGAAGCCTTGACATTCAGACGATATCCTGTGTGCAGAGGAGGCCTATAATATATTTTTCATCAGGGAGTGCTTTGCTTCCTCTTGCCATGAAACAGTACCTGACAGCAGGAAAAGTAATTTTTGACATTTTGAAAAGCTGTGTTTAAAACTGCCTGTCCACTTGATAATGCCAGAAACCACATGCTGCCACCGACGCCGTCGTTGGTGCGTTAATATTGTCGTTTTTAAATTGTTTGTTTGTGTGAAATCTGCTCAGAAGACTTTTTTATTTTTTCCACTGTGTTGGAATCATTTACATTTAGGAAGCCAGTTCAATCTCTTCAGCCAGACAGAGGCAACTGTTGCTAATTCGCAGATGGAAGCAAACTCATCAAGCATGTTGATGTTGAGCAGATGTTGATGTGATGGTTTCCTCTCCCGTCTTCTTCCCTCCTTTTTAACCATTCACTCATCCTCTCTTTTTTTGTCTGTTTTCGCACTTCCTGATGATTTTGTGCGTGTTTTTGCAGGAAGTGTGGGCGTGTTGGTGCGAGTTGCTCTCCTACCTGGAGCAGGAAAACGCCTTCCTGGACCAGCTGGAGCAGAAACTGGACGAGACGGACAACCTGCAGGGGGGAGCGGAGGAGCTGCAGGAGGCGCTGGATGTGAGTAGAGGGTGCTAACTTGAAGGAAGAATGTTAAACGGTTTGTGTGTTGGTGTTTTGTTTCTCCTCTCTATGAAGTAGGAGGCCAGGGTGATTCTTATTCCGTTTCGGTTTAGCCTGCTTTGCCGAGCCAAGCAGTGATCACATGCGTTCTTCCACTGCATCCTCGCAGCAGGGGACACCGCGGTGAGCCGCCCGCCCGCGCTGTTATGGTTTGGTAGCAGCCAAACGGGGACGCCTCCTCCCACGGACCGAAGCTGAACTGATTAGCTGAACTCATGTGTGTCTGTGCTGGAGACCGGAGACAAAAAGCTCTCTGTGTTCAGCTCTTTGTACGAGCCGAATCTCTGATGTTTGGAGTTTAGTTTCACTCCTGAGTTCCAGTTTGTACGTTTTCTGAGAGCTTTCAGCCGTGTTGGAGCTGTGTGAAGTTACTGCACAGGGGCGGTCTAAGGTTATCTGAGAGGCAGGGGTGAAAAATAAAAAGGGCACCTTATTGGAAGGGCACCCAAGAGCATTGGTTCACAATCTTTTTTCCAAAAGCGATGCCTTTTCTGTCATTGAGTAAAGTGACGACCCCTGGCTGATTTAATGGATATTTCATATGATATGCAGTGCATTACAATCACAGTCCAAACCAACTGATAATCTGTACAATTAACCCAAACATTGAACACAATAACTGCAGGAAGTTTGTGTAAAACCAGTGATTTGATGCAAACCGAACCCTTCCTGCCGCTGAAAGGTAAAAAGTTTCCACTGGCAAACCTAAAGAAGCTTTTATTGTGAAGGCAGGTATAGGAAATGCTGTGTTTGCCATAGAGGTAATGGAACGTTGTTAATGGTGCTATTTTTGAATAAAGATGATATCCTATTAGATGAGGATCAGGACATATGTGGATCAGTTTAACGTTCTGCAGAGGGGGATAGTACAAGAAAAAAACATCCACAGTGAGTTTTTGGATGCCAGTTTGAGGCAACACTCAACAAGGAAGGAGTCTGATCCTTGTGGGCTTCAGAGCGATTTCTTTGTCTTTCGTCACCAATTACTACGAGGACTCAGGCCTCTGTCATCTACAAGCTCGACCGAGTGGAACAAATAACCTCCATCATGAGATGAACACCAGCCAACCCAATTGAGCAAACGTGACAAAAAAAAATAAAGGAACGAAAACAAAAGAAAACAGAAAGGAAGAAAAGAAAACATCGAACATTATCACGATGGATGAACAGATGGATAAATGAGAGGACTGTTGCTGTGTGATGTTTTTGAGCTGGAGAAATAAATTATTTAAGAGAAGCAACAAGGTTTTGTCAAAAGAAAACAAAAGAACACAAGAAAGAAACACAACATGTCAACCTGTAATGGTGAGATTTACCTTTTAGGCAGTAAGTAAGAGCAAAGCAAAACAATAACCAATAGAATTTACATAAAACATAGAGTGAACTCATACCTACTACATAAATAAATAATTTAATGTCTAAAAAGGAACAGGAAGGTGGGAATACTTATCAAGTCCTGTGAAAAACATAAATATTTCAGTTTTTATGTTCACCGTACATCAAATCAACAAGTCAAAGAAAAGCGATTCAAAGCAAAGCAAGAACAAATAATCAGAATGAAACACAGATCAAAAACAACTTTTAAATGGGGGAAATCGCTGAACATGATCAACTCCATAAATCATCGGAAAAAAATGAACTTGATGGAGTATGGGAGGAATTAAAATAACAGCCAAAGGGTAAAAAAAGGAGTTTTCTTTTTGTTTTAATGAGAGGAAGCAGCGGTGGAGAGAGAAATCATTCACAGTGAGGTACTTCTGGAAAAAGGTAATTTCATCTGATGAAGGAAAATATGACAGAGATTATGTTAGAAGCCATTTGGAGGAAATAAAGTCAGATTTAGTGTGTAGACGTCAACTCACACACAGAGCAAAATTAACTTAATCCACTGGAATTTACGCTGAATCTTGCAATTAGAGACAGCGGGCTTCATGAGGAAATAAAGTGAAAGGCTTATGTGTTAACCCCAACTCCTTCATTTGCTTAAACTGTGCTTCTGCAGATTGCTTCAGATGTTGCATGCAGGGATTTGGTGAGATTAAACAATGCAAAAAGCTTAAAGCCTCCAGACCAGGATGCATCCTGTCATTTAAGGTAGTGCAGAGCAGCGAAAATGCAAATATCTGCCCACTCAGCTCTATTTTGCTCTGCTAAACGCCCGACTGATCAGCCATACAGACCTTTTTTACGGATTTCAGAAGATGTGAAAAGCTGTTAAGCGCCGAGGTCAGACGAACAAGAGCTAATTGACCTCTTTTAGCCTGTGCGTGTCATCACCTCACGCTCTTATCCTGCATAATATTCAATTTTCCTTCTCCTCCCTCATTGTGACTCACCTCCACACAAAACAATAACAGTTTGTATGCAAGAAGGCAGCGTCACAATATCGCTACCGCCGTCGAGCCGAGGGTTTTAACTTGAGAACTCGAAGATTAAGTCTGTGTGACTGATGACATCCTGTGTGCGTTTGTGTGTGTATACAGGGTCTGGAGGTCCTTTTGCGGCACCCAGAGGACAACAGGAACCAGATTCGAGAGCTGGCCCAGACACTGATGGACGGAGGCGTTCTGGACGAACTGATACAGCAAAAAGTGGACGCGTTCAACACACGATGGGATGAGCTGATGGCCAGGGTAAGACATGCAGTACTCATTAATACAGAAATGCAATGCGCTGAGGAGGACGTGTACACAAATGAAGAGCTGGATAACACTGTCTGATATGTGGATGGGAAGTATATGACTGTATATGACTGTTTTCTAGCTCTGCTCTGATTGGTCCAGACTGAGATTGGCTCAGTAATGCAGATCACGGCCACCTGGGTGATCTATATGTCTGTTATCCGACAGTGCCTGACAAATATCTGTCTGAACTCGTGTCTGACTTTTGGCTCTCAGCTTGTTTCTTGACGCAGCACCTGTAGAGGGTTTCTGGAGCTCCTCACCCTCCACTCTGTTTGCCCAGCTCCTCCTCACTCTCTTCAACAAAGTTACCAAGGATTACTGGAGTTGTGATTGATGACCAACCGCGGTCGTGGCCCACTCGACCTGGTCTTAACTTGACTGAGTATGCCACTCAACTCTTGGTACAGTCATTAGTTTTCCCTCGCCTTGACTGCTGTGACACCCGTCTGTCAGGGCTGCCAGCATGCAGCCAGAGTCAAAGCTGCCAATTGTCTGTAATGGTTTTGGTCCTCAATCAGCCGAAGTCAGCTCGTGTCCATCATGCTGCTCACATGAAGTCTATACACGATAGTTAGTGTACTGTAGCTGGTTGCCAGACCTCTAAATTGGGTACGTTTTTGAGTACAATAGAGGACCGTCGTTTTGAGTTTTTTATGATCTTAAGCATTGTCTTAAATACAGGAACTACATTTAATAGTGATTCACAATTCAGTGCACTTCTTCCTCATCTTCCTTTCCACCCTTTTCTTCTATCTGACACTCCTAAATGTTCTTATTCTCCTCCCCCTACTTCTTCTTTCTTCTGCCTTTTCTCCTTCGATCTCTTCCTCCTTCTCCTCCTCTTCCTCTCCCAATTTCTTCCTTCCCTTCCCTTCGGCCATCCTCAGCCATCATCAATGGCAGCGCTGCATTCTCAGCCTCTTGTGGTGATCCTCAGTGACAGATTACAGTAGACACACACATAGAGACACACACTCACAGCCCGCCGGGTTGATCCTCCCTCACAATAGAACCAGATTAATGTTCTCCTTGCAGCCCGATAAGCCTCCCTTTGTTTGTCTACCCATCAGAGACAGTGTGTGTGTGTGTGTGTGTGTGTGTGTGTGTGACACTGTCTTCTATTTCAGACTTTCTATGTTTTTTTGGAGGAAGTGTCATAGCGTGTGTTGTCTGTGCGTGCGTGTTTGAAAGCGTCACAGAAGCGGGCGTCCTTTGTTTCGGTGTGTATGTCAGCATGTATGCATGCGAGGTGAGGCCGGGCGGCTCCGAGCCCTGTTTGCTTGTCATCTATAAAGGGGACGAGAAGCTCAGAGGCAGGACGCGGGCGTTTGTGAGTATCTCTGGAAAGACAGATGGCAGAGTAAAGGCACGCAGAGACCAAAGTATTGCCTTAATGTTTTTTCCCCTTTCTTTTGACCTGTTGGGAGTGCATCGAGAGATTTTTCTCTTTTTAAAAGTCCTTTTTCTAACTTGATCAGTGCCGTTTGAAGAACACACTGTCGAATCTCTGGGGTTGTTTTGCGTACCGTCCTGGGGACAGTCATTATTCAGCCTTCCAGAAACCAGAGAAGAAAACTAGATATTTCATAGTAAATATAAGAATGTGATCTGAGTTGTTTTGACATATTGATGTTAAAAAACTTTCACATCTCAGAGAGTGCAGCAGATACCTTAAATTGTAAAAAGGAAAATGTTCAAACATAATTGCCAATTCGATACCTTAAGTTTGTGACTGTTAACACAACAGTCGGGTTCAATTTTTAGGGCCGATACAGATATTAGGAAGTAAAAAATCCCAATATAGATATATCCGCCGATAAACACCGCCGAAAATCCGCCGAAATGTGATTATCAAACACTTGTGAAAACGAACTGAGGCAGGATATTTTACAGTTAAACAATAAACTTGACGTCAGTGCACTGGAACAATAAACTTCACTGGAAATTTAACAACCCCAAGCAAAAAAGAGCAGCACATATCAGCCAACATATCAGGCAGCATATAGGCCGATAACCATATCAGTATAAGTTTCTGCAAACCGATATATCGTTCTAAAACAGAAGCAGCCATACTAGAATTTTGCCCCCGACTGTCCAAATGTAGATGTAAAAACTTACGTACTGCACCTTTTGATAATAACAATAATGATAAACAGTCAAATTTTGATTAAACACAATAGAATAAATACTTAAAGGTACTCTGAAAGGGAGTTTCTGACCACTAGTAGCACTAGAGAGCAATGTTTTAAGAGTAGGTCCTCATTTTATTGGGTATAACTACATTCTCCTATCTTATCATCTTCATCTTCATCTTCATTCTTACGCTATTCCACTCATTGACAGTTGGTGGCAGTATGCGTTGACATTTGTAGCTGTCTTTCAAATCAAAGTTAGATGTAAAAAAACAAAACTACTTCTTATCTATTTCCTTCTTCTTATCCACATAAAAGTGTAAGTACAAGAGTCGGAGCAGACTGTCAACACTCCCCCGGCATCAGATGGAGCCGAGTTCTAAGCAGTGCCGGGGTCCAAGCAACTGCAGAGACAGTAGAAAATAGTCTGTAATCTCATTATATCAATGTCCCACTTTGAAACTCATGTGGAGATAAAGCCGGCCCGCGCATTGCTTAAAAAAAATGTTGTTTCACATCTCCGCCTGCACTCCTTCTTCAGATCAAAGAGGCGTGTTTGCCAGTTTAATTTCAGCTTCTTGTAACGGCTGAAAACCAATATGAGGAATTGCCGACAACGCCGCTCGCGCTCTGCCGACGGCGCTTCCAACACGAGGCCGTTAAGCAAACAGTGATCGTCTATCTCCCTCGCACACAATCGTCGCGTTAGGGAGCGCGTGTCTGTGTGTGTGAGCGCAATGAGTAATAAGGGGGAAAACCGAGTGTTTAATGGGAAAATGTATTCATGAGCCGACAATTGCCAGGGAAATGGAGTACATCGCCACAGGGAAGGTTGTTATCAATGTTTGTCTAAATATTTTATCCGACTCAAGCTCTCGTTTCATACATTATCAACGAAGACACGGAGGCGAGAACGCACAAAACCCCTCATCATACGTCCACTGGCAACATTGGAAGTGATGTGTGTGTGACACAAGAGCTAGGCAGGCTCAGGGCTATACTTAGAGTCATTATCCTTCTGTATGGGATTAGCATGCTCACCTGTAAACACATCTACACTGTCCCTCTCTGTTTCCCCTCCGACACATGAGCCCGCACAGGTTTGTGATGTAATAGGCCGGTTCATTAGTTAATCTCGTACAGCGGTCAGTCAGCAGAGGGAAGAAAGACAGGAAACACTGCAGTAGTCGCAGGGCGTCTGACCACTTCACTGACATCAGGAGATCATCGGTTATCGCGGCCTTGATGAGGTTGTTCACAAAGAGACGGCATGAGAGAGAAACCCCGGAGTCCGGCCTTCAAGAGGGTACACGCAGGGGGAGTGTGTGTGTGTGTGTGTGTGTGTGTGTGTGTGTGTGTGTGTGTGTGTGTGTGTGTGTGTGTGTGTGTGTGTGTGTTGGGAGGGGTGTTTGTACTTGTAGCTCTGTCTTGTGTGTGTGCTTATGTGTCAGTAGTCTATTCAGGAGGATTGTTTGTGCTACACGGGCTAGAAAATAACCAATTCTTAGTTGTTAAAGGATAAAGGCTCTGGCACACCTGCATTTTAAAGGTCGAAATTTTGAAGCTAGATCAGTTTATTTCAATGGGATCACCGCAATTAGTGGAGATTAGCGTGGGTAAAGGAAATCTGCACAATTTATCTTCAACTTCGGTGAGCTGGCATCATTAAATTTGCACCGTAGCCCAGAAGCAGCAATTAACCGTGGATCTAACAAGGAAAATCTGGATCCAGCGTCGGAGGTGGAGCTCTGTCGTTCCTATGACTGCTGCTCAGTAGCGCTAAATCCAAAAATGCTTGACTTCCTGGCAACTGAATTACCCGGATCGTCCATGTTGCGGGGCCAACAGAGCGTGCGCGCTAGAGACTTCCACCGGTGGAGCAGGTTAACCTCAGTCAAGAAACCCAGTCCAGAGAAAATATCAAATAGAGGGATGTCATGATGTCACCAGGCCTCCAGAACAACATATTTCACAAAGACGAAGATAAATTAAACCAGAATATTTTTATCACTGTTTATTTGTGTGTTAGCTTGGGTTTCAAGACCCCTGACTCTCAGCCCCGAGGGCCATTTGTTTCTACTCAAACAATATTGTTTAATTTTAAAAAGGATTTCCATAATCAGCTGGTCACTTTAGTTTTTATCAGCTGTTACTCAAACAGGAGGGCTATTCTCAGCTCCAGATGAATCCACATTTGCTGCTCTAGTGAGTATTTCTGGCAGCAGTCGTAATAAACTACAGTGTGTGTGTCACCCAGTGCAACAGTGTGGCTCATTGATGTGTTTTTAATAGATTTTGGACAACAATGGAGCTCTGCGGCACAGAGGAATGAGATATAATCGACTTTCGATACGCAGACTGTACCGGATTTCTGAATGTTGTCAGTCAATCTTATTTTTAACTTTCTATTGGCCTAATTCCAGCATTTAAAATGTAGCACACTGTGTCTCTGTGCACAGTTGTAGAGGTTGTGATGTTACTCAGCATAGACTTTTTATACACACACAGTAAACAAGATAACGGGTTTAAATATGTGAATGAAATATCTCAAGCTCACCCTGAGGATTCTCCAAAGACGCATCTTATCTGAATCTCATGGCTCCCTTATCCAGATCCTCCAAGAGATTATTCAAGCTATTGTTTAGGGAAATTGTTTTTATATACACGAGTTAGCTGTTTTTTTGTATTCACAGCCTGTTTGTGTGTGTGTGTGTGGTTTTTGACGAGGGGTTTCCTGTCTCCTCAGGCGGCGCTTAGGCAGAAGGAGCTGGAGAAGAGCGTCCAGTGGGCCCAGGAGAATGACAAGACGCTGAGGCAGATACAGGACTCGCTGGCCAACACCGACCGCCACCTCACCGCGTACCTGGCGGACCACATCGACGCCCAGCAGTTACCGCAGGAGGCTCAGGTAGCCATGTGTGTGTGTCTGTGTGTGTGGTTTAGGAATGTTGCTGAGACGTGTCCAACGCTTCAATACTTTAATGATCCGGCAATTAAAACTGAGTGATTCTTAATTTTATTTAACAATGAGCCACTAGTAAATGGTCAAGATTTCCATTTACAGCGATCTCTGATTGAACAGTTGCGCAGACTGAGGTATAAAAAAGGCCTTTAAAGGTGCAATACGTAAGAATTTTAGATGACAACATTCAAAAATTAACTAAAATAAACGTATATCTTATCGTATGTCATCTGACCTGGAAGTTCGGACCGCTACCTGCATGGCTAAGTGAGATAACTGAGCTAACTCAAAGATCTTCTTTGTTTCTGCCAACCGAGCCGGCTAACTTTGGGCCCTGGTGCATCACGTTTTGTTGTAATGACAAGGTTTGGCCACTACGAAAGTTGGCTTTAAAGCCTGGCGCTCTTCCTGAAGGCTTAAGCTAACTAGCTAAGGGCAGCTACAGTTGTGCCAATTCTTACATGTTGCACCTTTAATCACTTCAGTCTAAAAACCAGAATTGATCAGATGACTTTGGGCCAACCAGACCCATAAAGACCTACCTTGAAGTGCAGTAATTGTGCTGGACCAGACTGTGTTCAGCTGTACTGTCTTGGTTCTGGGTCAGAGTGTGTTAAATACAAAAAGTTCTGCTATTTGAGCACAAAGTTTCCGGCTTACCGTCAGTAATTGCAGGTTTCAGCCGACTCATAAAACACTGTGAAGCCTTTGGCCCTGTCAGAGTCGATCATTATAGAGACGGCTGCAGGTGGAGAGAGGAGAGGGGAGAGAAGGACAGGAGGTTGGAAAACACACTTAAAGATAAAAATACACATCTTTTGTGTGTGTTTGCGTGTGTGCAGAGGAACCCAAGAGAAAATGGCAAATGCTGTTATTCTCTCTGTGGTCCTAATTAAACCCGGAGCTGCTTTGGACGTGACAGCACACACACACACACACACACACACACCCTCACTGCCTCTGTCTTTTTGTCTACTTCCTCTTACATCTACTTCTTCCACTTATCTCCTCGTCCCTCGTTTGTTTTTTCTCTCCGACACACCTTCCTGCCGAAGGAAACGCTAGAATATCACATAACGTCCCGCGATGACAGGATGACTGATGGTACAGTAACGTGACGGAGAGTGTGTGAGTGAGTGTGTGTGGACGGAGAGATTACCTCCACGTGCGCCGGAGACCACCGGTGCAACGGATGACATTTCTCACACACACACACACACAGGCACACACACACACAGACAGGAGGATGAGAGAGTGATTGGATTAGAGTGATGTGGATGAGCATATGTGATTACAGGGCACTTGGTATTTAAAAAGAGAGTGGGGTGACAGAGGCCGTGTGTGTGTGTGTGTGTGTGTGTGTGTGTGTGTGTGTCTGTGTGTGTGTGTGTGTGTGTGTGTGTGTGTCAGAGAGAAAGAGCGAGGGGCAGGCTGACCAGTTATTAAAGACTTGGAGCAGCCTCTCCTCTCTCCTTGATTCTTCCTGCCCCCTTGTGGTATGAAGACGCAGGTACACTATAAATCAATTTACACTGACTCTTATTTGGCCTTTTTACAACACATGCCTTCAGTCAGTGTTGTAAAAAGTATCTTAAAGCCCCACTTGAGTAAAAGTAAAGCTACTGGGTCAGAATATACGAATAGCCTTGAGTTAAAGACTTAAAACATCTGATATTAAATTAACCTAATTTGGCATTTATATTAAAAATGTGTGTTTTTTTTAATGTGTTTGTGTTTGACAGAAAATCCAGGCTGAGCTAAGCGGCCATGATGCGACCCTGGAGGACATGAGGAAGAAGAACCAGGACAAAGAGCCGTCCCAGAGGATCGTGGGACAGATAGACCTCACCCAGGTGATAAGATGATAGTGCGAATAGTAAATAATGGAAAAATAAATATGCTAAAGATAGAAAATAATAAATAGGCTAATTAATATATAAATACTCCTCGTTTATATCTTTTCAAAATGTAAAATATCAGTCCTAACTTATCCAACAGAGGAAAAAAAACGTCCTTAAGCAGTCATATGATGCAAACATATACAAAATGGAGTTTGGAGATTTGCGCACAAGGTCAGTCAAAGCATCACCAGTAACATCCCGGTGTCTTGTCAGAAGATTTCAATAATTAACGAAGGTGTCCGTGTTCTGCCAGCTGTGCGTGCTGCACTCATGAGAGCTGCGAGTGTGATCCGCTGCCAACGAGTCCGTCTGAGCAGGTGGAAGCAAAGTCCAGTGAAAACATGGAGGAAGCTGCTGCATCTGCAGACTGCACTTAACTCTGCGTTGTTCTTCTTCTCTGATTTATATATTTATTTACTGGCTTTACCAGCTGTTGTCGCTGGAGTTCGTTCAGAGATAATTGCAGTCTAGTTTTGTCAGTTTTGTAAAAAGTACTCAAAACTCTCACTTGAGTAAAAGTAAAGATGTCGTGTTAAAATATTATTTTGGTAAAAGTGAAAGTTACTCGAGTAAAAGTATCTGATGTTAAATGTACTTAAGTATCAAAAGTACAAGTAAAAGTAAATGATACATATACTTCCATATATGTATATACTGTGATATATATATGTATATTTATACCCCAAAATTGTACTTAAGTACAGTACTTGAGTAGATGAATTAGTTACATTCCTTTGTTTGTTTGTGTCTTTCAGAAAATGCTGACAGACGTGTGGACAAAGTTCCGGTTCTTCCAGAAGCCGGCCAACTTCGACGCTCGGCTGGCCGAGTGTGAGCGCGTGCTGGCCGGGGTCAAGAACCAGGTGGGGTTGCTGGAAATCGGCAGCGTGGAGCAGGACGTGGTGCAGTCTCAGCTGGAGCAGTGCATGGTGGGTGATCGCATCGCGGCGGCGGATAGATGGATGATTGGTTGGATTGGACCTGCGATAGATCCTGGTGTGTGTTTGTGTCTAACAGAAGATGTACAAGATGCTGAGTGAAGTGAAGGGGGAGGTGGAGACGGTGATAAAAACGGGCCGACAGATCGTCCAGAAGCAGCAGACTGAGCAGCCCAAAGAGCTGGACGACAGAGTGACCGCCCTCAAACTGCTCTACAACCAGCTGGGATCACAGGTCAGTACACACACGCACACACACACACACACACACACCATCATCATCATCATCATCCAAGTAAGATATCAACATTTATTTGTCCTTTTTTATGTGTGTGTAGGTAACTGAGAGTAAACTGGAGCTGGAGAAAATCCTCAAGTTGTCGAGGAAGTTGCGTAAGGAGCTGAACGGGCTGACGGAGTGGCTCGCCGCCACTGACGCCGAGCTGACCAGACGCTCTGCCGTGGACGGTATGCCCAGCGACCTGGAGGCGGAGGTGGCGTGGGCACAGGTATGACACACAAAATACAAAACTTAAAGTCTTCACTGGCAATCTCCAAAAGTATTGAGAAAAAGAAGAAAGAAACTTCTTATTCACTCTCTTTTTGCTCAGTTTTGGTCTCCACCAACCCCTGAGAAAAATATCAAAAATATTAAAAATCCGTTATCACGTTATTTCTCTCCTTCTCTCGCTTCAGTCCATCCACGAGGAGACAGAGAGGCGTCAGCCACACCTGCAGTCTGTGGTGGACCTCGCCGAGGCCCTGAAGGTGCTGCTGCGGGGCCACGGGGGCCTCGTGGACGACAAAGTCAGCCTGCTGCACTGCAACTGGATCGCAGTCACATCCAGAGCAGAAGAGTGGCTCAACCTGCTGCTGGTCAGAGAAAGAAATAGAACATAAAACCCTCCATGATGCTCGTTTTGTCGGTCTCATCAGCGCTTAAAATATACCTAACTCTCCAAAAATAGATCATTGGAAGTGTCACTGTTTGGAGCCTGAAGAAGTGAGTACCTTGAACGTCTCCCTCTCTTCCTCTCTCTCCCTCTCAGGACTACCAGCGGCAGATGCAGAAGTTGGATCGAGAGATTAAGGAAGTGAACGGATGGATCGACGGAGCAGAGAAACAGATGGACGAGATGGACGGCCAGGGACCCAACGATGCTGTGCTTAAGGTGGTAATGTTTATCTTTATGTATGTTGTGCTTGATGTTATCTCACTCTGTAGATTAGATATGAGGGAGGTCGTTTTTTAAGAAGAAATTACTTGAAATACAAATAATGATCGTGTTTTGATTAGATGAGAGAATCAGTTATCATCTCTTTTATGTTGTGTTCGTGCCCTGTGGGAGGCAGCGAGTGTTTATTCTACAGTGTTATTAAATACTGTGTTAATGCCATTTTAATTTAGTGGAATAAACTGAATGCAAATTATTCACTTTTTTGAACAAAGGCACGCATTTGTTTACCAATTTAGTATTATAAACAACATTATGCAGATGACATAAGGATAAAGTGGGTTTTTTTGTTATTTTTATTTATTTTATTTTTATGATTTTCATTATAAACCAGCACCATACAAAAAAAACAAACTAATGATGATAAATACACACTAAAGAGAGTTAGATTGTCCATTTACAAAGAGAAGGTTATGAAAAAAGAACAATAAACACAAATAAAACAGCCGTGGTTACAAGTGTAAATAATGAAAACGTCATCTTCGTAGCTTTTGAATCTGTGTAAAGAAATTTCAGCAATTTCACAAAACATATTCATGATTTTTCTGCCTGATCTGCCCAGAATTTAAAAGCAGCATCATTAAGCACGAAACATGAAAGTGTTGTTAGCCCCCCCAAAAAAGTGAAACAAGACATCCACTGAACTTCAAACCCTGTTTCTTTCATGTCTTTGACTTTCATGCCTCAGCGTCTCTGACTGACTGTCTGTTTGTGCGTTTGTGTCCTGCAGGTGTTGCGTGCGGAGCTGGAGATGACGAGGGCTAAGATGGAGGAGGTGAACGCTCTGGCCCAGGAGCTCATGTCCACCAGGGGGGAGAACTGCCAGGCCCAGGTGGGACCCAAAGTGGAGCAGATCAACCGGAGATTTGACATCGTCGCGCAACGCATCGCCTCTGGACTGGTAGGGAAGAAGACGATTATACACTCTGACTACTAATATGACGAACAGCAATAACACTCACACACAATCTGCTGAGATTCAATTAATCTGTCAGTCGTTGTTTGTTTGTGATTTTGACTTGAAGCTGCAGCTTTAAATGGACTCTCTCTCTTTCATCTTCCTTGCTAAATACTATAATTCAAATATCCCCATAAATTTACTTCAAACTCTCTCCAAACACACTCCGAACTCGCTAAATTTACTCCAAACTCGGCCTAAATTTACTTCAAAGTCTCGCTAAATAGACTTCAAACTCTCTCGCTAAATGTACTTTAAACCCTCACTTACCAGACTTCAAACTCTCACACTAAATTTACTTCAAGCTCTCACTAAATCTGCTCCAACCTCTCCGACTAAATTTACTTTCTCTTGGCCACTAATGATCTTCCTTTCCTCGTCTGCATGTGTGTGTCAGACGGCAGCGTCGGCCAAGGAGCTGGAGCAGTACTACAGCGAAGCACAGATCTGGCTGGAGCTCCTGGAGGAGGAAGCCAAACAGGGCGAGAACCTTAAGGAGGAGGACTTCCAGGAGGACAAGGTCTCACACATGCACATACACCAGAATAATGACGGCTTTTTTGACTGTGACATGTGCACTTATGAACAATGTGTGTGTCGTGCAGGATTGTGAAGAAGGTGCAGTGAAGGAGTTATTGTTGAAAGGAGAGAATCTACAGAGGAGAGTCCCGGATCAGGACAAGAGAGAGCAGCTCAGACTGAAACACAACCAGCTCAACAGCAAGTACAACACCGTCAAGGTAACTACAAACTGTGAGACACCGGACCGAATCAATGCTGTGACGATCAAACATGTCTGATATTTACAGCTCGACAGTAGCAGCGCCCTGAACTGCTGCAGCCAGAAGATGAATGAGGCCGAGCTCCGACGTCCATCTAAAATCAGTTAAATCAGAAGTCATGTCATCATAAGGCACACACACATAATGCCGGTTTTTCCACTTCAAAATGCCATCTGACTGACTCATCCTTACTTTTGATTATTTTTCCATTTGCTGAATGTCACTCTGCGATGAATTGTGGGTTATTTCCTTAGTTTGGCATTTCGGGAAAATACGCTTTTCACTTACTTGCTGAGTCAGATAAAAAGACTGATGCCACTCATGTTTGTGCATTAAAGGAGCAATATGTAAGAGTTGCCCACCTCTAAACAAACATGGCTGCCGAATAGTTAGCTAAGCTAGCCATGTAGCTAACGCTCCTATTAGCTGAGTTACTCGGAAAATGTTGGCTTCGTTCACCCCTTGAGGTAAAAAGTGGCCAGGGGCTAGCTGGTTAGCATGCTAACTTCAGTAGATGGATGTCTTTGACGTAACATCAAAACTGTCATTTCTTCACGTTCTGTTGATAATGTTAGTTCGTTTTTTAGTGTTTTAAACTAAGATTCTCATATATTGCAACTTTAATCATGAAGCTAGAACTGAGATAGGTTAGCTTAGCTTAGCTTAGCTTAGCTTAAAGACTGGAAACAGGGACGAAATAAACAAAAAATATATAACATGTTGATTAGTGAACTTCAGACATGTTAAACAGATTTTGTAACATTCACACAAAGCCATGCTAGCTTTCCCCCCTGTTTCCAGTCTTTATGCTAAGCTAAGCTACTCGTACTGGCTCTAACCTTATATTTAAAGGTTAAATGTGGTACTCGTCTCCTCCTTCCATTGCATTCATGTTACAACACCACTGTTGTTCAAGTCATCTGCCCCCTCAAGCGGTTGCCAGTTTGTGCACTAGCTAATGTTGCTAACACCAGATAACGTTAACGTTGCTGGTGTCAGCTAGCTCATAATAGCGCAGTACAGTATGCTGGGTGCATAATGTAGAACTCAAATAATGCTTTTAAGGAAAAGAGATATGAGATATCAGCGTTGTATCAGTCTTTTCATCTCACTCTCTGCTTGATAACAAGTAGGTGCATTTTCCGAAAAGCTGACCTTTAAGGAAAGTTTGCAGAGATGCAGATTTATGGGAAAAATAGCCAAAGTCAAACAGAGAGCTCTCAAACACTCGCCAATTTCCCAGTGGCACAGCCTTGAGCTCTCAGAGACTTAGCTCGATCATTCATCAAAGTCTGGGACATTAGCATCAGGCATTACATGAACTTAATCCATTTCTTACAGCTTATCTGGGTCCAGGTCTCAGTGGCAGCACCCTGAAGCTTTTTATATTCTCAAACTTAAAGCAGACACATTTCATGACATGTCACTGCGATGTCTGAGACGTTCCTGTGTGTGTGAATGTGTAGGACCTGCGTGTGCTGAGAAACAGAAAGGCACTGGCCATCGCTCCCCAGTGGTACCAGTACAGAAGGAAGTCACATGACCTGCTGGCCTGGCTGGACGACATCCAACGCAGTGTGGACCAGCTGCCCGACCCCCCCGAAGGAGAGAGGGTCAAGGTGACGACACACACACATAAACACACACAACAATATTCTATTATCATGTCACTATCATGTTAAGTAATAATCATGAAGCTTAATATGCAGCCTCTTTATTTCTGTCTTCTTCATCATCCAGCTCATCATCTCACTCTCTCCACTCAGCTTTCTTTGTCTTTAATGTGTTCATGTTCCACATTTTCTTGGCACATGTGTGGATAAACCTCTTTCTGTCTTTGTTTTCTTACCTCTCATCTTCTCCCACTTTTGGACAGAGGGTTGGTGTCAAGGCTTTTGCATTTTTATCCACTTGGGAAGAGCACTTTCTAAATAATTGCGCCAGGAAACCGTCCTTATATCTATTTCAGAGTAATAATTGCACATCAATTCTTGTTCCCTTCAGCTTTCTGTGGTGGACCCACACTTGGGAAGGAGCTAATTAAACTGTGTTGTGTGCAGCATTTTAACATCAATAAATCATTACTAAATTATTTGTAAGACAGTCGTGAAATTCTTATTTACTATGACTTTAAATCACCAATGCCTACTGAGCTGCACACTGTATTTAAGTGTGTATATTAAAATTAGTATATGAGCAATTACAATGACATAACATAAAAATGACTATGATTTAGTTGTAAGCATATATAAGGACGTGTTTAAGTTTATGAATGTATTTATGAACAATTAAAACTCTTGTGAAGCATCTGTAATAGAGAGAACACATACAAAACTGTTTTCATATATTATAGTAATATTTATATAATTAACTCCATTAATTTGGCCATGATATATTGATGTTAAAAGTCCCATATTGTGATTAAAACGCTCAATCCATGGAGAAATGCGCACAGCCTCTATTTAGAAACTGTGTCTTTAAATGCGCCGTCAGGACTTTTGTAAGGTTGACGTGGAAACACGGTGGGCGGGGCCTGCTCAGGCCTGTGAGGGCTGACCAATCGGAGCAGACTGAGCTTTTCAGTTGGGGTTCCTTAAGTGTAACTTGAATATTCTAGTAGACATTCAAAATAAAGAGTACAAACCTTAAAATGAAACTATGGGGCCTTTAATGCTGCATTCAGGTGCAGCTTGTGGAAATACTGATGTGGAAAAGCTTTGACGGCCCAACCCTGGACTGCACCTGTTTCTCTGCCTCCACCCTGACTCTGTGTGTGTGTCTTTTACTTTCAGATGATCGTTATGACATTTCGCTAAGCGGGACGTCTGACTCGCTCGCCTCAGACTCGCCTGTCATTGCCGCAACTGAGATTCCTCACTGCCTGTCTGTCTGTCTGTCTGTCTGTCTGTCTGCTCATCTATCTGTCTTTCTGTCTCTGCTTCTTTTCACCCCCCCCCACACACCTCACACACTGCACTTACTCCTCTGTACTTATTTAAAAAGCCGGTGATTGTACTCCTACTCAATGTAAATAAAGTCTGAAGGCAGTGTGCGCCTCCTAATTACAGCACCGCTTATTTTATATGGATTGTGCAAATGGAGACAAATACTATCAATATACAATAAATTCCTTTGAATGTTTGACACTGACAAACATGATATTTTATCCCTTTTATTAATGTGCTGTGTCTTTGTTGGAGTGTGTGCTAAGGAGTAAATGAACGTCTTTTATTATTATTTATTAATTGTCACTGTGTGTGTGTGAGTGTATTATTCAAGTACATCCACATGCCTCTCTGTGCTTGACCCCCCCCCCCTCCCCTGTGCTCAGCCAATAGCGAGTGACCACCTGGTTGATCTGTCCAATAGGAAATTGGCTCAGAGTTCGACAAGAAGAAGGAGGAGCTTAAGGAGTTGCAGGGCTTAGCCAATCAGCTCTCAGAAGCTGGAGCCGCCAATCTAGTGGAGCCCCGCCAACTCCAGCTCACCAAGCGCTGGGTTGAGGTGGAGGGCAAGTTCATACCCTTCAAAAGACAAAGTGTGAGTTTCAGTAGGCACGACTTCTTTATCTACAGTACTAACAGAGAGTACGATACTAATACTAATACTTCTGCATAATACTGCTATCGAAGCTCTAAACATATTAAAGAAAGTGTGTGAGTCTCTAATTTTCACTAACTATTAGCATGAAATTAGCTTAAAAAGCTAACACTCAAATAGCGGAGGTTTGGGTTTTACTTAGGTCTTCATTTTATTTACAAAACAATGTATACTTCACAATTAAACAAAAAACAATATGGTGTCATCAGCTAACAAGGTTTATTCCAATTGGTTGTTCAGTTTAATTTCTGAGCCGAGTACAGGCTAAAGAAAAAACCCGTCACCATTTTGGGAAAAACACCTGGTCACTTTCTTGCCGAGAGTTAGATTAGAAGATTGATACCCCTCTCATGTCTGGGTGGTAAATATGAAGCTAGTGCTGTGAGGCAGTTAGCTTAGCTTACCACAAACAATGAAAACAGGGTTAAATAGCTAACCTGGCTCTGTCCAAAGTTTTAAAAATCTGCCTAGCAGGGTCCTGACTTTAGCAGCATAAATAGCCAAATATGGTGTTAACTATAATGCTAGTCGGCACTATAGTTAGCTAAGTATGGTGCTAACTATACTGCCAATTTGCAACATAGCTGAGTGTGGTGCTAATTGTGATGCTAGCAGGAGGCTCAAATCCCCTAATGCTAGAGTCAGGTGCCTGGTAGGTCCATTTTTTAAACTTTGGACGGTGCTAGTTAGCACCATAGTTAGCATACTCTTAGGCATAAGAGTGGTATCAACCTCATCATCTAACTATTCGCAAGGAAGCAAATAAGCTTATTTTGCAAAATGTACAGAAATACAATGGAATCAAGTGAGTCAAAGAAGACATTTATTTATAATTATTATTAATAATAATAAGTCTGGCATCTTATTGTCAACAAATCATATGAAAGACCAAAAAAATGTGTCAGTCCATCCCTCGATACTTTCTGACTTTCCTACGCTGTACCTCTAAGCCCCAAGCACGTTGGTTCCTACTAAATATGGATCATTTTCAGTTTCTAACAAACGTTATTAAACAGGAAGAATGTTTTATTTTTTTTCCTCTGGTGAGTATTTGTGGCAACAGGATTGAGTCAAAATAACAGCATTGGCAACATTGTGGCTCACTGATATGTTTTTAATAGTTTTTGGACAACAATAGAGCTCCATGGCACAGAGGAAGAAGATAAAATCAGACCCTGATACTCACACAATGCTTGTTAGTCTGCACATGGGATTAGTTGACAATAAGACGAATAAACAATAAGACCAGACTTATCCTTTAAGATAAAATGAAGCTCTAACCGTAACCCCAAAATATTTCTTCTGGCAGCCCAGAGTTAGTTTAAAAAAGTGACTTCAATCTAAATCAGAATTCGATTGTTCCCTCACGAACAATATCCGAGTTGCTTTTTTCGTTTTTCTTTGCTGCATTCTCATTAACATGTCTTATGTGTACATGTGAAACCTGCTCACATGTCTGAATCTCATTGGTTGCTCTGTCTATCCTCTGTGTCACCGCATGCTCCCCGCCCCCCTCGCCAACCAATTAAATTACAACCTCGCAGTTCCCTGATCTGCCGGTCACTGAAGATGTATGTACCCTGTCCACCAATCACATGAATCGACCACATGCACTTACACCACATAGTGTCAACTGTTGGATGAACACACATCTGAACGCGCAGTAAGGCGTTTCTTCAGGCGCACTGAGAGGACTCTTAAGCACATATTTAGTGACAGTTTGATTTTGACTGAACACACTCACTCTGCGTCAGCGTGATGCAGCAAACCTGGGAGCTGCCCAGTCCTCTGAGCTGCTCCTCTCAAGCTGTTTAGACACTTCAGTGCATTGCTGGAGAACTCTTAAGCAGTAATTGGTGCACTTCATTTCCCATACTCTCCACGCTGGTGTGTGTAATCTGTAATCACAGGCCTGGTTTCAACTTTTAGATGACAGCATCAAAAGTTACACGACATACATGAACTCTACTTATTATTAAACAAATCACTTAATCCCAACCAGCCTCAGGGGTGATGTTGAAGCTGACCTTTGACCTTTTGTGTCAGAATGAATGCATTATCATTATCCATGATAACTCCCCCAATTTTACACTTTAAAGTGTGTTTACAGCTCTTGGGGAGTACTACTGCATATGTGAAAAAAGTAGCATAAAGCCTTTTGTGGCTCCAGAGGAAGATGCATGTAATCTGATAAATTTCCTCCAGTGATGTTATTCAGTGGCTAAGTTGCATTGTGGGTAATGTAGGCAGCAGGTTTCATTTGGCGGAGAATCTCAAACATCTGTGTGAGGAAGGAAAAGGAAGCAAAACACCAAAAATGTGGTCAAGTGGTTTGCAGATGGTTTTTGGTGTGAAATATAGACCGACCCTAGCATTTTAAAGGTGCAGTATACAACTTTTTTACGGGCCAATAAACAAACAGCGCTCTTGATTCAAGATATTGCAGTTTTCAAGAGCTAACCTGAGTTTAGATGTACTTTAAAGACAAATGTATTTAACTGTTTAAACATTAGAGCAAAACAGGCCTGTATTTTAAACTTTAAAAAAATAAACACTGTTTGAAGCTAGAAAGGCGGCAGGGTCCGCCACATATAAACAAAGTAAAACAGCATGAAATTGTGTTGTTTATCCAGTTTATTCAGTCATGAAAACAAAGAGAGTTTCTTAGTTTGTTTGGGCAATAAAACTTCCCCAAAAACTACATAGCGCACCTTTAAAATTGAATTGTTACGTTTTCCCCAATTTGCATTTTCACTGGTAAAAATATTCTTGGTGGATTTTTCACATCGAAAAAGTCAATTTCAGACTCCCCCACGCTGGGATCCCCCACATTATAAATCCAAATTTAACCTCGGGATATATTTGACACTTTGAAATGAAATAAATACATTGATTCCAAATAAGTGAGGACACAAGTGCGTAGTGCAATGACCGAAATAAAAACTATCCAGAGTGCAGGACAAAGCCATCTCACCACACCTATCTGCACCCGAGCACCAAAATAGAGCCCTTACTCATTTTCATCTCCTCTCAGCGCCTCAGCAGCAGTGAATCATTGCAGCATACTGTCAAATCTGAGTGTATATTAGGATGCTGCTGCCTTTACTCATACAGTGTTTTTGATAAAGACAAATGCAGTACAGATGTGTGTTCAGTCCAAGTCGTCTAGAAGGAAGAGAAGAGCAGACCAGATCGTGACAGTGGGAGACACAAGCTATTTTATATGCTTTCCCGACTTATGCTTGTTTTTGGTCTGCAGTCGCAAACCTTGAATCTAAAAAAAAAAAAAAAATCAGTAAGAGTGACGACAACAGGCGTCTCAAGAAACTGCCCGCCTACACTGATTCAGTTTTAAGATGCTGGGAAGGAATGTGTGTTTGCTGGCAGGAGCTAAATATCCGTCAGTCTAGACAAAGACTAGAATAACTTACTTGGGCCAAACTTCCTGTTCAAAGTGAGACATCGGCCACTTTTTGGTGTGAGACGAACCACATGTTGATTTAAGCCTCGAGATCTGCTCTGCTCTCATGTTCAGTGGCACTTATTGAAATCACAAACACATGCAGACAATGTCAGAAAGGCTCCAAATGAAAAAATGTAATGTGTGAGCAGGCCGGTCTATGTGTGTATCTGACGTGATTATTGTGATTTATGAATAATAATAATATTATAGTCTGTCTTCTTGCCCAATATCAATAGTAATATTACAATAATATACAGATATTGTAGCAATGATTTAAAAAATGCACAACAGACCATCTAATTAAAGTGTAAAAACGATAATAGTGGCAAAATTGGGGTAAGCTAAGCTAATTTGCTCAGCTCTTACCCACCCACAACCTATCTTGTATATTAAAATGTTGCTACAAGTGAACATACTGTTCATGTATTTTGTGAGAGTGTGTACACATCTGTATATTTCTCATTTCTTTACCCGAGTATGACAGAGCTAATGCTAATGCTAATAGTGCGCAGAGAAACTGGGACATTCAAAACTGCCTTTTCATTTTACTTCATAACACATAGTGCACATGTGTGAAATGGTGAAGGAAACTTTCTTTCCTGACTATACTGCAGTTTAAAATGCAGTTAAAGGGCCATTCCACCAATTTTACACATTAGTTTACCCACTGATGGGGAAAAAACATGGGCTACAAACTGCGGTATAGCGTTTAAAAGACATGGGCATTCGTAAGAAAGGGAGGGTTTATCGGAAAACATGCTAAGCTGCATTATGGGAAGTGTAGTTTTTTTGGAACCTGACCCTAACGAATGTCAGTCAGAAAAATATTTCAGCCTCTGCTGCTTCAATTTTGACCATTCTGTCTCTTGTGAGTCTCAAAGTGCGATGCTAAATCACAGGAGTACACTGTTAATGATTCAGGTGCCAAAAAGCCACCAAATTGAACATTTGTATCCCTGAAGAGGATATTCAGTCCATTAGCGAGTGAGTGAATCAGCCCGCTCCCTCCGTCCCACTCCTGCGAAAGTCATTATTACTGAACCCAGCGCTGACTTTTTGACTTAAGGCCGGCAGCAATCATTACCTTCCTGTGAGGCTGCTAATAATGCAAACAGAGGTGTTTTTTATTTTTTTTAAATTTTGGGTTAATTAAAGCGTCATTTAAAGGTGACGGGAGCGTGAAAATGAGGTGAAGTGAACCGAGCCGAGTGCTAATGTCCCAGAATCTCTGCACCTTGGAGAGGAGTTTCATTAACCATGAGTATTATGTATCATGATCGGGGCAAATGTAAAATTAATTTCTATTTCAAGCACCGACTAATAATCAAAAGCTCAAATAAATTAACAACGCAAGCCTCAGTGCGATCGTGGTATACAGTAGGGAGTAGTATCGTGTTTGAAGAGACATAGTGAGAGATCACATGACATCTGACAGCCTTGAACATATCTGGGGCTCCATTTATCAAAAGTTTAGAATTCATCATGTGAAATTCATCCCGAATAAGTAATTTATATGGGTTTTATATAGAATACACTGAAATAATGGATGAATTCTGTAGATCTGATTTACATTTTCTCATATATTTTTTAAAATGACGTCCAGTGAAGGTCTTTGATAAATGAATTCCCAGAGAATAAGTGAGAGAAATGAACATAACTCTTTTGTATGAAGTCATAATATTGTTGTGTTTTTCTGATCTACCTTTCTACTTTGTGTGTTGGTGCCCCCGCCTTCCTGCGTGTGTGTGTGTGTGTGTGTGTGTGTGTATGTGTGTGTCCAGGACTATCTCGCAGAGCTGCAGGCGTTGCTGCGTTCAGTGTCAGAGACGGACTTCAAGCTGAACTCTCCTGAATACTGGCCCGCAGCGTATTATAACCTGCCTCAGCAGGAGCACTGCCTGAAGGTCAGCACTGCTTCAGTGTTTCTGTCTGAGAGACACAGATAATATTTCTCAGTGAATAATATCATGGACAGTCAGTTCAAAGCAGTATGGTAATGATTTCAAGAAATATTCAAATTAAGGTTGGGACGATACCAGAATCTTAAACTTTGATACAATACTTTTATAAAAAAATAAAAAATAAAAACATTTAAATGGTTACCTCTTTCAATACTACAACAAAAAGGAAAAAACGCAAATGCAAAAATAGTGTGTTTTGGTCTCAAACATATTTGTGTACTGTGTTGAAGAGATGTCTACTGAAGCTAGCATGCTAGACAGCTAGCCCCGGGCCTGAAAACCTCTTCCTCCCAGTGGTCCAAAGCTCCTGTGCCAGCGGTGTAAACACCAACGCTCTCCTGTTAGTCTGGCTAGCTGCACTGAGCTAACGCGCTAACAGTAGCTACAGTCATGGATGTATAAAAAGAATACAGTCAGCAGCTACTCTGGTAATATGTTGGGAAAATGAATTCAAGTTGTGAGGAAAAATACGCGAAATAGCTCCTTTAAATTTGCAGTTTTATACATGTAGTAAAGTTTTAGCTACTGTTTATCTGCATTACGATGTAAATACTACAAAAGTATATGATACGCATCCCCTCTATGTGTCCTCTGCCTCCACCATAACACACAGGAGGTGAAGGGTAGCATCGACCAGTTGCAGGGCCCGGTGGTGGGAGCGTTGGCCCGCAGGGAGGAGATGGTGTCTGGGGCTCGGCCTCTGGAGGGCCAGAGGATCCAAGAGTCCGCCACCCTCCTCAACACCAACTGGGACAAGCTGAACAAGCTCTACCAGGACCGGCTAAAGTAAGGAGACGGCGATGTGATGTGATTGCATGAATATTGAGTCATTTTGTGCAGCCGTTTGACTGAAAATCTGTGTGTGTGTGTGTGTGTTCACATCAAGGCGTTGGCAGGATTGCAACGCCAAGTGGCAGAAGCTTGTTTCAGATCAGAAGGCGTTGGAGGAGTGGCTGAGCGACGCTGAGAGCACTTTAAAACTGGCCGAGAGTGAGCCAGCACAACACAGACAGCACCTCAGGGTAACACACACACGCACGCACACACACACAGAAACACAAGCATTTCTGTACAAATATCAAGAAAGGTTTTCACACACAAGTCTGATTGTACCCAGAAAACTGCTGAGTGTATTCCAGTTGTAGATGAGTCATACTCCGTCTCCAGTGTCCACTAACGCCGCCGAAGTGCCCTTGAGCAAGGCACATGGGTCCAAACTGCTTTCCTCAGCACTTTCATCTTTCTTTTTCTCAGTGTGCTGCCCTAACGGGTGCCACATTTTGCATAAAAAGACAAATTTCCCTGCCAGAGCACGGACGAAGCAGCATGTGACCTAACGGGATGTGACATGTGATGACATGATCTGGTACACATGACATCAAAACGTGTCATCACAGTTATTTCACTCGCATCGTCATTTTCTGGGTAATGATTAGCTGGTCATCAATCAGGACATGTACTCCCATCTTCATCTCTGAGGCCACAGAATATTAAGTTCACCAGTGAGTGTGTTAATCTCCTATACTCTATAGATAGATAGATAGATAAAGATCATCATCAGTCATGTACACATGCAATAAAAGAGTCTGTTGTAGCCACAGCAGAGCAACACTCACTTTACAGAAGTTGAACTGTGTCACTCATTACTCACCACATCTGGTGACACATAATAAAAAATGTCATGACATAATAACTCATAAAATAACATGCCAAAACACGGCATGACACAACTTTCCAAACACAACGTAACATCACAGCATGACATTAAGTCTCTGCGTGTAGTCATGAGTTTTTTAGTGCCCATCCAGAGTCAGTAACACACACACACACAGTCACACACACACATGCTGGCACACAGATGGCAGTTGTCAGGAGGAAAAGGCAGCGAGTGTCTGACAGGGCAGTCAGCCTCGATACAAACACAACGCTTTCCCTTTTTAGGCCTTATGTAACAATATTATGTCATCAATTTTGACATTTCAATGTTACATCAACCCCAAAAACTGAAATTGGAGGATTTACGAAAAGCAATTTCATACAAGAGAAGAACAGTGGAGCTTTTACATCGACGAGATTCAGAGAAATATTGTGCGAGGAATGGTTTTCACAGAGCTGACTTTTAGTTTCAGCTGCTGTGGTTAAACTGATGCACTCAACCTTGCATATGAAGTGCTGTTATGTGTGTGTATGTGTGTGTGTGTGTGTGTCTGTGTTTGTGTGTGTTTGCATCATCAGACATGCCCAGTCCACTTTGGGCTGCTGTGATCAGCTCTCAATGTCCACCTGCACAGACAGGGATGCAGTGTCCAAGTGCCACTCACTTGCCAACCTGTATGCCTGTGTGTGTGTGTGTGTGTGTGTGTATGTGTGAGTGTGTGAGTGTGTCTGTGTGTGTGCTTTTGAGACACAGGACCATCTGGTACCTCATATCACAAGCTGCCACCTGAACCGCACCCAAACCTGATCCCCAAGTGTACAAACACACACACTCAGACATATTGAGTGAATTGGTCTTGATAGAGTTGTGAGGACATCGTTTGGACTTACATTCGTTTACACACAAAAAACAATCATGCTCTTAATTTCTCCCACCTTAAAGCATAGTTTCCACTTGGCAGTTAGCTTAGCTTAACTTCTGGCCACTATGAAACTAATTTGCTTATTTTTCTCGCTTACAATTCCATTAATTTACCCTTAAACAACGATGCAATAAAGGTATTTTGTATCTGATGACATGCATTTATTATTATATATTAATTGATGTACTTGAATGGTTTAGGAGCCTAATAAAACCTTTTGATCTGACTGAATAATATGAAAGCAAACCCTTAATTTATACCACCGAACACTGTTTTTCAACTGAGGTGAAAATTCCTGGCTTTCATGTTCTTTGGTTAATTCAAGTTGAAACCCATGAAAAACCCTTAAAACATGCAGATAATCCATTTGAAAAACCCTGAAATATTGAATTTGCATCCTAATTGAATTAATTAGGTACCTGTAAGTTTTTTAAAATTTTTGTATTAAGGAGTCTCACATTTTAAAACCCATTCAAGCTGTGCAGGAGACCGAAATTAAAACAAACAAACCCAAAAATCGATCATCATTATAACATCTCAAAACTGGCTCACCCTGTGTGTGTGTGTGTGTGTGTGTGTGTGTGTGTGCAGGACCTGACGGAGGCCATACCTATCGAGGAAGTGGTGTTGGGCAGAGTGAACTCTGCGGGAGAGGACATCAGCCAGTTGAGCACACCAGACGACGCCTCGCGGCTCCAATCGCAGCTCAAGTTACTCAACACTCACTGGGCGAACGTCTGCCAGCAGCTTAACGAGCACAAGAGGAGGTGTGTGTTTGTGTGTGTGTGTGTGTGTGTTGCTGCAGGTCACGGATAATCTTTGTTTGTCTTACTTTCAAACGTCCCTGAAAGAACATTTTTATCGAATATTACTTGTTTGACTTGTCAGTGCTTTCAGCAGGTTTCAGCATTAGAATATGAAACTCAATAAAATGATATAAATATTCTGTAGTAGTGGTCTAAATGCTAAATTGCGTGTCTCACTTTCCTTCCCTCTTTTTGCTGCTTCCACCCTCCACTCCTGCAGGTCCGCAGAGGCGCGTACGGCGGCTGCAGGGCTGCAAGAGGACATGGGCTCGATGCTGGGCTGGTTGGACCGGGCGGAGGGCGTCGTGGCGATCCCTCTTCAGCCTGCAGAACCACAGCACATCAGAGACACTCTGGGAAAAGTCCAGGTACCATAAAGACACAACACAGCAGCTACAATAAGCCGCTGAGCTCTGTATAATTTAATTTAGCTGCCATCATACTGCAAATTAGTTCTTTATAATTACACTTTGCATGCGCTTACATGTGTGTGTTGGCTTGTTGAATTTAATTTAGAGGGTATTACGGTTTCAAATAAGACGCTGTGATGTTTCATTTTAAAATTCAACCTTCAAAATACTCTATTGTCAGTGTGTGCGTGTGTGTGTGTTTACATAATTTGATTGAAGGAGCGTGTGTCCTACATCGAGCTGCTGCAACGATTTCTTATTAAATTCAGCCTGTGTGTGTGTTATCTGTGTGTGTCAGGCACATGTGGAGGAGCTTCCTGCCAAGAAGGCGGCGATGGAGGATCTGAACTCCAGACACAAGCAGATAACACTTCCTGCCGACAGACAGAAAGACATCAGGATCATCAACGGTCGCTGGGCTCAGGTCAGCAGCCGCCACTGTGAACGACGCTGCTAACAGCACGCCGGCGTTCTGTAAACAGGCATTCATCTTCACTCGTCAGAACAAAGCTGCGGCGGGCTGTAAACTCGCACCGTGTATATCATGATGTTTTGTACAGATAAAGGTAATGAGGAGTCGTGGCTGCTGATGGGGCTCCAGGTACTGAGGGCTCCTGTTAATACACACAGATGTAGTGTGGTGTCCTCAACCTGGGTGTGCAGGATGGAGCCAAAATACTAAAAAGTCATCCATTACATAATACATTGGAAAAATACCTCTTCAAAAATAAATAATTAAACAATGAAAACAATATATTACTAGTAATCTGCTACTAGAACAGGTGAAATTCTCTGAAAACAAGCTAACAATACAGTTTTTTTTGTTTACTACGCAGCCTAAATGTTGTGATCTGTGTCTATAGTCTGTCAGCAGAGATATCCTGACTTTGACTCCCGTGTGCGATTGTAAATGGTTAATCACAACCTGTCTCTGTTCAGGTGTCCAAGGCTCTGCCTGAGCGTCAGCTGGAGATCGAGGGGCTGCTGAGGGAGCTGGAGATGCTTCAGGGTCAGCTGGATGACCTGTCGGCCTGGGCGTCCAACACCAGAGCCAAGCTAGAGCAGAGCCCCGAGGAGCCACCAGCCAGAGTATGACTCACACACACACACAAGCAGCTCTTACCTTCATATTCTGCCCAGATTTGAAATACAGGATTTCAAAATGCCTCCAAAGGGAAATTTTGAATGAATTTGTTTATGGAACGTATTCATGCAGTGTTGCCTCTGTTTGTTTCTCAGCTCATTGAGGAAGTGCAAGTCAAGCAGCCAGAAGTGGAGTTTGTTTTGGAGCGAGCCGATCAACTGTACAAAGAAAGTCCTCCCAACCAACCAGGCAAGGTGAGGAAACCAAACACTGCGCCAGTGATTCATCTGCTGAAAGGAACCAACAGAATGCTGGTGGCACATATGTTTTTTTCATATGCTGTGGAGGTTATTTAGTGGGAGCATTTTCAGGACATTTTCGGTGTTAAATACGCTCGCCTGCTGTATTCTTTTGGGCAATAAAATAAACACTTCTCTCTTTCATCTCACCACTAGTTCTGCTTGAAGTGTTTCATCAAATCCTTATTATGTACTTCATTAATGTACGTCAGAGAACATTACGCCTTTTGAAGATCAAAGACACTCAAGCATATTTAACTAAGTGCTTCTGATAAATTCAAAATAAAAGCCTTTGATTGCATTTGTCAACACTGACTGACACAGTGTGTGTGTGTGTGTTGTGTGTGTGGTGACAGGTGAAGTATGCCAAACTGAGAGCGGACTGGACCATAATCCTGGAGCTGCTACGGCAGCATAAGGAGAGGATGGCTGCTCTGCTAGTAGCTAAAAAAGCCAGTAAGGATTCATTTTCTTCAGTGGTTGATAATGCAACTTTAGATTTTTTCAGGGATAGAAAGAGACAAGAAGTGCACAGATACCCGCTCAAGCCTATAACTTGACATGGATAAATGGTTAAAACATTGTGTGTGTTTGTGTCCCAGATGAAAGTCTGACAGGAAGTTCCCTGCCTGAATCTGCGGCGCTGGCTCAGTTCAACAAGTCCTGGGCTGAGCTCACCGATTGGCTGACCATGCTTGATAACATGGTGCAGAACAAGCGTGTGGTGGTGGCTGACCTGGACGACATCAACGACAACATCGTCAGGCTCAAGGTCAGCATCACCTAGATTTACTACACAACAAACACTGAGGGAACTGTTGGGGCCCAATGGGCCACCTGAAAGTAGGGCTGGGTAAAACATATTTATCATGTCTGTGAACATAATTAGGATAAGCAGTCTCATAAATGAATGATTTCCAGTGCACTGAACTATATTCCAATTAAAAGTAACAGAGTAACTTATGTGATGTATATTCGAGAGTCATTCTTACTGTAAAAATGCACTAATTCATGTTTTAATGAACAGGTAATTTACAAAGATTAATTGTGCACTTTCAGGCATCTCTACAGGAGCTAGAACAGCGGCGCCCCCTCCTGGAGAGACAGGTCACAGCAGCCCAGAACCTGAAGAACAAAACCAGCAACCAGGACACACGCAACGCCATCACTGAACGCAGTACGTCACACACGCGCATACATTTACTGACCTCATCTCCTGAAAAATTTTATTTTTCTAAAGACATCTTTTGCAAATACTCAAAGAAATTAATTATTTTTTTCAAAAAATAGCCTAACGATGTTGGTATCATGTGGTATCTGTGTTTCGTCAGCATCAACGGACTCGGTAGTTGCCAGTTTGTAGAAAAAAAACAGTAAAAATGGCTCATTTTGCACCCAGTATACTGTACTGCACAAGAAAAAGCCACTCCTAAACTCTTAAACTCAAAGTTTGGTGCCAGAGCTAGCAATCAAAAACTACATGGCAGTATCACTATAAAAACAACATTTGACATTTCCCTTTTTTATGTCATTGTAGTTGACAGGCTTCAGAATCACTGGGAAGACTCTCAGACCAAACTGTCCGATAGGACGAAGCAGCTCCACAACATGCTGCAGGACTCCACCGACTGGCTGGATGCCAAGAGGGGAGTGGATCATCACATCAAGCAGGCCAGTGAGAGGCTGGAGTCCTGGCAGGAGATCACGTACACAGTGGAAGAAGTGAAGAAACAAAATACTGAACTAAAGGTTGGGTTGGACATCTTATCATCAAATGCATTGTCTCAGATTCCTGTTGCGTGTCCAAATGAGTTTTCTAATTACTCATAATTTCCCACCTTCTATGGGAAATTTATAAACAGATTGCTAAAAATATGAATTTACTTATAAAGTGATGACTCAAAAGGCATTTAGATGCTGAGAGTGAATCATCACATTTGACAATTGCTTTAATTTGTTAATTCCCTTCTGTTCTTCTCTCTTTCTTCCTCCACTCCCCCTCCCTCCTCAGCTCATTTTGAAGGAGCTGCAGCAGGGGCAGGGCCGGGTGGATGAAACCAACGCGCTTGCTAACAAACTGCTCACTCTGTACGCCAACGACGACACGCACAAGGTCACCCAGGTCAATGACAACATGGTGGCCACCTGGACGCACATCAGCAAGCGGTAATAACATGCTACTTACTGTACATAAACAACATACTAAAAGTTTTTTGAACACAAGACAGAAAGTCTCATTTAAAAAACAACCAATAGGCTTTGAGCCCAATCCTTAAAAATAACTACATGAGTAGTTCATTTTTTTATCCTGCCCTGGTAAAGCACAGGTTGTTTATTATATGGATAGCAAGTGGGCTTAGTTCAAATTGTTCGACTGTACTTAATGGCGTGCCTCAAGGCTCTGTGCTCGGCCCACTTTTATTTTATCGTTACTGAAACAATTTCACTGCCCACGGAACTAAAACTCGTTAATATGCAGATGATGTGGTTGTATATATGTGGACATATTTAATCATAGTCTGTCTTTAATAAAAACTTGTGTAGGATTCACACAAAACTAAGATGTTACTCAACATAGAAATAAAACTTTCATTTAGACAATAGGAATTGTTACTTGTTGTAAATATCTTGGTATTTTGTTGTTTTTTTTTAAGCTGTAATCCTTAAAGTTGTTATTGATAACATTCAGCTATTAAATGTAGCATTCCATCTCCCCCTTCCTTCCAACATTAGCTCGCAAATGTTAGCTAACGTTAATGTCGCTAATGCTAGCTAACCTTTAGACAGTTGATCACTGAAGAAACACAGATACCACATGATACCAGCGTTGTTATACTGTTGGCTCACACACCTTGTTAGGAGGGGGAACTGTCAGAATTCTTACACAGACATAAACAAAACAATCATTTTGGACCCGACAAACATTTTAAAATCATAATTATGTTTTTAAGGATAAAACACCTTTCTATGAGCTCTGTAGATGTATTCTTTTTTCATAAAAATGTTATTACTATGACCTTTGATGTCGCAAAATAGAACATATCTTTGAATTTCTGTCCATAGTTGAGCCATTGATGTGTTTGATAAAGTCGTTATGAGTAAATGCTCATCATATCCTTGCAAATTTATTTCACTGGGTTCATCTGCTCAAGCAGATATTGGAAAGAAGTTGCTCATGTTTTCTGATCCAACCACTCGAAGTAGTCTGCAAAAGGAATTTATATGGATGACCATAATGTCCCTGTCTATTCAAGGTCATTAGATAAAGGAACAAAATCAATTTTTGAGTCAAAATTGACTATGCATCCTGTCATGTATGTATGTCTCTCCAGTGTTTCGGACAGGGAGGCGGCTCTGGAGGCGGCCCTGAAGCTGCTGCAGCAGTTCTACCTTGACCTGGAGAAGTTCCTCAACTGGCTGACAGAAGCTGAGACGACTTGCAACGTGTTAATAGACGCCACCAACAAAGAGAGACTTCAGGAGCAGCCGGCAGCCAGGAACCTGCTGGCACAGTGGAAGGTAGGACACATGCACAGAGGGATTATACATATGAAGATATAACTTTCAATGAGAAGAGATTAATTTGAAAGTGAAGGACTCCATCAATATTTGATGGAAACATCCTGGAGGTCATGGTGGTGGTGGGTTGATCAATCTTAGGTCTGACAGACAGAATGACAGCATTTCAATGATATCTAAAGACCAACTTTCAAGGACTGATTGGCTTGAGGAATGTAGACAGAAAAATCATTGAGCAGATATTGTGATTTCAGAGGAGTAAATGTCGGGACTTTGACAGGGTGGGAAAGCAGAAGATTAGAACGGGAGGAAGTAGCAGAAAATCACCCCACAGAGGAATAAAAAGCAGGACGTGAGAGAACAGATCTTATTGAACTTTCAACAAAGCTTAATCTCTGCAGAAGAACCCTTCTTTTTTTCAGCTGACCTGTTTAAGAAGCCTTTTTTCCCACTGCTTGGGTGTAGATGACCATTATTCTTACAATTTCTGTTCCACAACTGCTGGTTTTACAACTCTTTTATAGCTACGGCCATCCATCCATGAGAGTTTTTACACCCAATGTAATGTAGATCTTTAATGGGGCAATGCGAGGGATCCATTATAAGTTTGTAGCTGCATGAATAAGGATTTCTCTGGAGCAGGGGAAGAAGAATTTTGTAGATCAGCCCAAGAAGGAGGTTGAACAGATAAAGAAAACAGCATCAACTACAGAAAAGGTCAAAATTCAACCATTTTCATCTAGAACAGATCACTGGACTGGATCGAACAGTCATAACTTACAAAAACACAAAACTTTATGTCTGTGGTAATAGCAAATATATGTCTTTGTGAAACTTAAACCTTTCTTTTGTAACTGAATAATCACAGTTATGATCAAAGAAGCATTTACAGCTCATAGCGTATTCAGACATGACATTTAAGTGATTATTGGCAACACTATAGTATAGTTTCCGATGTTTATATGTGTTTGTTTAAGCCTGTATCTGGAAACTAGACTGTAATTACCAAGATTTACATTTTCTATGATTCTCATACCTCGACCAAGGCCCAACAGTCCCCTTTAATTCAATGAAGCCTAATGCAATATCAAATAAAATATTGAAATTTGCCGAGACGCATCCTCCATCCAAGTTTTATGAAAATCCATTCAGCAGTTTTTGTGTAATTCTGCTGATAAACTAGTGTTTCCCACACATATATTTTACTTGTGCAGTCCACTCAGGTATATTAACAGCCGCCCAAGTATATTTGGCAACCATTTTAGCATAAACTTTTATATTCCTAATCCGTCCGAGAGAACAACGCCATCCGCAATCAATTAACTAGTAGACAGTCTGCCCTTGGTCTTCCTCTCCTTTCTACTGTCAATCACACATGCTGTGCAGACAGAGAGACGCTCTCTGGTAATACATTTGTTTGTGATCCTCTTTCTGTCTTTATATAATTTGATTATTTCACGCTTGTCCTCTAATATTAGATAAATGGACTAATTCCACATGAAGGGCCAGGGGGAGATGACCGTCGGCACAACTTCTTGCACCAATAGTTAGCTTACTGACAGTTTAGGAACGTGTATCCCCCAATCGGATGGGGGAGTGGGCCGTGTCCAGCATGTCATATTTTTTCCCCCCACATTTCTGGTGGTAGCATTACCGGCGCACGAGAAGGGTGTTGCCAGAATTGACAGATAGCCAGTCCGAGCCTGGAAAAAGGTGCGGTAGTCCCGCCCACACTGTTTGATTGACATGTGACAGTAGTGATGAAAAGAGAAACGAAAATGAAAATATTAATGACTGCGACTCTTTGTCATATGGGATCCATCAGACATGCAGTACATTTGCACTTTCTGACCCAAAGTTTAAGACGCTCCTCCTGGATTCTCTGCCCTGGCTGGTATGACAGGAATGCTGACATGGCAACATAAAGAGATCTCATTGGCCGGTTGCTGCCTGGCAGACAAATGCAAAAATCCCCCCACTGCATTGTGGGTGTTGAAGGGAAGGCTCTGTTCTGTGAGAGAACATATTTTGACCCTCGGCCCTCGCCCTGCACCCACGCACACTTTCTGGCGGAGCGGCGTGCGCGCACACACATACTGTAAAGGAAACACACATGCAGAAATTTGGAAACGCACTGTTGCAAATGCATGCACTTCCTCTTCACACACACGGACACACACACAGCTCTCCCAGCACAACAGCAGCACTGTATGCAGAGCTGTGATAGTCTTCTGTGTCCAATTATAATGGCGGACAGCAACGCGGCGTAGCATCCAGAGAGCGCGCACACACTCACAACACTGCACGCAGATAAGGTTTAATTGGAAAATGAGCACACTCATCGTTTTATGTAGCCTTTCAAGTTCTCTCTCCTCCTCCTCCTCCTCTCTCCCCCTCTGTCTTTCGAACTCACTCTGACTCACACTCTCCAACTCTGTCTCCCTTTTTCTGGGTAACTAACTCTCCCTCCATCTCTCTCTGACTCTCCCTCCCTTCCTCCTCATCTCCGAATCCCTCTCTTTGTCACACAAACACACACACACATTTTAAACAGAGCGCATTCTGATGCAGGCGCACTGCCAGCTAATCTTGAGGGAATAGAAGAAGCAGAAGATGCTTCCTCTTCTTCTTCTTGACGTGTAGTTTGGGGATTCCAGAGTAAAAGTTTTGAGGATGCTGCGCAGGAAGGTCTACCATGTTCAGGTTGGGAAAGAAATCATGATTTTTCTTTTGAATTTTGGTATGAATCGACTAGTTTTGTGCACCAAAAAACTTCAAGAAGAGATTTTGCGTCTTTGCATCTGTGCTTCTTCGACAGGGACTTGTCCCACTATGGACAAAAGTGCTTTTCATAAAAACCAAAAGTGTAAAAGTAAGCTGATTCTGCTCCTCGTGAGGTCAGCTGAAGGACAACTATTGAAGTATTTTTTTCACAAAAACCTGATAAAAATAAGAACGAAATGAAAAAAACGAATATGAAAAGCAAAACCATCAATTTAGAATAAAGACATCAAAGTTTAAGTTCATGTGAAGTTGCAGCGCCGGGATTGACTCAAAGTGTTCAAAGGGATCAGAGAACATTTAGATCACAGGAAAAACTGCAGGAAACTTTCTGGAACTACTTTTAATATATTAGTCAGTCTAATACTGCACCCCACCTTCGCTGTCGTCACTGCTTTCTATTTGTTCTATTCCTGTCTGTGTCCTATTCTTTGGTGCAATGACCCATTTTCCCCCCTCAGGTATCATTAAAATTTCATGCGATCCAATTCATCTTAAAAAACTTCCAGCCTGTATAACATTCTTTCACAGGATGTTTTTTTTCCTCTTTGAGGACATTTTGAGAATTTAGCAGACGCAGTAAAATGGAATAAACACACGTGAAAAGAAATCAAACGGTGAAATTAAAGTCTGTTTTTGTGTTAGTTCTCAGCTGACCAAGAGTGTGAATGCAGAAATAAAGAGTAGTGACATAAATATTGTTGATTAGAGAACAGTTGGTGCTTTTGTGTTAATGTTATTAAAGGGTAAGCTCGTGGAGAAATGTTTCACACAACAGGTGAAAACATTGGGTTTTTTTCATGCGCTGTTCAACATCTGTTATTTCAAACTAGAGGTACTTTATATATAATATTTATTCTTGAATTGTGAAAGCTTATAAACAAAGCAGAGAAAAAAGAGTTTATTATTTTAATACATTTCATTTTCAGTATAAGGGTTGGGCCCCTCTAAAGGGTCATAAGATAAATCGGAGTGGTCATGAGATAATTAATCTGTTTTTTGTCCTCTTGGACAAAGAGGACAAATTATCCGACAGTCATTTAAAGTAACAATGTGAGAAGTTTAAAGGAAAAATGTCTGTTTGGTTGAACTTAATATAGAAATGTTAGTAACAGCTTTACTAATGTTTATTAAATCACTCACTAATGCTTTAAACACTTTAATAAGAACAAACTTTGGGTTTCCAGGTTGTAGGAATTCCTGCTCTAGCGTCTTTGATTTATCAGACTTTACACAACTCCTCCACATATTTAGTAATACTCCCTAAAACCTGCAAACACACTTTGATGTGTGGCAGACTTGTTGTTTCCTTACAGCAGTTCTGAGTTAGCAGCGCTCAGGTAAAAGTCAGCCATGTAAAGACGCAGCATTGAATTGATGTCACATCTCTCAGTGCCTACATGCTGATCTTTTGGTATTTTCCACTCCATTCCTGAACATGACGAGTTCACAGAAAGCTTCATTTCCTTTTTCACTTCACAAAGATTGTTTTTTTTTGAGCACTTGGATCCCATGTAGCGTCTTATCGGGAGCATTTCTAGTAATGGATTGTGCAGGTGGGACCACCGCTGTCAGAGTTACCAGCTGATTCCAGGCTGAATATCACATCTTGACATTTCAGTGCTACCAAAGGTTCCATCCACAATGCATTAAGTCCTGCGTTGTGACTCAATCCTGGCGGTTGCTGCTTTCAGGGAGTAAATCACTCGCTCAGATCCTGATCCCATTACTGAGCACTCGAGCAGTGAAAAAGTGAATTCCTGAAAGATGGCTGCTATTACCAAGAAAATGAAGTGTACATGCTCCAACAGAATTTACTGCTCTCTACTCTCACTGTGTGTGTTCACAGGATCTCCAGGCAGAGATCGACAGCCACACGGAGCTGTATCACTCCCTGGATGAGAATGGGCAGAGGATCGTGACCTCGCTCAGGGACTCGGAGGACGCCGCTCTGCTCCAGAGACGCCTGGACAACATGAGCCAGCGCTGGAACGACCTGCGCAACAAGACCCTCAGCATGAGGTGAGGGTGAAAGCAGTGGGGACAGCCAGACTTAGTTCAGAGTTTAAATAAAGCAAACTAAATAAAAATGCCTGTGTTTGTGTTTTAGGGCCCACCTGGACTCAGAGATGGCCCCGTGGAAGAGGCTCCACATGTCGCTGCAGGAGCTGCTCAACTGGCTGAGGCTGAAGAGTCAACAGCTGGAGCTGGAGCCGCCTGTAGGGGGCGACGTCCCCGCCGTGCAGACACAGCTGGACACGCACCGGGTAGGAGGGAAGACACGCACACTATGTGGGACACAGACAGACACGCTGCTTGTGTCTGCAGCATTTTTGTTTGAGGAATTTGAAATTCTGCTGATTCTGGAGTTGTTTGTAAAGCTGGCTGAGGATACAAGGCATGTACAGTATTTACACATTCAGTAAGGGACTGTGGAAAAATGATTTGTAGGGTGGCAGGGTCAGGAAAGTGGCTTTTCTACATTATTTTTGTGTTTTTATTGAAGGGAGGGTCTCCTTTTAAAAATAATGTATCATCAAAGAATATTTTTCTTCTTCCAGCCTTCGCTTTCGAGATTTATCTTGATCTGTCTGTTAAATATGAAGCCACAGCCAGCAGCCAGTTGTAGTTTTGTTTGTTTATTGTACTTTCTACCTCAAGGGAGTGTCCAAAAAATAAAGCTAACATCTGATCAATCCAGCATCAATCCAACAATTTTCATACAGTCCCTGATCACAAAAAATAGCTGAAATAATTTGGTGTTATCTCTCTCGAAAGTGAAGCTGAGTCACAATAAAAGGAAAAACACTTACATAGACCTTCAGCTCAATGCCAATGCAATAAGCAACCAATAAAAAGAGCCAGCTTGATACTTCCATATAAAAAAAAAAAAAGTTTTGTGGTTTCATTGCAGAAGCAGCCATTTATGTTTGAAGCAGACTTCATGTCTCTCTGACTCACATTATGTAAATCAAAGGCTCCGAGTGAATGGAAAATATTCGGACAGGTTAAATGAAAAACCCATTTTGTGCTCCATTTTATGCAAAGAAGCGAGATGATTGGCTCTGCTGATTTGGTCATTTCGTGAATAAAACTACTATGGTTCTGCAAAATGGTGACTTTGTGCAGATACGCATTAGGAAAAGGCTTTTAGTCAAAGCATTTCACAATGAAGGTGGACGTGTTTTATGTTTTATGATGAGGGACACTCACATATTCATCACTCATTCAACGGCTTTTGTGCGTTAACACAGAATACATGACAACTTTCCGACAACAACATCCTTTTCAACACGTCTTTGATTATAATTATGTGGAGAACTTAATTTATTACATCTTGCGAGTGACATGCTCGCTCCTGAGGCTGTTTTATGCATCTCTACAGCAGGGGCTCTTAAGATTTTTTATCGTGGGCCTCAAAATTGAAATGATCTCAAGGAAACCAAGCTCATTAATGCAGATTGCACAAAACAGTCATTAAAATACTTCAGTAAATCTTCTCACGACGCAAACCTTTCTTCACATTTCAGGACTAACATGACCTGCTAGAGAAAAATACACAAAAGGTGTGACAGCCACAAATATCCATCTATCATGCTATTGTGACATTTTTCTTATCATTACAAGGTACCAAAATATGACCAGATGGTGTTTTTGATAAGAAACTTCCATGTGCTGTCAAAAAGAGAGAAAATTCAATGCTTAAAGAGAAACTCTGGCCCAGAGCAATTATATAAAAAGAAATGACATATTGTACATTGATTTTATGTAATATCGGGAAAGTTTTGTGATTTAACTACCAAAGTGATATTCTTGTTATAACATGAGAAGTTTTGATTTGTATCTAGAAATAATGAGAAAAAATGTCAACATAACGTGAAAAACCTTCCCCCAATTGTTCTCAATGTGTCCCCAGCTAAATTTAAGGTTAAATTCAATGAATAGCTCTTTAAATGAAAGTTTTTGTGTCTGTGTCTGTGTCTGTGTTTGTGTTGTCACAGGGCTTCAAGAGGGACTTGAGAGCCAAGGAGCCAGTCGTCACCAAGGCTCTGGACGATGTGGGAATCTTTCTGTCTGAGCTGCCGCGGGAAACACCTTCACCTGAGCAGAGAGGTAACACACACTCCAACAATGATTAACTCCAGACAATTCTTTATTTTCCTTCCAAGGCTCAGGTAAGATTGCCTCCCTTCAGCACTTCAGACATGCTTTGATGTTTTTTATGCTGAATGGATTGAGAATGAAGCAGCATAAGCTCTTTTGTATCGTTACATTTACATTTGAATGTACGTTGCACCTGCCATTTAAATGCAGAAAATACAGGAAATAGCTCATTAATTAGCGACATTTTCTGCCTGAGCAGCACCTTAATCAGCCCTCACACTGAAAAGGAAAATATGAAGTGAATTTAACCGACCTAAAGCTCCTCTTCCTCTCGTCTCTGACTCACACGGTGAACTCTGGACCCTGGTAACAGCCTGGTGACAACCACACACGTGGTTAACATGCACACACTTTTCCTGCAGCACCTCCTGCACCATGGCAGCAGCCTGGTTACCAGGCTCATAGAAGACGGCTGAACTTTAACTGTGGCCCATTAAATCCATTCAACTGCCAACTCAAACACACTCGGAGAGCGGAGGAAGAAAGGGTGAACTCCAGCTGCTAATCACTGCCGCACTGAGGGAAACGAGCACTTACTCTCTCTTAGAAAGTCATTCTGTCTTGGCGATCAGACCTTCAGCGGGTTCGGGGACGTCTTTAAAAGCAGAATTGACGCGCTTCTTTCAACTGTATGACATTTTGCTTGGTTTAGATTTAGCTGGCTTTCCTAAAAGAGAACGTGTGTCTTCAAAACAAGCCTGAGTGGTCTGACAAATAAGTGAGGAAGTCTCTCAGGAGACGGTCTTCAATGTCAAAGCCAGTGCTTATGTTTTTGCTTGCTCTCGCAGCCACACAGTGGAAATACGTCTACAGGAGCTCGTCTTCTTCTTTGACGTAATGATAGTCATGTAGCAGCAGGCATTTTCTACTATTGACATTCATTCCCACAAATATGCTTTAATACAAATGAATATATTCTTACATTTTATTAGAAGACACAGATTAATCATGGCCTTAGTTGAGGAAGGATTGTATGTGGAAATGTATTTATCGAAAGGTTCTGAAAACCTTTTCTCACTCAGATTTTGCAATGAAGTAAGAACAGGTTGGGTTATTTCAGAAGAGAGGGCTCGATATTTGTGTCTTTGTCCTGGCTCAGTTGTGTCACACACTGCCCTGCACCAATCAGAGTTCAACAACATTTTAAACAAATTGCACTGACAGTTGTGGGTTTGTTATTCTATCAAACCTTTTAGGTAAAGTGAACTGCTTTAGCAACTAGCACTTTTGTTTTGTTTTGTATTGATACTCCTATGTAGCATAAAGGCACTTAAACTTAAAATATCATCTTGCAACCTGGTTTGTAAAATGACCCAGAATCCCCAGCACAGTATAAAACAGTATCGTCTGCATAAAGATTAACTTCATGATCACGCAAAGAAGAGACCATTTTATTTATATAAATGGTGAAAAGATCAATGGATCCCAGCAAGAATTGGTATTTGACTGCTCTTACATTCACATGTTGATGTGTGGTTGACTTTTTTCACCAGATGTGACTTGTTCCTTCAATAACCCTCAGATATCAGCCCGGAGGAGCGTGCCCAGAACGTGGGGCGAGTCCTGCGCAAAGAAGCGGATGATGTGATGGTCAAGTGGGATCGGCTCAATGCCGACTCGGCCGAGTGGCAGAGGAGGCTGGAGCTGGCTCTTGATCGGCTGATGGAGCTCCAGGAGGCGGAGGACCTGCTGGACGGGCAGCTGAGACAGGCCGAGATGGTGAGGGAGGCGTGGGAACCTGTCGGTGACTTGCTGATCGACTCGCTGCCGGAGAACATCGAGAAAGTCAAGGTCAGATTGAGTGAACTGAGTGCTGTTTGAAGACGTGTATGACATTTACAGTTGATGATGTGCATATCCATGAAGCTTGAAAGAACAGTCGCTGCTTGATTTCAGGTTTATTTTGTACGGAAGAGTAACTTCAGTACAAAAGTCAACTTTCAAGAGTATTTGTTGAAGAAATAGAACCAAGTTCTAATAAATAATTTGGGATTGATTCACTGGTGTTAAATAGCTCCCACAACACCTTGAAAGCCATCTGTAGCAGTCATACTGTAGATGTACATTACTTCCTCCCTAATCTGCTTGTATCACATCTGAAGGAAGTGGCACACAGCAGAGTTAGCGCTCCAGCATCGATCAACCGTTATGTCACACATGGTGAGGGCGCATCCTACTTACTGAAAGCCTGTCAGTGTTTTCCATACATCAGCGAGCATTAAATAGGCAGAAAAGAGGGGTTTACATGATGGTTGCATCTGTTTCTCACTGTTAGAAACTACACTGAACTGAACCACTAACAACCTGTCTGTGTTTCCCATCTGTCCTCTCTACACTGTCAACAATCCAGCACAAAACAACAACCTATGTGTGTGCTATTGTGTGTGTGTTTGTGTGTGTGTGTGTTGCAGGAGTTCCAGGACGAGATCGCTCCGATCCAGGAGGACGTAACACACATGAACCAGTTGGCGTCCACTTTCGGTCCACACGACATCCAGCTGTCGCCTAGCAACCTGGAACGCATTGATGATCTGAACACACGCTGGAGGCTTCTCCAGGTACACACACACACACACACACACACACACACACACACACACACACACACACACACACACACACTACCGTACACAGGTATTCAGGTTTTTTCTGCAGATATGTGTGCATAGTGTATGTCAGCAAAGATGCAAATAAAATCAGCAGCTGCCGGCTGCACACAGCTTCAAAACTATTTATTACTGAAATAATGTTTCATCTGCAAGTCTCCACAACTTTGCGGCTTTGTCAAGACTCTTCGGCCGAATACAGTGTTTAGTCACCACCAGTCTTTAAAGGAAAAGTTCAGTTATTACCTACTCACCCCCATGCTGATGGAAAAGCAGGTGAAGTTTCGTAGTCCACTAAACATTTCTGGAGCTTCACAGCAAAACAGCATTTCAACATTCTCCCAAACAACTAAAGTAGCTGGGGACTAAAAAAACAACCAAAAAGAAGCATAAAATGACTATGAAACTTCACCCAACTTTCCATCGGCATGGGGGTGTGGAGATGATGACTGAATATTCATTTTTGGGTGAATTTGTCCTTTAGTACCAGTGAAAAGACAAATGTCTGATGTCTTGATGTCTTTGACTTTCTCTGTGTGCCTGTCTGCGAGTATATCTGTGTGTGTTAATTTACGGGAAGGCTGTAATAAAGACAGTAAGAGCACACACATACACACACACACTGTGTTGGTGATCAGAGGCAGCGCAGGGTGTGCCTCAATCAGTCTCAATAAACCCAGTGGCAGCCACGCTGGAAGTCAGACAGTGATTGTTACCGGGGGTGACAGATAGAGCCAATCAGCTGCCAGGGAGACGCTACTGATGCCGTGGAGTCCCGGGCGGAGATGGGCGCCACAGTGACACCACGGTGACGGGACCAGACGGCCAGTCTCTCTGAAGTTAGCACCTGACCAGATGCTTACGCACACACACGCACTGTATACACACAAACACACACACACACACACACACTCCTTTGTGTTGTAGTAAGGTGAGAGCATCAGTGTAGTTGATGTAGATAGAGGAGGAAAGAAGGGTGTGATTTATGGTTGTATAAGAAACAAACTGAATCGGCCTGTATTTATCAAACTTCGTGGAAGAGCACTATAGTTAGCAGCAGTTAGCGGTTACTCTGGCGATACGCTGCCCCCTATATGTTTGGAGTATGAATTCCACAGGTGGCCAATTCTTACATATTGCACATGTTCAACCAACAGATTATTTGTCATGATCAGTGATTTTTATTGCAATCATTACAAAACACGCGCACGCTAGGAACATGCTTGCGCTAGTCACTATAAGATAAGATAATCCTTTATTGGTCCCACAATGGGGGAATTTTAACAAAATAGACATAATTATGGAAATAATTAATTAGTAAAAAAGCAGAGGAAACTAAAATAGTAAGAACACTTTTAGCAGTTTGTTAAATGAAGGCATTTCCTCTCTTTACACTGATATCCCTGAGCTGATTTAAAATGGTAAGAAGAGAATTTAGTATTTCATTTGGACAGAAAAGAGGATTTAACTGCCAGTTTTTAAAAAGTCGGTTTCCACTGCAGGTGGTTCATTGAGAGCAGGATGTTTGCCCAGGAATTTTTTGGCTTCACTTTTAATGGCAGGGTTGTAGATAGAAATCTGTGTGTGTGTGTGTGTGTGTGTGTGTGTGTGTGTGTGTGTGTGTGTGTGTGTGTGCTAATGTGAGTGCGTCCAATGTGTTTGTGCTTTCATGTTCTCTGTTTTCGTTAATGTGGCTTAAATTTTAGGTGAGTGCTTTTGTTGGATTTGTGTGCGCGTGTGTGTGTGTGTGGTACTTGCACATTCAGGTCACTTTAGGTGGTTCGCAGTGTTCCTAAAAGGTCGGAGCTGATTGGTCGGCGCGTGGACACAGTGCACTCTGTGTAATTGCGACAAATTTCTCCCCAACAATCTTCGCTCCTCTCGTTTGTACAATTCTGATCAGGTTACGGTGGATACGGGAAAAAGCAGCTCAGGCAGGAATGGATTGGGTGAGGTGGACTCGAAGGTAATTTCACTGTATTTGGTTTCATGCCAAGCCAAAAATAAAAAAGGACTGGTCATCGCCGTCATATCCTCATCTTCATCTGTTCTTCATCTCATACCATGACGCACATACGCTCACACCCACCCCGTCTATGTGTCATCAGCGGGGCCTTCTCGTATGGGTTGTGGATGAAAGGCTGGATGGTTAATCAGCCAATCTGTCCACTCAGACTGGATAATAGCTCATGCAAGTCCCTCCGCATCAAGACTTCTATCAAAGAAAGTTGAGACGCCTTTGAGCTTCCAATGATTCACTTTTTTTTTTCTTTTTTTTTTTACTTCCTGGAACAAAAATCTGCTAATCAGCGTCTGCCAAAGCTCTCCATGCTGGCCGGAGCTACATGTGTTGCCTGGGAACATTAGATCACTGGACATTGTGTCATGAAGCATCAGTGATTACAGACACACAGCGGCTCCTCCGGGGATGTTCAGGGTTCAGCTCGCTGGTACCGGACTGAAATTATGCCTGCTAGTGTCAGCTGGCCTTTAATGTGAATTATACATCAGATTATAATGGAAGCAGCAGATTTAGAGAATGTTTCCTGGATATTGCTGGAAAGTATTCATAGTTAACGCACAAATCGGGTGTTAAACAGTGTTGAGACACATCTGTCTAATAAATAATGAACACAGTGAGCAACAGGTTAGAAGTGATTTAGGAAATTCTGACCTTTAAATGCCATCCACCCAGGTTGTGTGAGCATTTGTTGGTCCAATTCAGGGAACTGTATTGGAATTTATGGGAAATATAATGAAAAAAATGTAAATAAAGGGGTTATTTGCTTAAGCAATGAGAAGACAAGTTTATTTATAGAGCACATTTAAAAACAACAAACGTTGATCCGAGTGCTTTACAGAAAAAACACATGATTTAAAGTAGAACACAGGAAAAAATCAAATCATAACAGAAACAACAAAATAAAATACAAAGAAAGTAATAACCTCAGAGAGGTCAGGTATGTGATTAGTCTGTATTTACCATGTCACATGCAGATAGAAAAAGAAACCTTTTACCAAGTCAGCCGACTTAATTGAAAACCTTTCTAATAGAAATGAAAAACCGACTTGAGTTGAACCCCAATCGAACGCAGCCAGTTCACTCCAGTAATATAATCAAGTTTTTGATTAAAAGCCTATAGTGCTCTGGCTCAGACGGTGCAGTCGCGTTGGCAGTAGTGTGGGCAGCACATGTCATGAGAGGATTCACTATTTGATTGTAATTTCACTGGATTCCTGTTTAATTGGATGCTGAAAAATGTGTCTGTAGATGTGATGGAAGAGAGTGCTGCTGAATGAAGTGCATGGCTACAGTTCAGTGAAGTGGACATATTTGAACCACTTAAAAACCAAGTATTGCTTTTTGACAATAAGTTCACTATTAAAAGGTACTTTTATATTGAAACTGTACAAAATTCCCAAAATTCCCAAGCTAAGCTACATTTTCCAGGAAATTTTCTGGAATTTTCTTGTAGCCCTGTTTGTTTGTATTTGTATTGTATTGTAGTTCATCTGACTAAACCTTATGAAAGATGTTTTTTTTCTTCCTCTGCCCCCAGCGAGGTGTTACTGTATGTTAAGAGTGGTTTTTAGGAGTGGCGGTTGTACTTTGTGAATATTTTTATACGTGCTGTATTCGCAGGCTTTATGTCATTGTTTTATATAAAATGCCTGACCGAAATATATCTGTTCATTACCTAACTGTAAGTGTTGACAGCCTGTGGGAGTCCTCCGCACCTGTACGCATACAGGTGTGCAAAGGTCACTTTCCCTGTATTCTGACACCACAAACAAAAACAATCTTATCTTCAGCTTGAGCTCTGTTTGTTTGTGAGTCGTCTGTATTGCAACCTGAGGAATGTTCAGCACTTGAAAAGGTAAATATAGGGTTTCCATGCCAGGGATGCTTACATTAGATATATGATGGTGTAGAATCAGTGCCAACTAAAACAGCCCACAAAACAGGTGTTTAGATTTGGATCAATGACAAGCTAAGAGTTTGCAGTTTAGATGGCAATCTGTGAGCCAGGAGACGAGTGTGTGTGTGTGTGTGTGTGTGTGTGTGTGTGTACCCTGGTGGGCTTAGCCCCGCCCCCCTGTGTGTACCTACAGAGCCGTGCTGATTTGGCACAATTATCTCAACTCCATCTAGATCGACAGCTCATTCAGAGCTGAAGGAGACTCGCAGGAGACTGCATCCTCTCTAATTCCTCCACTACAAATTCAATTATCTTCTCCATGCTTGTCTTTGTGTCTCCTCCCCTCCCCTTCCTCATCCTCTGCCTGCCCATGCTTGTACTTCGACTCATTACGCCTACTTTTTTTTAATGGTACAAGTATATTATAGATATAGATATCCAATACGACACACGCAAAAATCACCCTCCAGTGTGTTTCCATCATCATTTATAAAGTTATTCATTACTTTGAAGAAGCATTAGAGCTGAAAGTTTTCTTCTGGCCTTGAAAGTGTGATTGCCAGGATTATATTTCTTCCCTTTCTTACAGCTAGCTACCTTGATAGCAAGATAGCCAAGGCTAGAGCTAGCTAGCGAAGATACATTTACATTTATTTACTAATAGCTGATGTGTGTATTTGTAAAATATCCAATCTGATAAACTAACATCTTGGTAATTCAATTTGAGGAGGTAGTTCAATCCAATCAGAGGAGAAACAGCAGCTGAAGCTAACTAGCTTAGCTCAGCGCTAGCTTACACAACCTTTGAGGGGAATTCAGGCAATGTGATATAGTTAAGTTACCTTTAAATGACATATTAACATGAATTAAATGTATTTAATTGTAGATTCAGTTTTATATTGATTTCAGAATAAATTAAGCGCACCTCTCAAGACAGAAATGCTAAGGACTAGCCTGCGGCTGTTAAGAAATCATCACATAAGGCAAATTTTCTTAAACAAACATGACAGCTGAAGTTGTAGTATCTACATTTTATTATTGTTTATCAGGTGCTATAGCAGAAGTAGCTCATAATTCTGGGAATATTCAAGGTGGGAATTAACAGGAATATATGCAAATTTGGGGGGATTTATGAGAAATAATGTGAAATATCATGGAGAAAATGTAAATATAGGCGTTATTTGTCATTATGTCATATACAGATGGTAACATCTATCCCTCTAAATGTGTTTCTTTCCATCTTTCTCCATCAGATCTCCGTCACAGAACATCTAAAGCAGCTGACGGACGCTCACAGGGACTTTGGCCTTCTGCACGGTGAGTCAAACACCCTCGCGCACACCTACCTGCATACATCAGACTGTTGACAGTTGACAAGATAGTCAAGAGGCTGCGTGTGTGTGAGAGACAGAGATAAGGCAGAATGTGTTAGACAAATTGAGGCACCTACCTCCCGACAGCGTCTCACTCAGCAGCACTCAATAAGTGACGTGTTAGCGAGGGAGAAGGAGCGACGCGGCGCCGGGCTGTCAACGGGTCGCTGAATAACTGAATATGCGATGAGACGGAGTGAGCTTATAAAGACCGTCAATCGTTCAGCTGCTCAATGAGCCTATGATGGTGTATCGATCTGTTTATGCAACTTGTTTTTCTAGTTTTATCACTGAATTCCAATACGACCCAGCAGTTAACCCGATATGACCGAGGCTCTCATCCGTATCACAGTCACATATTGATGAAAGCATATAGATGAAAGTCCCACATTGATTATCGCATTGATGAAAGAGATGTTTATAGGATGGCCTCTCCAGTCTGGTCAATATCAAAATCCACCCTAAAAAACACAGACGCTGCGTAAAGCCGATGAGCTCATTTTGTTTTTCTATGGGGCGTTTTTGTTACTTTGTTCTGTCTGCAGTTTGTTTGTTCTGTTGCATACTTGATCGCTTCCTAACCCACAACAGCAACCATCTACTGACAAGGCACAGCAGGCCTGTAAAGCTTCCAAATCTCAACATGCTAAAGGTCTTTTTCTCTTGCATCTCAAATACAAAAAATACAAAAACAAAAGCACAAGGAATGGATTAAACAGTGTGTTTAACACAGCTAGTGCTGTTTCTTATCAAAGTAGGTTTTTCTGTTGTTAGGATCCGAGCACTGTTGTACAGTACTGTAATATTTTTCCGTAAATTTGCCTTATCATACTTTACTATAAAACTAGGATTAACTCAGATAGCTACCCCTCAATACAACCCTACATACCCCTGGTCTACATGGATTATCATTGGGACCTGTTAGCTTTGTTTCTTAGTATTTTAGCATACTAAAATGAGCTGTTATGTAGCCTTAAAGTGCATATTTTCAGACAATTTTTTACAAGGTTTTTGTTTGACAAAGGGTCTGTCGGAGACCAACAAAAACTAGCAAGCCAGCTCGCGCTGCTAAAATCTGCTAGCCACAGTTGTCATGTCATCCAAAAATAAACTGGCAGTTGTCGGCTAGAAATGAAAAGCCTCTGTGTGAAATCGAGGACATGTTTTTTCAAAATTGACTAACAATTGGGCACAATGGGCCTTTTTAGCAATTTATTTTGACCTTTAGCTAAGTGGGTTTTGTGGAAGGTCACTTGGAGGTCACAACAGACGATATTATTAGCAATAATTATAGTATAATTATAATTATAGTTTAACAAACAGTTGTTGTTTGTTGGCGGAAAGTGTCTAATCAGCTTTTGGAGTCAGTTCAGTCCTTTTTCTTTCTTGACTGGTCTATTTATCACACATTTAAAATTATACATGCAGCATCCATTTTCAAAGTAAACACTAGTTTGTGATCACTATTAGTTTCTCTCGCCACGCATATGTGACAGTGACTCAGAATGCATTAAACATTGCAGATTAATGGCGCGTAAGCTCGTAAGACCATAAGGATGATTTTTGTCATTTAAAGACGTCCACCTGGAGCCACTCATCAAACTGCTAGCTGTTTTTCCTCATCAATTCTCTTTACTTTAATTACAGCTCATCTGCGGAGTAATTAAAAGACCACAGATAACAAAAGATCACAACATCGCTCACACGCTCGTGGCGGTGATTAAAATTAAAGAACCACAGGGGGGCCGGTGAGGAGAAAACGAAAGGAAGGAAGAGACAAAAAGTGACACTTGAGATACAAATGAAGTGGTTAAACAACAACGCCGTACATAAATTATGCTGTCAAGAGAAAAACATAAATTATAATATCCTTTAACCATCCAGATTGTCACATTTCATGATATATAAATGATCTAGCTTGATAATGGAGCTGTGAAAGATAAAGCAGGGCAGATAGAGATGGTGATGGGGTGATAATAAAGATGACAGTGATGATGATGATGATGAGAAGAGCGGTGAGGACGTACACACTCTGCTGTGTTGATATACGCCGCATGTGTTCTGGCAGTTGTCCTGCGATGCATCGTTCTGTTTTTAACTGCAGCGAATTTTACCCGTGGGGCACAATAACGCTTATACAGCGGGTACTTTCAGCCAAGCCCTCTGATTGGTCAGAGATGCATTCCAACTGTGCTGACAATTCCCAGAAAGCACAGCCTGCTTTAATGGCTGGCGTGCCAACTCTTGTGGGCATAATAAGTGAGATAATTAGCAATATTTTCTTGTTTTTCTGCTGTTTTTCATTATCACGTATATTACTTTGAAGCAAACTTTTTCCTTACACGTGATGTTTTTTGGTTTAACTGCTGCATACACATTGCCTGCATGCTTTTGTTGGGACCTACAGGATGTTGATCCTGCAGTAAAATGAAATGTGTATGTGTGTGTGAAAAGTTAAACAGCCTGCAGACAGTTTGAGTAGTCGTTGTGACCCTTGTTTCTCTGTCTCAGCAGGATCTGTAGAGAGCCCCTTCGAGCAGGGCATCTCCCCAAACAACGTGCCCTACTACATAAAGTAAGTACTGACCTCTGAGCTGTGGCCCAAGGATGCTACTTATATGACAGGTCCACCAGTCTATATACAAATTCCATTGGTGGTATACAAAGATGGACGATGTGTTTACCACTAAGCCAAAATATCCAAGATACATTTACTGCCATCTTGGGCTTGTGGCGTCATTGCCAGCCAGAGTCTGCATACTAGTGAGTCAGCCACCAGGGGGCGATCAAGATCTTTTGGCTTCCTTTTTAAGCAGCTGTCATGTCGTCCATCTTTCTATACAGTCAGTGGTTGGTACTAGTTCCAGTGAGGTTGACAGATACTCGACACAACTCAACAGTCTGGTTAAAGGTGCAATGTGTAAGAAATATCTCAAGAGTAACTGCTTACTGTTGCTAGCTGTATTCTGCTTATGCATCCTCGACTGAAGCTACTGTTAGCTTGTTAGCAAAGTTATCCATATAGGAGCTTTGGACCACTGGGAGAAAGGGGTTATCAAGCCCAGGGCTTGCAGGTTAGCATGCTAACTTAGATGTCATCGACATAACGTCAGAACTGTTATTTCTTCACAATCTGTTGATAATCGTAGATCATTTTTGAATGTTTTAGACTAAAATTCTTACACATTGCACCTTTAAATGTCATGGAGGGAACACAAATCTGTATTTTGAGTGTGCTAACCTTTTAACAAACAGAGTGGAGTGTGCTTTGCATTGATGCTAAAAGTCGCTAGAGGCTAGAATGTGCAGAAATGTCTTGAAATGTTTTTCTGGGCATCTGTCGACTTCTAACATCAGCTTTTATGATAAACTAATGTCACTACCAGCGGGCAGGATTTCTTCACCACCATGCAAACTGTTCAATTAAGAATAGTGATCAAGGACTCCACTTCCTGGGCCTAACATGCTGTACTTGTAGATATATTACAGTGTGTATGTTCAGACAAGGGCCTCTAGACCTAAATCAAAACTGCTCTCCAGTGCACCATGCTTTATTCAACATACTTTTTCAAAACACAGCGTACTCAAATATCTCTTGATGTCCAGAAATCCAGAAGGATCAACTTTCTCTCTAAACTTCTTTGAAACCTCCCCACTTCCTGTATAATGGATGATTCATTTCCATGAAATGTTCTGCAACGGGATAAGTTTCTTTCATACATCATGTTGCACTTTTATGTTCTGCTGTTCTTTGTTTCTCCTCTTAACATATCCATGTGGAATAGGATGTGTAGGACTGGAAGAAAAGTGGGACATAAAAGTCCTAAAACTGGTTAGAAAAAAAATGCTTTTTTAAACCCACTGAGAGGTTCTGATGAAAAACTGCTTTCGAAAAAGTTTGTTTTAAAGGTTTGAATATCAGCTCGTTCATAATTCTCTTGTACGTTACAATGTTGCTTTGTAACTAATTGGTTATCCCTAAGTAACATGATACCACCCTGATGAAGGCGGGATAGTTTTAAGTGACGCACTACAGTTGGATTCAACTTCCCTCAATGAACTGCTCAATATTTTTCCCCTTTAGGCTTATTTTGAATGAACAGTAACACAATTACATTATTATCTTGTGCATTTATCTCAAATCCCAATTATGTTCCTCGCTGGAAATAGTACGATCATAATCTTTATTGGCTCATTTAGCTCATTATGTAGCAGTTGGCACACAGTACGTACACAGAAAAGTGATTTCCCCGTTGGCTTGAATGATGTCCTGTGTAATGTCCCTGCCAAACATCCTATCTGAGATGCAGCTGTAATGTTTTACCCTGATTTGAAATGTTTTGGCTTTTGTAGTATCCAGTGGCGGACTCAGGATGTTTGAGGGCCAGGGGCGAAAAAAACAAAAAGGGCACCAGCTGTATGGCGGGGGGGCACCAGTGCACAGGAAGTCGTGATATATTTATAGTGAAGAGAGGGCTCTTTATCACGTTTTGTCACTGGAAGGGCATCCAAGAGGGCACTTTATCTTGTTTTATCTACCAAAGGGGCAACCAAGGGGGCACTTTAAGGGGTTTGGAACAAGGGGCACCATCCATCCATCCATCCATCCATCCATCCATCCATCCATCCATCCATCCATCCATCCATCCCCTGTAGAGAACCAAGGTGGATCCAAACAGTCAGGACAGTTTTTCTTTAAAGGTCCAATTAAAAAGATAGTTGATTGTTGAGTCTCATTCCCAACCTGTCAAATAGCTGGGTTGGTTTTGGGTTGGAGGTCAGCCCGACCTGCCAACCCAAAGTGTCAGTACTTGACGAGTGGGTAAACCCAAAGCGTAGCCCAAAGTGATATTTGATGAGTTAGAGATGAGACGCAACAGTCAACTATCTTACAAATGGTATCTTTAAGACCCAGAACAGTGAGTGAATCTCACCCTGTAAGCATGGCAGCTTTACATTTAAATGATCCTTGATCAGACCAACAGAAAAACATTTTTGGTGGTTATACAGCATTGGCCAGTCGTGTTGTATCATTTACCTCCTGAGGGAACAAGCTTTGTTTATCCACCGGTTGGTTCCTGGCCTCCTTGGTCTTCCTTCCCTGGGCTACAACTTAAATTAAAACATACATTACAGTATCTCAGTAAACAGCCAGCTAACGCAGATGTTTAGTAAGTCTTTTACAGTCTGCTGTTGCCAAGAGACGGCACGGTAGGCCAGAAAATGCACATTATTTACTTCATTATGTCCGTAAACATGCTTGTCGAGCAGTTGAATCCCTGTTTGCCCTGTAGTGCTCTGATGAATGCCGGGAGACTGTTTACTACTCATCAGCAGATAGCAGAAGTTTCGGAGGTGGGGTGTGTTAGCACAGTCGTAAGCACAGTCTTACAACTTCTGCCTGAGCGCTGCAGGAGGCACAAACAGTGGTCCTACTGTTGCTGAGTTGGTAAGACAAAGTAATTTCACTGAGATTAACATGAGACCCACCTGCGAAATGATCCTGCACGATTAGATCAATTTTATGATGTTTGTTTTTTGGAGCCACAAGCCTTCTTTAATTTAGATAGTTCAGAGGAATGCTATGATTAATGTAGAGGCGTTACAACCTTGCCAGACCTGGCAGAAGCACCGGCTTTACAAATTATTTTGCAAAGCCAAGCATTGTTCAGACCCACAGAACTCCATTTTAAACTCAAGGGGGTAAACCAAGTGTAAGCTTTATATAGCATATGCATACTCAGTGGGGTACAATGTAGAGACACTCAATAAAAGTACTGTAACTTTGGAAAGAAGAAATAACTCTTCACTCATCTCACAAATAAAAAGTTGAATTCATTAGCATTAAAACACACCCTTGCTCAAGTCAGTACACTCAGGAGTTGTCACTGCTACATCCTTACTTGTTCTGGTTCAACCAGGAGCTAATGTTAGCTAGTTTTAGAAAGTTTTGGCTAGGTATTGTAACTGAAGCGCTTTTTACACAGAGATCGCACACTACCACTGCAACGAAGGCCCTTCTTTACACCGCCTTCGTTTTTTTACACTGAACAAAGCCTCGGCAGCATGACTGACGTGATTTTGGATAGCATGCCACCAGTTGGCAAGAAAAAGAGGCATGACGTGTAGCACAACAGCGTCTATTATGTGGCTGTTGATCTTGTCTTTTCCTTGGAGGGTAAGGAGCTCCTAGACCTTGCAGACATTTTCAGTTGCTGTACTTCATATTTGAGTTAGCTGCTAACTGCTGCTAGCTGCTTTCTATGTGTCCCCCATTCAAACTTTGTACTTTTAAACAGAAAGACCAGGCAGAAGACGCAACAGTCCAGTCTTGAATAGGCTGTGAAAAAGAGGCTTGACAATACTGAGATAATTGACCGACTGTGACTCTGTTTTTGCTGTTTCACTACATATTAGCATTTACACAAGTGGTACCACTAACAGGTACCAAGCTAGCTATATCAAAACAAAACAAAATGCCAGAAGGAAGTTAATGTCACAATTGAAGAAAACAGAAAAGACCAAAGAGCAACTATGGCTGACGAGAGCTAGCATATCCCCATCTCGCTAGTGTGTTAGCTGTTGGCTCAGCAGCCACAGTCGTTAGCCACCTAGCTCTGTGAGACGTTACGGCTTTGCTCTCTGCCTCACATTCCTAACTCATTGGTCAGAATAAGCCCACAGTGTGATTGATCAAGCTCACTTCCTTGCTTCGTCTTTAGCTGGACTCCACCGGCCCTGGTAATCAGCAACTAGCAGTATGGCATGTTTGAGTTAACACTTAATGACTGAGTGAGAGTGACTGCATGTAACTGGCACGACATGCTTGGCTGCTCTCGAGAGTGTTTGCGTAACTCTTGGTTTGACGTGGAATTAACTGCAAGTGAGACTCGACGTAGAGAAGGAGAGAGGAGGAAGGAGGGAGGGAGGGAAAGAGAAATGACAGATTCTCCTCTCCACATGCAGTGATAAAGCTGGACCTGACCTGATGACCGAGGCCCTGTGAGTGCCAGCTGACCACACACACACACTCACACACCTGTCTACACACACATCAACATCCGTCAATGTATGAAGCACACACACAATGTGAAACATACAGTGCACACAAACGTACATTATGTGGCCAGAAATATGTGGACACCCAAACATTACACTCATATGTGATTGTTGGACATGTCATTTCAAAACCATGAGCATTCATGTGATCCTAGACCAGTATCCACTGTTCCTCATTTACTCAAGTACTCAAGTACAATTTTGAGGTACTTTACTGTTTGATTTTATGCTGTTTTATACTTTTACTCCACCACATTTCAATTGGGAATATTGTACTTTTTACTCCACAACATCTATCTGACAGACATGGTTGGTGTTTGCGTCACAGATTATGAATTTATAGACAAAATATGAGATGATTTTATGAATCAGGGCTGCAGGTAATTATTGTTTGATGAGTTTCTGTTTATCGAATAATTGTTTGCGCTCTACTTCTTTACATAAAACCACCCAACTAATAGATAAAGGTGGGATATGTAAGAATTGGACACTTGTTGAATTCATACTCAAAACAAACAGGCAGCAGCACATCACCAGAGTAACCGCTAACTGCTGCTATTTGTAGCTGTTGCTAGCTCAGTTAGCCATGCAGCTAGCAGTCCAGACTGGGAGCATGGGGACAAGGGGACTATAGCACTGGTGATTCTGACTGGGACGAGGCTACCTGGTCCAGAACTCCTGTTCTAGCGGTGTAAACAACAATACTCCCCTGGCTCCCAGTCTGTACCACTAGCTGCAAGGCTAACTGAGCTAACTAGCTTATGGCAGCTACAGTTAGCAGCAGTTGGCAGTTACTCTGGTGACATGTCGAGGCCCTTTAGTATGAATTCGACAGGTGGCCAATTATAACCTGTGTTAAAACTAGAGGTATGTAGTCTCAAAAATGTTGTTGTTTACTAGTCTAGGAGCATGTAACAAAAGACATAATTGAGTTGCATTATGGGAAATGTAGTATTTTGGAGTTTGACACATACTTTGGACTAAGTGTTGGGATATCTCGGCCTCTGCTGCTTCGATTTGGACCATTGCTTTTGTAAATCTGTTCTCGTGTTCCCCCTGCATTTATAGAGGGACAATACTAAATCACAGGAGTAGCCCTTTAAGTAGTGTATACTTCTTCTTCCACTAGTCGCTCAGCCACAAGAGCACAAGTGAGGTTGACTACTAGTGGCCTGGCTCGCAATCGGTGTTTCATTTCATCCCAGAGGTGTCGGATCGGGTTGAGGTCATGGCTTTGGACAGGCCACGCCAAACTGGGAACATCAGGAGTTTTCCACAAAGTCTGGAGCGTACGTCATTGCATACTTTTGGTGATTTAGTGTCCATGTACACACTGCAGACTTCACCCACTGCAGCAGCCAGTGAGCAAACATACAATACACCCACTCAGGCTATAGCCTACACACACTTAACAACACACACACACACACCGTGTCTCATGCATACAAACACACACTCATACACATTCAGGCCACAGTGCGACGACAACATACGGCCGACCAACTGCTTCTCGTGCGCGATCACTTGTCCGGTTGTTTGGACCTCAAACCTGCAACATCCACCTCGCCATCCTGCGTGGAGGGTGTGTTTGATTTGCCTCACTGCAAGTAAAGCCCCCCCCAAACACACACACACACACACACTCGGGTGGAGTCGTCAGTTCGAATCCATAACCTCCTACACAAACACCGTCAGCCGCAGAAATGACGTCCAGCAGCTTCGAAATCAGTAATCAGGAATTGTTTGATGTGTTGAATCAATCGCTCTGCGTCCTCTGCCTCCGTCTCTCTCTCATTGTCTCTCGCTCCAAACACACACACCTACACACACTCAGGTATAAAGACACACTGTTGTGGTGGGATAAAATAACAGTTGAGACTTGCCTGATAAATTACAGGCTGTTCGTCTCTCTTTGCTGGTGCAACACAGCCTACATTTCTCAAGCCTTGAACACTTGATTCCCAAAGCAAAGAGACCCCCCCTCCTCCTCTTTCTCCTCCTCCTCCTCCTCTTCCTCCCCTCTCTCTCTCTTTCTCTTCCTGTCTCTCCTCTCTTCTCTCCTGTGTGCATTGTAAAAGAAAAAAAAATGAGCACCCCCTTTTCTCTCTCCTCCTCCTCCTCCTCTTCCTCCCCTCTCTCTCTCTCTCTCTTCCTGTCTCTCCTCTCTTCTCTCCTGTGTGCATTGTAAAAGAAAAAAAATGAGCACCCCCTTTTCTCTCCTTCTCTCCTCCTCCACCTACTTTGCCTTTCTGTCTTTTCCTATCTTTCTTCCTTTCCCTGCCTCTTCTGCCTCTTTCTCTTCCATGGCCTTGAATGTGGGAATCTGTGTCTTGAAAAGCAGAGTCTCTCCCTCTCTCTCTCCCTCTCTCCCACTCTCTCCCTCTCTCTCCCTCTCTCTCTCCTGTCTCTCCCTCCCTCTCTCTGTCAGGGAGGTGAAAAACCTCCTCGGATGGTGTTGAGGCTCCTTTGCTTTCAGAAACAGCGGGATGGGGGGAAGGGAGGCAGAGGCAGGGAGCCTGAGCTCCGCCTCGTCTTGCTGAGCTGCGTCAAGATTCACAGGCGCAGACAACAGTAGACCGGAAATGCGTTGGGTTTAGATTTCAAAATAAAAGGTGTCAACTGTGTTGGGTTCATTCCATCGTATCTTGCATAGCCATTAAATGTTGAGCTATATCCCGCCATTAACAGCCAGGGTGGACAAGCAAATACGAGTTTGGATCCCCTGCCATTTTAACTTTGGTGTTTGTTAAGGGTGCAATATGTTAAAAAATTTAGTTAAAAACACCAAAAGAAATGACTAAAAGAAATCAATCGATTGTGGAAATAATTATTTTGATGTTATGATGTGTAAGGTATTGTATCGCAGGAATATCTACTAAAGTTAGCATGCTAACCAGCTAGCCCCGGCCAGTCCCAGTCTAAAGCTCCTGTGCTAGCATTGCAAACAACAATACACTGGGGTGGTTGCTCACCTTGCAGGTCAGTAATCCAGAGATTAATGCCAACGATTAACTCGACACACCATTAAATGATTTTATCCTCGGCGGAAGTCTATAGGGCGCACGCGTTATGGGCCGCGTAATGTGGAAGCTAAAGCTATGGCTAGCTAAACATGCACAGCGACTTAAATTTTCCTGATTGAGACCAAGATTAGTTTATTTAGAAATGTGGTCATATGCAGCTTTTTCCCCCATCTGCCAAGAGCTTCTGATTCTTTTTCTTCTTCTGATTCTTCTAATTCAAAAACAAAATAAAGAAACTAGAATAGATTTTTAAAAATCATTTTTACTCATTCGTCAAAAAAAAAAGCTTATTTTCTGTCATTGCAGCTTTTATTTTGAAGCAGTAAACGGAAGTGCTCTTTTGCTGTAACCCGGTGGGATTGACCCTCGTGTCTCGCTGCTGGCCAGTCAGCCTCTGCAACCCACCGCTGCCGTGTGCAGAGGGACACACACCGACACACACACACGTCCACACACACGGTAAATCTCGGACGCCTCTCTCCGGTGGTAGAGGACGCTCGGTCGGACCGCGGAGGGGGTCGGGATATCGCCTCGGTTCTGCCCCGGGAATCGGTTCCTTTTTCCTGCCGGACGCGCAGCGCTCTGATCGGCCGGCGATGCGGGAGCAGCTTCGGAAGTGAGTGTCGTGGGGGGGGGGGTGCTGGTTTATGGTGGTGATAAATAATGGTGATGGTAATTGTGCTGGTCGTAATGCAGTAAACCTGTTCACACAGACGAACACACTGTGGCTGTGGGGCTTCACGGCAGGCAGGCAGGCGGGCAGGCGGGCAGAGAGGCGGCGAGCAGGGGCAGAGATGTGCCTCATGCTCCGGAGAAAACACAGCATTTCACCTGTAGACCAGAATATGCGCATAAATAAGCATGTGGATGTTAGAAAAAACTGCATAAAGATGCTTTTTAAATCTCATCTGGGGCGCAGATACCCCCCCTTTCTTGGTCGCTGTTAACCCATATCTGCAAGTGCATCGAGTGAATGTCACCTAGCATGTTCAGATGCGTTTTTTTTACAGCATACAGCAAAAAAAAGCACAAGTATAAATGTAATATATTTATGCATTCAAAGGGTTAGAGAATGCATTGCATGGACATGAAGACAGGACGTCAAATTTTCTCTGTTGGTAGCCATTAAACCCCATCCAGGCTGCTCCCCCTCGCAGCGGCTGTTGGTCGCGGTGGTTGCCGGGGAACCAGGCGAGGTGTGCGGCCAGCGAGCCTCCCCCTCCCCGCTCTCCTCTCCGGATCCCCCTCCACGCACATTCCTCCCAAATCTAACCCCCTTTTTCCTCCACTGTCTCACCGGCTGCTGCCATGTTGTGGAGCATAAAGGAGGGCATTGAACGCCTCAAAGCAAACACACTGCAAGCGGGGCTCGGTGCGTTTATTTGCCCGTATGTGTTTGAATTCGGCCCGGCGGGGATTTGTGTTAATTTATGCGTGTGTGCGTGTGTGTGCGGGAGAGAAGAAGCTCCCACCGTGCGGGAGCAGCGGCGGCAGCAGCGATGGATCACTGTGTTGCATTCCTTCACAGCCACAAACACAATCACCTCCGTGCCAGCGAAGCAGCCCATGCCTGGATGAGTGTGTGTGTGTGTGTGTGTGTGTGTGTGTGTGTGTGTGTGTGTGTGTGTTGAGGTGTGTGCACGGTGATTTTGATGTGCTGCGTTGGGTCTATTTTCGGGGCTGGGAAAATAACAGCCAGGCCTCAAAACGCAAACAGCGGGGGATTGGGTTCATGTGTGCTGCTGCTGCTGCTGCTGCTGCTGCTGGTCATTTCACGATGAGCTCGTCCTGCTCTGATGACATGGATCTCTGTGCATATGTGAGTGTGAGGAGTTGGTGAAATGGGAGCAGAGGATGCAGGGAGCTTGCTGGTGCAGATTTTTGGCACCGATGTGAATGCAGGTGTGTGTGTGTGTGTGTGCTGATTAAATACAGCTGATGGATAAAGAGCCTCAACACACACACACACACACATTCAACTCTGGTTGCTGACATGCTCAGGCATGACTGTTATGTGCTGCCTTTGTATTCCTGCAGATTATTATCAACCACAAGCTCTATTTCTGGCTAATCTGCCGTTTTTTTTAAAGGGGCACTGTGTAATTTTGGGGGAAGAAATTCTGGATCTTAAACTACATAAAGTAAATAAACAAACTCTTCGTTTTCATGACTGAACAAACAAGCTGACCTTAAAGGGGCACTGTGTAGGTTTAAAGAAGAAATTCAGACTCAGAATTTTGTTGAATGAGGTAATAACGCAAACTCAGGAATATTTAGTTTTTCCATAGCTGAATAAACAAACCATTCTCGGGGCGAGATAAGGCCCTGAACACTGTTTGGAGGCAGGGTCCGCCACATACAAACAAAGTAAAACAGCAGTTTGTTTATTCAGTCATGAAAACAAAGAGAGTTTGTTTATTTAGTTAAATAAAATCAGTGAAGATCTTTCTCTTCCGATGACACAACACATTTTCATACTGTTTACTTTGTTTATATGTGGCGGACCCTGCCACCTTTCTAGCTTCACAGTGTTTTCCTCTGAGAACACCTCGTTTACTCAGTCATCTAAAACATAAATATTCCTGAGTTTGTACTATCGGCTCATTTATGTTGTAAATATTCAAATCATGAGTTTGAATTTCTTCTCCGAAACTACATGGTGCCCCTTTAAGGGCTGAATTTCTGCATACAGAGACGGTGATGGAAGAAACTTTCCCACATTCAAGCTGCCGGCCTTTTTCTCTGCAGGTGTCATGTTTGAATAATAAATTATACTCGCCTCGAGAGGACGTGGTGATATTTCTGTATCAGCATCTGAGAAGTAATGACTCCGGCACGAATGTCTCCGTATCGGGCCGTTCCCCGAGAAAGGACACTTGAGCAGCAGCTGTCAGAAAAAGTTTTAATTTGATATTTAATAACCATCTTCCGTCGTCCTCGGGGGATGATGAGCCCACCGAAATCCTGCAGCTCAAAGCCCAGAATGTAAAATATGAATGTCCACCGTTGCCGCTACAGAACAAGAGGAAGAGCTGCTTCTGTTTTGTCTTCTTCCAGACGTGCGAGCGAGACACATCTGCCGTCGCTGCAGGAAAAGTTCACCCTGTATTTCACCTGCACGCATACGCAGATGACAGATTTTGCAGCTTTTAAAAAGGGTTTACGAGTCCCGAGTGTTTCTATAATCACTAACATTCAAAAGTAGTTTCAACATCCTGAAGCCAAAAGCATCAAAAGATTTTTTCCGCCTCCTTTCATACAATTTCACATTGATTATTACAGCGGAGAGAAGCTGTGAAAACAAAAACATTCGCCAAAGGTCACAAAGTAAAATGTGTGCAATGTATTTGTTCCATTTGGGCTCAATCATCTCTTCTGTTCAGTCGGTGTGAGGACTGTATGTTTTTCACATTACATAAGGTTTATGGTGGGCAGGCTCTCCCTTCCTGCAGCTGATAGTGATTAAATGACACTTGTGTCTTTTTTCACTGGTGCGCCTTCGGTTCACACTGCAGATAGAGCTCAGCTGATGCAGCGCTCGTGGTCGTGATTGTTCAGCTGCAAAATGTTTGACGTAGGGTTGAAACTACTGATTGTGTTCATTGTTAATCCATCTGGTCCTGCTCTGTAAAATCAAGGGAAAAATACCCTTATCCACCGGTGCCGCCATGTTCAGTAAACCCAGTGAAAGTGCCCTCTAGCCTGCCCCTCCAGTGCCCTTTCTGCACACTGGTGCCCCACCACACACAGCTGGTGCCCCTTTTTTATTTCTGCCCTCAGACATCCTGAGTCCGCCACTGCCCTTATCATTTCCTGCCTTATCAATAGTCCAGTGCCTAATAATATTGAGTTTAGATCTATAATCCTCTCCAGACTTGTTTTATAACATGTTAAAATACTCTACCTTGAATAATAATTGTGTCTGATCTGGTTCTTGCACCAAAAAGTTCAATTGCCTTGTGTAAACAAACTTCTTCATTCAACTTTTTCAGGTGCACCGGCACATAATTTAGTTGCACCCAGTAAAACATTTGAATCCAACACATTATCTAAATGATTGAAAACAGGAATAAAGGTGCAAGTACACATATTTCTTCATTTAAATCATAGAAATCGCAATAGCCTGTTGTAACTTAGCTATTAGATGTGATGATAAAGGAGTTGAGAGTCTGGAAGTCTTTGGTTTAGGTACCTTGAAAGTGCTTGAAAAGTGCTTGAATTTTACTCCTTTAGCTGTACGAGTCCTGCCACAAATAGGCACTGGAGCGCCAAACGTGGATTCGTCCACCACTGAAAATACATTGACCAGCTATTTGAGGAAAAAGATTGAGCCTTTTAAAAGAATAAAAGGAAACTTATTAGTGATGATGTTTCTAAAATGGTAGCTCTAATCATTATGATAAAATATCACAAGGAAAATAATTAACGTTGTCTCGCAGCTCTGTGGGATCCCTCGGTACGTCTCGTTTCTCCCTCACAAACAGCTTCCCCTCATATCCAGCTGATGAATACAGCTTTCATGCTTTTTAACCCGCTTTTTTTCTCTTGTTCACATTACATCCCTGAAGGCCATTGTCTGAGTTCATTCAGACGCCTGGTGTGCAGGAAACATTCTGTCGGGGCTCACTCTCAGTGATAGGCAGAGGAAGACGTCGCCATAGCCCATAAACCACCTTTAATCATTCATTCAAGAGCCATAATTGACTGCAGCGAGAAGTGACACTCGTGTCTCTGTGCGGATCCATTATTTAAAACGCCTATCTGTCACTGCCGCAATAAGCTATTCAGCTGCCTGTTAACTGCAATATGTACCATTGTGTGTTCGCGACTGTGTGGGTGTGTGTGTTATTGTGCGACGCCACGTGTGTGTGCGTTATCGCTGTCAAGAAATGACACCAGTTCTATCCCGCTTTTAGTTACACTGCAAGGAGGAACGTCTTATATTTCTGGGAGAGAGAAAAAAATCATCTGATCAGATTCAGATTTTTTTCTTCAGTATGGGAGTAATCCCAGAGGGGGATTGTCTGTACACTGTGAACAGGAACAACTATCAGCCAAAGCAGCAGGACTTTCTGTAGTGCAGATTTTCCCAAATGTAAACAAATAGACTATAGGCTAAAAGCACAAAGTGTACATAGTTTGCAGTTTGACTTTCAGACATTCAGCAAGGTTTATCCTTAATAACTCACCTGTTGTGCCATGCAGGATTAAGCTTCCTGGAACCTTTTGTGATTTCATTGCAAAACTGGCCAGCTAAAGTAAGGATTGTCTAAAAAGTGAACATGAAACCAACTTCATTTCCATTTCATCGACTCCTAATGCATGCAAAGCCCCTATCTTTCTGTGCTATAAATGGCAATGCTAGTCTGTCTAGACTGAAATGCTCTCAACCATTGGATGGACATTCATTGTCCCCAGAGGATGGATCCTACTCATTTTGGATATCCTCTAACTTTTCCACTAGTGGCACCATCAGGTTCACATTTTTAGCTTTAAGTGAAATGTATCGACCACTGTTGGATGGATTGTCATTACATTTGGTTCAGACATTCATGGTCTCCTCAGGATGAATTGTGATAACTTTGGTGATCTTTGAGCTTTAGGGCCATCATCAGGCAACGCTGGTCTGTCTAGACTGACATGTCTTTAGCTACTGGATTGATTGCCATGAAAGTTTGAACAACCATTCATGGTTCCCAGAGAATGAATCCTACTGATGTTAGAGATCCACTAACTTTACAAATAGTGGCATCGTGAGGTTCACATTTTTAGCTTTCAGTGAAATGATTCAACCACTGTTGGATGGATTGTAATAACTTTGGTGATCTTTCATCTAGCGCCATCATCAGGTCAGCATTTCCATGACATAAGCATCAGTCTCAGCTGCACTTTGCGTTTACTGCTAGTTAGCAGTGTTAGCATGCTAAGGCGTAGGGTTGGGCAGTCTGACAATTTTGGATCGCGATCAATCTTGAAGGTGTTCGCGCTCTACTTCTTTAGGCGAGTTGTAGAGACTGTGGTATTTAAAGTCCACATGTGTATTCAAACTTCACATGACCTCATTGACCTGGCTCGTGCACGTGGCTCTTCCTTGGGTGGCATATTGTAAGCAATGTAACGTGGATTATAGCTGGCAGTATGGTAGATGAGGAGCTCGTGCCAAAACAAGAATTATCTTTTAATGCAATAATGTGTTTTAACGGTGCAATTGGAGAAATTCATGATCCACTGTTGTGAAACGCAAGACAACATTTCTGTCTTTCCAGTTTTTTGTGTTTCTCTTTTTGCTTGTCTTTTTTCTGGCAAGACTTCTTTCGTTGTTTCATCGCAATAAGATTAAACCTCTATTGTCTCTGCTGGTTTCTATCCCTGTTCATGTGTGGAAATCGTAGGTGGTGGGATGTGAGTGTTGAACGCCCTCGTCAGCTTCAATCAGATCGCCCTCGAGCAAGGCAGCGAATCCCTGACTGCCGTGCCCGAGCCGCTCGCTGTGCAGTATTTTATCTTTTGACAGTTTTCGATGCATTATCAACAGTTTGGCTTGTCCCGGGGCCATGATACATTTTCTAGGGAGACGGTGTCAGCTTTCAAAGAACACAAAAAAAGAGTCTAAACTAAAGATGCTTGATTCCCGCAGGCCACTATTGATATATGATTGTTCTGTTGTGTTTTTTCTTCTTTTATCCCGACGGGACATCTGGTGGGAAGTAATAGGACTGCAGCTCTTGGATTTTGTTGACATATTGGAACAATGTATGTTTGCCAGGAGTTTTCGGTGTGTATCCGTGTGCTAATGTTAGAAAACAGATGCAGTATCCTCCTCTTCCAAACAAATAGCTGGTTTCCTATAGGAGGCTGAAGCCGCAGTGGGCGGTGGAGACAGATAAGGTGTTGCGGACAGGTGGGTGGTGTGGCAGAGATGGAGGTTGAGGTTTAGAGTTGATGCAATAGTGAAATATAATGCAATACTTTATTGATCCCTTCAGGGGAGTTCTCTTTTGGCTAGCCACAGGACCTGGGAGTGTTCAGTGTCCTCCCTGCTGAAGGACACATGAGCAGGGAGGGGCTCGAACTCAGCTTGTCAGACGTTTAGAGAAGAATCACATAAAAAGGTGTAATGTTCCCTTATTTTGAAAACCCCCTTTGGAGTGTTATTAATGAAAGAAGACAAGAAAGTTCAGCTTACATCTCTTTCACCGTCAACCTGCGATTTCTCCAGTTTAGGTCGGTGATCACTGACCTAGACCCAGTTTTAGATACAGCCCATGGTCATTTATCAGCCGTCTTGATACAAATGCATTAGATTTGTCTTTTAAAGGATTATGACCAAGACAATCTGTAATGGAGACACTGTTTTTACATGGACTAAGACGTACTGAGGGTTTTGCTTCAATTTATAGCAGGACTCCAAACAGATTTTTCACACTGGATGCACTGGTGCGCCTAACTTTTTCAAATTAGGTGCACTGGCACATCATTTAGGTGCACCCACTAATACATTTTGTGTAAGTGACTTGAAACAAGGTGCGAGTACATGTTTTTCTGCATTTAAATCACACAAACAAGAAATTGCAGACATTTTTATTGTTTAAAGAAATATATACATCTAAATATCAGGAGCACTGACACAACCAATCAATGTTTAGTCACACTTGAAGGATGTTTGGGTGCAGGTGCGACCAAACAGTCGCACCCCTGAGCCCTTACAGGAATTAAGATCACTACAAAGCAAACTACTCAGATAAAGAACCTATTTCTTTGTTGTCTAACACTGGAGAAGACATTTTAATCAGAAGAGAAAGATCTTCAATGACTGATTTTTTTATGCCTAAATAAACAAACTCTCTTTGTTTTCACGACTGAATAAACAAACTGACCTTAAAGGACAACACAATTTCATACTGTTTTACTTTGTTTATATTTGGCGGACCCTGCCACCTTTCTAGCTTCGAGCTTATTTTCCTCTCCTCTTGTAAATATTAAACCTCGTAGTTTGAATATCTTCTCCAAAACGACACAGTGCCCCTTTTTAATAAACCAGCCTCTTCTTTCGCATGGGGATGTATTATTCTGTGTCTCGTCGATTGGTTCTTGACCCCTGGGTTGCGAATCAGGAACTGAGATCATCTCAGTTTTATGAGGAAAAGAATAGCTTCTCATTACCGCTGTTTGCTACTGTGCGGCTGATGTAAACAGCTGCAAGTTTACCTGTCTCGCTCAAGGACGCCGGGGAGTTGAAGTGCAGCGCTTCTTAGTCAGAAGCCCACATCTCGGAGCCACTGCAGCGCTCGGGATGAAAGCAGCTGCGTGTTTGATGCTGCACGCTTATTAGAAGCATTTGTCCGAGTGGCTCGGAGCTGTGCGCCGATGACGAGCTGAGTGACTGAGCTACTGTTTGCACAGACTCTAAGCTTAGAGGATTTTTAAGTAGCTCTTCACCATGGGACCCCTCTCCTCATTATCTGGAGTGGGAATGTGGGAGAGAGGCAGAAAGGCAGGAGAGAGAAAAACAAGGGCAATGCGGGGAGAGAAAAAAAAAAAAAGCCCAGCATATGGATTATTATTTGTCTGCCTTTCAGACAAAGGTTAACTGCAGGTGCGCTTGTGTGTGACCAACTCGACATGTGTGCTTTTAACAAGCCGGGCAGGGTTGTGTTTGTGCACCGACAGGCCTCAGGCCAGAATTATGAAGCAGAAAACAGTCCGTGAAGGAACGCCGAGCAGCAGAACCGTGTTTTAAACGACTTTTTTAAAAAGCTGTTTGTTTTGTTCGCCACAAAGTTACCGTCTGATCCACGACACCCACTGTGCTGCAGTGGTCGCCCACCTCGTACGCCCACCACTCACATGTATGTAAGCCTTGATCACACACACCTGTACTGAATGTGTGTTCGGTTTTCCCTCTTCCACATCAAATAATCCTCATCTTCAAGTTTTCTCTCCGGCTCCACTTTCTCTCCCTCATACTGGCGACAAAACGGCTCCAATATTTCATTCTAACTGGCACTGAATAGCCATTTAACTGTCCTATATTTAACTTAATGACGAAAGCGCCACAGACACCGTGATTGACACATGCTCTTAAATAAGAAGCCACTCTCATTTCCAGGATTGCGGCGAGCCAAATGTCTATTTATTAACCGTCTGACATATAAAGTGGAAGCCACTAGAAACTATTTCTCGAGGTTCCATTGTTCCCCGTCTCCTGTGAAGGACTTTTCAAATATTTGATGTGCTCCGAACAAGAAAAACTTAATTGCCTCGCTGGTAAGACATGTGGCTTCCATTAGCTTTATGTAAACAGGCAGCTGGCACATTACCATCACATTTACAGCAGCATCTATCTGACAGAACTTTGGCTCAAACGGATGCACTTTGTTATTAATGCGGCTGGAAGTGGCTGTCCGGATTTTCTTATCATGTTAGCACAATAATTATCACAACGGCTGCTAAGTGGAACTAATAACCAGTGAAATCAGCTCTTTGCTTTACGGTGGCATAATTAGTTTTCGCTGCCGTTTAGTATAAGTGGAGTTTTTTTAATGTTTTCTGGATGGCGTTTCCAATTCAAAGTGGGTGTTTAAAGATGCCACGGGAATGCAAATGAGAGCTCAGATCATGACACTCGGCTGGGATTAAACAAGAAGTGTTTGGGAGGACATATGGGGAGAGCTGGCAGCTGTACAACTGCAGCAGCACTGACACCATATTTAAGGTAATAAAGCAACAAATATACACAGCAGCGATCTGTCACTGCTTTATTCAAACAGCAGCTATACATATACTTAATTTATGGTGAAGGCACAATAACAGAGCCAAAATAGAAAATAACATGATGGATGAGGGATAATGTACCTGCATGTATGGAGGCCCAGAGAGGCCGAAAGGATATGAATGTTATAAACAACTTTGACTAGCTGATTCTGAATTTCAAGTTGAAATGACCAGAATGTTTTCGTTCTTGACTCAAATGCTTCATAGCTTCTATCGTTGCCAAGACCCTCGAATGTCGTCGATTGTCTTTGTTGTCATTTTCAATACGCTGTCTTGTATGTGTGTAACCACGGCCGCCCTGGTATTATCACAATCCCGTTTGCCATTAATCTGACGGAGACAGAGAAGCCGTAACACTTGCATTTCATTTACAGCTTCGCGCCATCGATTAAGTCATGCTAATAAACACTGCTCCATTACCTGGCGGCTAGCGCTGCTTTATAGGCTAACATTAGCAACCCAGTTGATATTAGAGGAGCTGTACCAAGTGCAGCATCTTTGTTGCTGAACTTGAGTTAAATATCAGGTGTCATATGCCTTCAAAGGAGGATGCAACATTGAACAACACCCTGCCCGTAGGCGTGGCAGGAGCAAGAGGTATATTGAGAATGGGCCAAACTCTTGTTTCAAGACCTTTATTATTTTAGTTTTTGGGGGTATGTTTTATATTTCTGAATTAATGTGCAGTACATCTGGGGCTGGGTGATATTCCATCATAGAAAAACTGCACACATTGCATGCAGGGGGGGGATATTATGTGCCAAGCTGCTCGTTTTTGCCCCAGGGTCCCTGTAGAAGTTCATCCAGCCACGCTCGGATAAAGACAATTTATTTTTGTCCATTTCTTGGAGGTGTCAACGTCTGAATTCTTTAAGCCGGTCTCATTTACTCTGACAACCTCCTTCTTCTGTTTGTCCTTTAAAAAAAAAAAAGTCACTGTTGTCAGAAGTGCTTAATTTCAGCGAGCGTGACGGGTCACAAGAAAGTCAACTTGGTTAATTAGCTCCGACCCACGAGAAGACAGACACACAATGCAAGACTGACACAGAACGTGTAGGACAGAATCCAGCAGCAGCTCCAATAATAGGAACGGGGTTCAAGACCTCGAACAAGACGCGTGAATCCTTCCAAATATCATCGCTGTCATTATTATTCTCGTGCGCGAGAGAAAATACACCCTCGGTGCAGTTGTGAAGGCGTGAATCGCACAGTGTGTCTCCGAATACGCAGCCTCCCGAGTCTCCTGCGAGCGGCGGGCAGCAGTCACGAGGAGAGAATGTGTGAGAGGAGAATGACACAGCAACCATCTATCTCTCTTTCTTCCCTCTATCACACTTCCCCGCCGCTGTGATGCAGCGAGGACGGCTGCCTTTGTGGCCACAGCGGGCTGTTATTTTCCGAGATTATGCGATGGAGGGGAGAAAACACACAAACAACAGGATTAGTGTCATAGTGTGGGATTTTGGAGGAAGCTGATCTAATTCATCAGCGACAGAGATTCATTTTGGTGTTGCCCGAAAGGACTTTCCATCTGCTTTGGGTGTTTTTAGAAAGGCACAATCACCAGTATAAGTACGCAGCCCTCATGCTGGTTTTGAAAGGCGTGTGTCGAATATTTACTTCACCATCTTAGAGGGTTTTATGTCAGCTGTACAAAACCAGTGTTGTGATCTCCTCCGTACATAAAGAAACAAAACAACAACTCTTTGAGTTCTGTTTCTGGTGTGGGTTTTAGTAGAGCTCATGGCAGAGCTTTATTTTGAAATCTGACACATTTTTCTGAATATGCAACCATAGATTTCTTAAAAACAAACTCTCTACGTGCATTTTTTTTGCAAATAAACGTGAAGAACAAGCTGAATCTGTAAGACAGACTGTTGTCTAACAGTTAAAGTCTCTCTTCGGCAACTTCCTGATTTTTTTCACACATTCTGACTTGGAAAAACATTAGACAGTGACGCTGATTAAAACAAAACACATTATCTTTTCTAGCGTCTTACAAAACTCATCAGACGATTCAAATGTTCTCTCGTGGAAGTAGCATCGGTTTATCCATTCTACTTTAATTGTGACTCATTTTGCATCAAAGTGGAACTGCACATCTGTCATCTGAATGTCTGTGATTGACAATTTGGGTGTTTAGCTGATGGTTTTACATGTGGAGGCTAAAATAGTGTGCCAGCTTTGCTCATACGGTCAGAAAACAACCTACAATGAGCTTTTTGTATGCAACTCCAATTCCCCGTCACCGTCATTGTTTTTTGTAAATACATGGCTGTTCTGAAATCACATGATAGCAACAGGTTTTGCTGAGAAAGTTGTGGAATGATCTAAAAACTGTTTTGGAGCACCTGTTCCAACTTTACTGGAGTCAGGGGTGTAGAAAAAAGAGTCGGCAGCAAGCCAAGAGATTCAGAAAACTCTCAGCATCTGACCAGTCTGTCTCTTTTTGTCCCTTTCCAGCCACCAGACCCAGACAACATGCTGGGATCATCCCAAGATGGCCGAGCTCTACCAATCTCTGGGTAAGATGCTCATTCACCTCTGAATGTACCGCCACCCCCTGTCGTCTCATAGAACCATGAATTGCCCTTTAAAACACCTTTTAAATGATTAGTTTACCCCAAAATGAAAATTCAGTCATTATTTATTCACCTTCATGCTGATGGAAAGTCAGGTGAAGTTTCTTAGACCAGAAAACATTTCTGGAGCTTCACAGCAAAACAGCGTTGCAACATTCTCCTAAACAACTGAAGTAGATGGGGACCCAAAAAACCCCGAAATGGCTCAAGTATAAGACGTTATGCACGCCCTCAGGATGCGGTTGAGCTCATAAACCCACTTCAGCTGGGGTGCACGCTAATGATTTAGCTTAGCAGCTTCTGTGCAGATTTGTGCTTAACAAAGATTGTAAATAACGTCTTTTCAAATCAATTTGGGACCTTGGAGCTCTCAGAGGCTGGGATTATGCTCAGCGAGCTGTTATTTTTCAACGTTCCCCATCCCCATCTACTTCAGTTGTTTGCTGCAACAGCGATACTAGATGGCTGAATATTCATTTTTGGGTGACTTCTTCTTTAAATGACTGTCAAGGTCAAAGGAATAAACTATGAGGCTGTTTGCTTTGGTGGATCCACAGCTAACTCTTCTTCTTCTTCTTCTGTTTCTTTAGCCGACCTGAACAATGTTCGATTCTCGGCCTACCGGACAGCCATGAAGCTCAGACGCCTGCAGAAAGCTCTCTGCTGTAAGTACTCTCCTCCTCTATATATACTTCACATGTACATACCTCTCCTGTATATGTGTCACATAGGGTTTTTGTCTCTTGCGTCGAGTACACTCCTCTCTCATCACGAGTGCTCCTCTCATTGTGTTCCAGCCCTCCTACACTCTTCCTTTTGTTCTTTCCTCTCCTCCGTCGCCCTCCTCTTTCTTTTAATTCACCTCATTTGCAGCGTCCTTCTTCTTTTCCATCGTCTCCTCTTCGCTTCCTTCCTTTGCGTATTCTTTTCCCTCCTCCTCCTTTTTCTTCTCTCTTGTCCTTCGACCATCTTTGCCTCTCTGCCCTCACAGTCTGCGTGTGTCCATATGTGTGTTTACTCATCCTTCTCGTCTCTCGCCGGTGGATCTGGAGAGCGTGAGCCGCCCACGAGCTGTTATGTGTGTGATATGTTTCGAGGCGTATAGCCGGCTGCGGCCGTTATAGCAAAGAAGCACTATTTATGTTATGAAGGTTTTTTTTAAAATAAAAATGAATAGTGATTAACCTTCTTGAATGCAGTGCGGCAAAGCTTTTTTTGTTCCTTTAACCCTTTGCTCACATTTTTCCCCGACAGAAGATTCAATTTATTTTTCCTTCTTTCTATTTTTACTGTCAAGTTCCTCTCATTTCTTTTTATCCCTCAGTCTCAGTCAGTCTTTTTGCTCATGTATGGTCCTCTTTCTGTCTTCCTGAATTATTTAGATTGCTTTTTGTTTGCCTTAATATAATCCCACAGTGGTATATAAATAACAAATATATGTATAATATGATATTGAAGATATAGAAACCCTATTTTTTTTAAACGGAATATGTGTTAGAGTAAGATAAGAGAAAGCTAGATGTAAAGAAAAGGGAATATGAAAAAGTAATGATAGTAGTAATACAGTTATAAAAAATAAAGAGCGTAATGTATAAATAAAACACCTTAAAGCTGCAATCATCAATATTTTCATAAGCGCAGGGCATCAAATAATTATATGTATGTGGAAGGGGATTGCTTGTAGCAACAAACACGTACACCGTTCACTCTCATTAGCATCGATTCCAGCAGCAGGCGGTCAGTGAAAAAGCTTTAAAAGTGTGTTTAGACAGAAAGCGAGCCAATATAGTAGCTCTAAGTTAGCTGTAAGCAAGCTAACAACACACAGTGCATACCAACAGTGTGTATAGGAATGTCCCTCTTTCTATTGAATTGGTACGCAGCCGCCTTGAAAAAATCATCAGTATAGCTTTCACTTGCTGATGCACTTGCATCTAACTATAAAGTAAGGAGTCTCCTTCTTTCTGTCTGTCTGTGGTTTGCACATCTCGAGAGCCGTTGATCCAATCTTCTCCACACTTGGCGAGTTTGTTGATGACGACTCGAGGAAGTGCAGTTTCAAATTTGGTGCAATCTGGACAAACAACACTTTCAATATTAAGACCACTCGCCACTAAAGCTGCAATACGGATACTGAGGCCAAGCAATCAAACAGGCACATTTTGAACTGGCACTGCACTAGTTGTACAAAATCAGACCCAAAATCAAAACCCAAACGGATTTAATGTAATTTAATATAACATGATGTGAACGCCCACAATCTGTTGAAGTAGGACTAACATGAGCACAGATTATGATTATAGTCGTGTAGATATATTCATTTTTGCTATCTCTGAATAGTTGTTTGAATTTCAAATTAAAAGTGAAACGCCTTATTCATCAATATCTATTCAGTGCGCCTCTCTCCTCCTGTTCACCATGTTGTGTGTTCTTGGAAGAGGAGAAGGGAAACAGCCGGCGTCACAAAGACGACTCGCGGTTTTGTGAGTCACAAAATTCACAAGAAAGCAAACTTGTCAGACGCAATCTGAAGAGTTCCAGCCGGCAGATTCTTATCTGAGTTCTTGCAGAAAGATTTTTCTTTCTGTTTAACAAAGTAAATGTCCAGTTTGTAGACTTTCTTTTCCCTTCAGTTGACATATTGACCCGTTCCTCAGTGTTAACACACCTCTCTCCTCTCTCTTCCTGTCCTTCAGTGGACTCGATGAATGACAAAGATGAATAATGCGACACTTTATTGATCCCGCGAGCGAAGTCGCCCTCTCGCCATCGTCCTTTAGCACACTTTGAACATGGGGGGTTTGAACCCTGTCGGTCCGGTTGAAGGACGCGCTGCTGCTCGCTCACTGACCGCCCTCCTCTCTCGCCCTTTGTGTGTACAGTGGACCTGCTGAGCATGCCGATGGCGTGCGAGGTGTTCGACCAGCACGGGCTGAAGCAGAACGAGCAGCTGCTCGACATCTCCCAGCTGGTCACCTGTCTGACCAGCCTGTACCAGCGGCTGGAGCAGAGCCACTCGCACCTGGTCAACGTCCCGCTGTGCGTCGACATGTGCCTCAACTGGCTGCTCAACGTCTACGACACGTACGTGGAGCATGTTGTACACACGCATATCTGAGAATCAGTGAGGGTGAACGTGCTCTCACATGTTGTTTTGTCGCCCGGCAGTGGTCGCACCGGAAAGATCCGGACTCTGTCATTCAAAACTGGAGTCATCTCACTCTGCAAGGCTCACCTGGAGGATAAGTACAGATGTAAGTAACACACACACACAGAAACAGCAGTTGTGCACTAATATAAGGGATTTTAGTTGCTCTTAAGGGGAGACGCCACAGGTAACATGACTTCTTTCAGACTGACAGAAGAAAACATCTTCATGGTGATGTCTGTGTTCACCTGTAGTGTTGTTTCTGATTCTGTCTGGGCGTCTCCACCTGCCGTTTTCATTCATGTATGTGCCGCAGCGCAAAGTTCAAAAAGTGGAAGTGAAATCACGTTACTGCTCTCGTGCCTCTGAAACAGCTGAGCCAATCACAGTGGAGCACGAGAGTAACAACTCTCATTGAGATCATCTTGTTGTCTGAATATTTTAGAGGCAGATGGTGTGGGGGCTTTAACAGTTAATTAGTACGAAATGAATAATAGAAACAATAACAGTTTGTTTGCAGAACCGCATCAATCCCACTTTTCCCTCAGTCATAATTCAGCTGCTTCTCACGTAATTAACGGTAATATAATATCGTAATTGATGAGAAACAGCAGCGTTTTGTGTTTAAAGAGTAAAACTTTAAATACGCTTTGGCTACAAAAAGTTGGAAAAGAAGTACAGGATTAATGAGCCCCATTAATCCAACGTCTCCACATAAACAGGTAGAGTTATAACCGACCCGTCTTGTGTGTGTGTGTGTGTGCGTGTGTGTGTGTGTGCTTATTTTGCAGCAGCCTGATGTTATTTGAATGTGTTTTAATGAAGGTAAACACAGCGGACGGCTGTGCATAGTAACTGGCGCGGCACTCTGGCAGCACTTCTCAAATCAGACTGCAGATTCATTAACATACGTGTTGTGGTGCCTTCAGGTGGTGTCGGCGATTTAATGACGTGAAGGAGAAACTATTCATACAGTGGTGGAGCAGTCATGTTAATTAATAGATAAATGCAGGCTGATTTACAAACGCGCCTCCACTAACCACACAGAAGTCTTTTTTTATGCTGACTCATGTGCATCGATTGTTTAGTGTTTGATATTTTTTACATTTAAAGCGTTATGTTACATCTAAGACCTCATTTCCAACAGATCACATTTCACTACCTCATTTAACAAACAGGAAACAACAACTTCAAGGTCATAAAATGCTCAACTAAAGCGGGAAATTGCCCCGACACAAAAACAGAGCCCAAAATATCTAGAGTCCATCTCATACCTCTCCATTTTCTCCCTGTCTATCCCCATCCATCATTCCCTCATTACACCTTTCCTCCTCCTCCTTCCTCTCCACCCTCCAGTTTTGTTCCGACAGGTCGCCAGCGCGACGGGTTTCTGCGACCAGCGTCGCCTCGGCCTCCTCCTCCACGACTCCATCCAGATCCCCCGGCAGCTCGGCGAGGTCGCCTCCTTCGGCGGCTCCAACATCGAGCCCTCCGTCCGCAGCTGCTTCCAGTTTGTACGTAACTTTTTGCCTTTTCTGCAGAGCTATACCGTCACGATGACGGCAACAGGACTGTTAAATGCTGCAATTGCTGCATATGTATTCGCACTGATGCCCGAGGCCCTCCGCATGAAGAGCGTCCGAGTGTTTGTTTACATCAGGCTAAATGGGGTTTATTTATAGAAAGAAACTGGATTGTCACCAAGAGCTTTGCAGGAAATAAAGGGCGAAACATCGATAAAACCAAGGATGATAAAAACAAGTGCATTACAGACTCTAGTAAACAGGGCCAGAGAGTGAGTGTGTGTGTGTGAATGACATCCTGCAGAGGATCAAACAAATGATCTCTGACAGCTGTAGAGATGATGCAGGAATGGAAACATGCACATTTTTATGGAAAGCAGAGTAAAAACAGATCTCACAAACAAATTGGAGTGAATGAAGCGTATACCTACGTACACACGGGTGTTAGAATGATAAAGTGTGTAACGGCACAGAGAAGGGAAGGAGAGTCGCCAGCTCTGGAGATCAGCCTTCCCTTTGTGTTTCTTTATGTTTGGGAGCAGAGAGCAGAAAACGTTTGAGCCACAAAACAAGCAGCAAATCCAGCGTACACACGAGGCTTCCAGTAATTGCGGGCTGACTGGATTATCCCTGATCTCCAAAAGATGATCCAGCATTTTCATGTCGAAAGTCTCTTCTTTGGACGCCGAATTTAGCTCTTCTCCTCGAATGTATTCAGAAAGGGAAAACCATTGTCATTTGCTCTACAAAGGGAATATTGTGGAAAATGACCGCTTGCTAAAAAGCCCTCCTCCGTACAGCGATCGTCCAATCGCAGCTTAGCTACCGTGTCGAGGCCCGATGAGCTTTTGGATTTGTACACATATTGAAGTAGTGTGCATGAGGCTGTAGTGGGAGCAGCTGCACATATGGAAATTTGCATTCAAATCCAGACTGACAAAGTGTTCCTACCAGGAGCATGCATGTCAATGAACATCAAGATTTTGTTTTTATGTCCTCGGGGGAACTACTTCTTCATCCTCTCATGTTGGACTGAGGGCAGACTGGCTGCTACATTGACTCTCTGTCACCTCTTGAGGTACAGAGTGGTATTACGAGACAGGACGGCCCAGGCTAGCTGCACATGTGTGCATAACGTTGGCAAAATTAGTGTCCTGTGTATAGCTAATAAAGATTCCAGCTTTCTATTTTGCCGACAAAAACACGGTCGCCAGCCAGAATTAAGAAGCAATTTGTGTCTAACTCTGTCTGAACATGTCACGTTTTGAAATGACCAAGAATTGCGGGTGGTACCTGCCACTGTTATCATTGACGACTGCTTACGAGAACAGAAAGCTTGACGGGCGTAGCGAGCGTCAAATTGTGATTTCTGAAGATAATAATCGTCCCCTGAGAATCACAATCAGCATTTGTCAGCTCCTGCCTGCCTGCTTTGTTTGTGATGTTATTGAAGACACTTTACATGCAGGCTGATTGACAGAACCGCTAATACACACCTTGATATATGTGAGCTGTCAAAATCAAGTTTCTGAGGCTGTAATTGTCTGGTGCTTTGTTTGTACCTTGAAGCATCGCAGACCCATTCTGCTGCAGACACCTGTGTGCATCACTGATTATCTCAAACATTGTCACCCACAGAAAGCTTTTTCTTTCATTTTTGGTCATTATGTGGCTCGAACAAACAGCCCTCTTTAGATTCTGATGATTTTCAGCTCGTTTATAGACGACACACAAATACACAGAAACTCACACATGTACACTCTCAGGCCCACACACCAGGTGGACGATCTAATCTCATCTACCCCTAAAAATGGATGTAGCTTAGCTTCATTCCAGGAGTCAGTGTGCATGTGGGCGGGGGACGGACAGACAGAAAGAAAGAGGGAGATGTGGGGGGTCAATTCCATGGAAACTCCAAAACCCTCGAGTTCCCAGAGTCCCTGCTGATGGGAAAATGATGGATGAAGCCAATATCTTGTGTCTGCTTATTTTTGCTCAACTCTTTCATTTAGAGGAGCTGGACAGACATGAAATAAAGGCTCGGTAATTTCCCAAAACAGCTGGTCACTGTCGTTTTTTAGCAGACGTTACTCAAGCGGGAGGAGATTGTGCTTTTATTGGGGCGTACTTTCAGCCGTCGAAGAACCCACATTGGTGTTGTAGTGAGTATTTGTGGTAGCAGGAATGTGTATGTTGGATTGAGACCAAATAAACTGCAGTGTGAGTCTGTTTTTAAACAAAGATTGAGCTCTATGATATATGAGAATAAGATATATCTCTCCCACAGGAAAATCTGCTCCTCAAACGCCTTGTCAGTAGTCCCGCCTTTGATTCTGTGACTCTGTGACATCACACTACGTCACCATGTCACATGTTTGCCTTATTCATGCCTAGCAGCTAGTTTGGCACGTAAAAATTGATTTAGCACAGCTGCTGTGTTGTTGTTAGCGATGCTGGCTCAGGCGTGTGTGAGCTGACCAATCAGAGGAGACTGGGTATTGCGGAGGGAGGGCCTTAAAGAGACAGGAGCTACAACAGACTGTGCTGGACAGAATGAGAAGATTGAATGTGTTTTTTGAGCATTAAAGTGTGTAATTCTTGTTGTAACCCAATATAAAATAATGAAAATGAACATATGTGTTCTTTCGGTAAGTATGGTAGGATGGTTTTATAAGAGAAAGTCTTTTAACCAGACTTCTTCCCAACATATCATTCAAGGTCGTTTTTTTTTTTTTTCAAAACCAAAAACATCAAGAGACATGAAATATTAACCAGCTCCCTGTGAAACATTTTTTTTAGTTTTTATTCACAGTGAAAACCAAACACTTCAAACAAAGATCTGATTTCATCTCCTCACTAAAAGATAAGATGGAAAACTAATTCCCCAGTGTCACTTTTTTTGTTTTACTTTCAACCTGCGCTCACCGCACCTTCATCTTTTCTCCCCAGGCCAACAACAAACCAGAACTGGAAGCCGCCATGTTCCTGGACTGGATGCGTCTGGAGCCTCAGTCCATGGTGTGGTTACCCGTCCTGCACCGCGTGGCCGCCGCCGAGACCGCCAAGCACCAGGCCAAGTGTAACATCTGCAAAGAGTGTCCCATTATAGGATTCAGGTCGGTAACCACTTTTTGCTTCACGGTACAAACTGCCTGAGAGATTGAACTGTTTTTCATCTGGGTTTTATACGTGAATGTTCGACACGTCATCCACCTTTTGAGCAGCACATCTGAATGTCTAATCAGAAGAAATGAGCACAATTGGAGCCATTTTGCCGTAGAGTATTATATTCTCTATCTCATTAGATAGAGAGCAATAAAAAACTAAATTAATTTCACTTTCAATTAAGCCCAAATAAAAGCGACTGCACAAAGAGATCTTTGGCCTTTGGGCTTTGTGAAATAATGTTTTAATATATCAGTGTTTGGTCTATAGCATATATCAGCAGGCCATTTGCTCTATATGTTCCTTTTAAATGTCGTTATATGTCACCATTTTTCCAATAACCGCCAGAGAGAGAAGGCATTTCTTTTTTATTAGAGAGGTAATACAGAGGAGCTTTTCATTTTTAAAGGCGAGCGAGCGTTCTCGTCCCTGTAGTGTTCTTTATTTAAACAGTCGGAGAGCAGAAGTGGGACTTTCATGTTTCGTTTCATGTGTTCGCGCACACGCAGGAACAAATGTGAAAGAGCGCCGGGCTCCCCGGTTGGGCTCCACAAAGCTTTTTCTATTTGTCATGACACCCAGCGAGGTGTTTTATAGGCAGCGGCTCGAGACAAGACGCCTCAGCATCTGTTCAAAGAAGCTCTATCGACGAGTTGCAAAGCGATATGTCACGAGGGAGGATTTCTTTCCAGAGTTTCTGCTCGTTTTCATGTAGGAACCACTTTAACAAAGGTATACATTACACCTGCTTAACATCCACATGTTAGCCTGCTGATGCTAGCATATAGCAGCAACATAACTGTAGGCTCTAGTTCAGATTTCGCACTGTTCGACATAAAATGAACTTCCAGGATTATTATTATGGTGCAATATGTAGGCAGCGTGAGTCATGAACACCTACTTTATGATTAAGATGAGGTTTTTTTTGCATCTTAATTCATATCAAACATCCCCTCGTTCCTTCTGTTGCAGTGCGACTCTGTTAATGACGCAGCGTTGGTAACCGTTTTAATATTTGCTAATCATTTCAGGCCCCATAATTCCACTCCTGAACACCTCCAAATAAGAGAGTTGGTTTGAGCTACCTTGGATCATACTGCTTCAGGATGAGAATACAGAAATAGGCCCACTGTGAGGTTAAAAAGCCCTTTTGTTGGGGTTTATTATTCCAGTAAAAGCACATTAGCCTCACCCATCTGATCAATGACATTGCTCTCTGTCACCAGAGTCTAGCTCCGGCTGTGAAAAAGCTCGTGAACCTATTTGTCGCCCTAATCTAATTCAGCATTCGCAGCGGCGGGCAGTAAAACAGCCCACTTGTACATATGAATGATTGATGATCTGATTATAATGACAGAACGGCAGTCATATTTGTAACCTTAACCTTTAAAATACTCATAAAGCCCGGGAGAGTTTTTTCTCTTTTCTTTTCTTTTTTTAAACTAGAGGTTGGGACCTGTAAAGGGAGGCGTGTCCGCTCTGTTGTTGGTGGGCCCCTTCACGAGAAGAGCAGTGATAAATTTTAATGAAGAGTCCCAGGGCCAGAGAATAAATTTCTCATTTAGCTACCGAGCTGGAGGAATTTTAACTACTCCTAACGTGGAAAAAACAGAACCGTAAATCTTCTTTTATTGATTCTCCCCTTTTCTTTTTATGTTTCTGCTTCCCCACCATCCTCCCTTTTTCCCTCTTCCCTCTCTTTTCTCTACGCTCCTCTTTCTCTCCCCAGATATCGCAGTCTGAAACATTTCAACTATGACATTTGCCAAAGCTGCTTTTTCTCCGGTCGCGTCGCCAAGGGACATAAGATGCAGTACCCCATGGTCGAGTACTGCACTCCGGTATGAATATAAATATATATATATATTCCTGCTCTGCAACGTGTAAATGAAATGGAAATGAAAAACGGTGAAGATGTGAATTTTAAGGTGTCAAACTTGCTGTCAGGTAATCTTCTTCCTTATGTTATGAAGTGAAAAACACGGGCACGCTTGCCTCAGTAAATTAATATTACACCTAGTGCAGAGTGTCTGTGCTTTTCCTACTATTATACACCGTAGATTAGCTGCTGCGCCTTCAACTAGCCTTTTTTTGGTGAACAGTGGACTTGATTAATAACCCCAATTTAAAGGAGCACTATGTAGCTTTGGAGAAGGAATTCAAACTCAGATATACAATATTAATGAGGTAATAATACAACTAAGAAATATTTATTTTTGTAAACAAGCTGTTCTCAGAGGAAAATAAGGTCCCCAGAACACTGTTTGAAGTTAGAAAGGTGGCAGGGTCCGCCAAATATAAACAAAGTTAAACAGCACGAAGCTGTGTTGTCCTTTAAGTTCAGTTTGTTTATTCAGTTTATTCATTCATTTGTTTATTTATCTATCAAAATCCATAGCAATCTCATTTCTGTATGCTAAATATGAAGCTAGAGCCTGCGGGAAATTAGCTTAGCACATGTCATTTTTACGACAGTGTTTTTCACCAATTTAACAAATGATACTATATATAACGAGATAATTGAGAAAATGTACCGTTGCTAGAGTGCAAATGTGATTTCAACTTTGGAGTGAGCCAAGCTAGATGTTTTCAACTTTTCCAGTCTTTATGCTAGGCTAAGCTAATCAGCTGCTGGATTTAGCTTCTTATCTAACTTCAGGTTTTCTCAACCGGCTCAGATAAACCTACTCTACGCTACCTGCTCCGCACGAAACAGCAGACAGGTAAAATTAGCAACTAGCTGGTGACCATCATGGAGCGTTTAGCAGCTAAAGATCCAGATATTTTTCTCAGGAGAGCTGGTGGAGACCAAAAATGGAGCTAAAAGGAGAGTGAATATTGGTAATTTGATATTGCTGTTTAGCTCCAACAAATTTGTAAGGTGATAATATGTCCCTGTTGTGTATACAGCATGTTCTGCTGTCCTCAGTTGACCAAAAATAATTACTCTAGCTTTCATTTCTGGGCGTATGCTAAGGGAAAGTCAGAGAATAGTAAGATATTTAACAAAGGACCAGCTTGAAAGAAGACACGAAAACCTAATTTCCTACTAGCTTGACTTATTTATTAAAATATTTCATCTTTTTTCCTCTACAGTGAACCCAGCTTCAGTGCAAAACCCGCCAGCACCAGAGAGGGAATGACATTTTTTGGGTCATACATAATCTCTGACATAATAGCACAGAGTCATGGAAAAGCCTGTGAATTTTACAGCAGGGCCACTGTGGAAACTTTAAAGGAGGGCATGAAATGAACTTGTAGCCAAATCACATAACCAACACTACATGTCAGCTGGTGTGGTGGTAAACCTGAAGCTGTAGCTATATATATTTATAACATGTAGTGTAAATAGAGGGTTAAACTGTGATTTCTTTAGCGCAGGCCCAGGGCGAAAATAAAGACTCTGAAGCTCTTGGCTGAGCCTCATAAATCTGTTCCTCTTTCTCGTAACTGTAATGACACACTCAGACCCAACAAAGAGGGCATTAACTTCACTCACAAGATGCGTGAATAAAGGCAAAAGAGCTAGAAATAAATGAGCGACGTGTACTGAAAGGTGTGTGTGTGTTTGTGCCCCACTCCCATGGAGTGAACAAAGCCACCTTTGTGCCCTTTTCTCTCTCCAGACTACATCAGGGGAGGATGTCAGGGACTTTGCCAAGGTGCTGAAGAACAAGTTCAGGACCAAGCGCTACTTTGCCAAACACCCACGCATGGGCTACCTGCCTGTCCAGACCATCCTGGAGGGAGACAACATGGAAACGTGAGTCTCACACACACACACACACACACACACACACACAAGGGCGGACAAGACGAGAAAGTAGGTTTTATTACAAACTGCGAGACACTCCCACTTATGTGACCTGAATTAGAGGACGCTCGCTCAAACAATCACAGGTCTCTGATCGCACACACACATTTAATTTTAAGGTGTAGCCACAGTTTGATGACAGATTTAGCTGTGATGGTGTTTATGCTGCAGTGTGTGTTCAGAGTTGGTTTCCAGCTCCTCGTGTGTTTGCTGTCTACACGTTACACATTTAGTTTGTTTATCCATATCCAGTGTGTTCGATTTGAGGGATTTGAGAAAGGTAGAGACGATTAAAGGATGCTAATGTTGCTGTAAGCTGATCCTGAAGGATGCTAATAATCCCTGTAAGATGATCCTGAAGGATGCTAATGCTACCCATAAGCTGATCCTGAAGGATGCTAATGCTACCCATAAGCTGATCCTGAAGGATGCTAATTGTACTTGAAAACTGACCATAAGAGCTGCTAATGCTATCTGTAAGCTAACCCCGAAGGATGTTAATGCTACCTGTAAACTAATCCTGAAGGATGCTAATGCTACCTGTAAACTGATCCTGAAGGATGCTAATGCTACCTGTGAACTGATCCTGAAGGATGTGAATGCTGCCTGTGAACTGATCCTGAAGGATGCTAATGCTACCTGTGAACTGATCCTGAAGGATGCTAATGCTAAAGTTGAAGCAAACCCTTGGACTGAAATACTGCATAGATTTACCAATACGCTGATCATATCTATCTATCATGAATATTTATGATTATGGAAATCCAAATAACCACCAGAACTACTATCGGCAGAAACACACAAGGCCAATAAAAATGGAGGTATTGACACTTGGAGAGGAATGATGAATGCTTCACTGTTATTCATTCAAGGCCAGAAAGAAGAAACACAACAACACAAAAGCTCGTGAAGGCTTCACAGTTTTCACTGATGAATGACTCGAAGGTCGATGCTAATATGAGAGCGCTCAAACACTCGCACAAACACAATACACGTGCACTCAGTGACACTTCATGTAGGATTCATGTGTAACTTTGAAGTGTGTGTGTCCATCAGTAGTAACAGTGTGTGTAGTCGTGTGTGAGTGTCTCATATTTTACCACACCGCTGTCGTGTTCGTGTCAGTCCGGTCTCCCCCCCGTCACTCCGCCGCTGCCTCCATACTACAGCTCCCATCATGCCTTGCTGCGCAGTGTGCTCCCACTTCCTGTGTCATCATCTCACGTTTTTTTGTCTTGCAGTCCTGTCACTCTGATCAACTTCTGGCCCGTAGACCATGCGTGAGTACCTGGCTCACACACACACACACACACACACACACACACACACACACACACACACACACACACACACACTGCACCTGTACATTCACTTCCTGTCAGTCTCATCTTCAAATATTCTCTGGCTCAAACAAACACACGATTGCATTTTCTTCTTCTAATGACACATACATATTCTTTCTCTCAGTCACACACACACACACTTCCTTACCTCCACCCATTGTCACACTCATTGTGTAGTGTCATTTTGTGTGTAGCTGTGCTGGGTTTACATCTCACAGCTGCTGCTGCTTGACCCAACATCACCCTGCAGCTCCGTGATTCACGATGAGTCACTCGCCGACTCCGACTGTAAACACGACGGCCATCGCGGCCTGTAATGAGCGGCAGATACGACTTTTCATCTCCGTACGCTGATTCCTATTGAAAACCACCGCCGTGCTACGCTTCACACACAAGTCCAGTCGCCTACGATACATCACAGAATCGACTCATTGTTGCAGCTCGACTGTGTCAGTTCCTTGAAGACGTTTCGCCCCTCATCCAAGAGGCCTCTTCAGGTCAGAACTGATTGATTGTACTGCCACAGGTCCGAGATCTGTGTGTCTTAATGATCTCAATGGATCCAACATCAGCTCTGATCATAATCGCAGCATCATTTGGGAAATTAATTAGAAAAATGTATCACCGCGTTGGATACAGAATGTTTTATTGTTGGTGGAGGAGGTGAACGAGGACATTATTTCTATAAATGAGTCAAACACATAAAGGAATTATTTTTGAGATTAGTTTCCATGACTCCACAATCTTTCTGATGACATTATTAACGTTATATCGCTGCTCTTTCCCACTGTGGCTGCTTGTTAAATGATAAATCATCATGCTGCTGCTGCAGGTGTTCTGTTCAGGTCGACCGCACCGTGGATCGGGTCTAATTATCCTCGGGTCTGTTCACACCGGGTCTCTCTTTTTTAAGATAATTAATGAGTGCGAGGTTCGGGTAGGTTTTTCACGGGTCATTTTTGACCTGAAGACACTAAAACACAAGAGTCACACTATCAGCGTGTCGTAACTCCATATTTTTTTAGATTATCCTGACGTTTTTCAGTCCTCGTCCACCTTTACTCTGTGTAGAAACTCATCTGTTTGTGCTCTTCACAGACGAAACTTCCAAACGTCAAGGTGCCCTCGCTGCAAAGGGAAGTTTTCAGGATTTTAAAGAGACGAACCGTAAATTCTCAAGGACTAAAACGCCGCAGGAAAAGTCGTGAGATTCCTCCGAGACTCGTGGTTAATGATGTCAAAATACTGATCTTTCCCTCAGCAGACGAGGTGCGACATCTCAGATCCGACGCGCCTTTTGAAGTGCGAGGCAAATGTATTCCAAGCCGGGAGTGCAGGATACAAGCAGGGGAGCTTATTTACAGAGCATCTCACGCCGCCACACATCTGTGCCTCGTACTGTCGCTCCTCTCCATCGCTCTCCTGCGGATTCATGCGGCTTGTGCACGTGCGAGTGTGTGTTGGATTAATGAGTCCCTCCTGGTTGAATTCACCAATCTCTCTTTCTCCCTTCTTCCTGTCTGTTTCTCCCTCTCTGTCGCAGGCCCGGATCGTCCCCTCAGCTGTCACATGACGACACGCACACTCGGATCGAGCACTACGCCAACCGGTAACACACTATCTGCATTCAGCAGCAGCTTCCTCGCAGCGTCGACTCACAGTGTTGCGAACGGTAACCTTCCTCGCGCTCCACTTTTAGATTTCTCCCCCCCCCCGACCGCTACCCTCGGCCCTACGAGCGCCAAAGATAATAGCTCCTCCAGAGAGCTCTCCCAGACACCAGAAACATTTTGATTGATGTGACTTGGAATAATGAATTTGGAGAAAATGCTAAAGTGCAGCACACTTCCTGCATTGGGATGCCTGTCTTTACCCCCGCAGTGTTCACGCTGCCGTTAACTCACAGGGGATCGTTTGCCCTAATTCTTTGCTGACGCAGTTCTGGGGAACTTTCGGTCAACGTTCAGACGTGAAAAGCTGATCGTTAAAGAGATCTTTTATACATTTTCATAAATGAGAAGGTCATGTAGAAACTCAGGCATGTATACGTGACAGATGGACTTGAAGGGACTGTTCGCAACACAGTGAGTCTATTTTAGTAACGAAGTCTGAGCAATGTTATTAAAATGCCTTGATTAACACTGAAGATGTGGACCTACGCTTCAGGCACATGTCATATACAGTCTGTGGTTTAATATAGAGGCCAGTTGGTGTCCTATATCTTCTGAAGATGAGTTAAAGGTACAGGAAACGTCTTCCATGTCCACGTGAAGGTATACACCTGATGTACTGTGCAAAGCATATGCAGTATATACTATTAAATTGCTGTTTTCAGCACAGTGTAATGTAGTTTTCATTCATCTACAGTGTTTTTGTTAAAGGGTTACTCCACTAATTTTCCACATTAAAGTGTGTTGACAGGTCTTCTTGTGGAGCACTACTGCATATGTGAAAAAAATACTTTAAAGCCTCTCGTGGCTCCAGAGGAAGCTGAATGTAATCTGATGAATTGCCTCCAGTGATGTCACTCAGTGGCTAAATTGCATTGTGGGTAATGTAGGCAACAGGAAGAAGAATGCGTGGCATAATAAAGGCGATACCTCCGGTTTGGATCATTTGTTTTTAAACTGTCTGTGATGAATCCAACAGCGTTATGAGAGAGCAGCTTTTTCAAAACCTGGAGGCTACATTTCCCACAATGCAATGTGGATGATGAGTGACATCACTGGAGGCAATTTACTTAAATTATGTCACATATGCAGCAGTACTCCACAAGACTAATGTGAAAAATTGGTGGAGTTACCCTTTAAAAGTGCAATATGTAAGAGTTAACAACAACAAACAACAACACTCCCCTGGTGCTCTGATCTCCCAGTCCGGACCGCTAGATGCATAGCTAACTAGCTAAAAGTAGCTACTGTTAGCAGCAGTTAGCGGTTACTCTGGTGATATGCTGCCCCTTTTTGTTTGGACCCAATTCTTACATATTGCACCTTTAATCACACTTCCAGCATTCGTCCACTTGACAAAACACGAGCAAAACGTTTTAAATCTCAGCGTCTGAAGCAGAAATTAAAGGTATAGATGAGAAATACTGTAGATAAAATGTACGTAGAGACATGTTTGGTCAGAGTTTTGAGTTTCCTGTACCTCTAACAGTTAAAACAACTCATTCCAGATCAATACACCAGATATAAACAGCTGTATATGTCAGTGCTTTGAAAATGGTTTATGCACGATTGTTGATTATTTACAGATGTGGGATACCTTGACAAACAGCGTTCGAGTATCTTTTTATCACCCGGCATTTGCCATTTTATCTATAACTCAGTCTTTGCTTAAACACAATATCGCTGCAGGGCTTTTCAAAGAAAAACAGCACTTAAATGTAAAGTAAGAGCCAGCAGCGCTGTCGGTTTAAATGCTGAATGTGCTGAGAATGATTTTCCAATGAGTAATAGTGCACGTAAGGCTGAACTTAAATGTCAAGATATCCCTTTGCATACAGTAGAAACTGAATCTGTACTCATGATAAAGTGATGCATTGACTTTTTGGTGAATAAGCGCTCTGCAGTGAGAGGCCAGTATATGCATATGCTAATGCATCTGAGATGTTGCTTGCACCATCCGGCGCGCCAGCATGTGCGCTCGAAAAAAAACCTCATCAATACCTGGACCCCGACGAGAGTAGAAAAGCCATCGATATTGTTGTGGTGCCACACTGAGTCAATCAGAGCTTATTCACCAAAACATTTTCGGTGTTCCTTCAGTTTGCAGTGATCCTAACCGCTCCCAGAAAAAAAAAACCCACCGCTGAGGGACAAGAAGCAGTCAAATCAATCAAACAAAGAGTCAATCAAGCAGTCGATCAATCGGTCATTGAATCAGTCAGTCGGGCACTGTTGGCATCCCTCTGTGGAGTCAGCGTGAGGTCTGAGCCACAGGCCGAGGCTTTGATCCCTGCCAGAGAGTGTTTGACACCACTCACTGTTGCCTCGGGCTAACACACACACATACACACACACATCTATATATATATATAAACACACAGCAGCACACGCTGATGGACACACATGCTGAGTCACACTTCCCCCCTCCGGCCCTGTGCTCTCAGCCCCTGACTCGTCTAGATCTGGCGGATTCCAGATACCATCCAGCAGATTAAAGAAAGGTGGTAGGGCGAAGGAGTAACATAATTAAGCCTTGAGGGAGCCGATGGCCCCCAGATCACGAGGTTATCTCTTGTTTCTGTAGCAGCTTATGAGTACAAACACACCGACCTGGGCAGATGCCAGTCTGTCACAGTCCATCTGCTTAAACTCTCACTGCCAAGCGATGAGCCGTTTTTTTTTTTTCGTTTTTTTTATTTGAGCGCTGATAAAGCCCCAAAATCTCTGGGCAGACACTCCAACCACCAGGAAACTGATCTGATGGAGATAGCAACAGGGCAATTTAAATCTTTGGCTTTTCACTCACAGCTATTTTATCATGATAGATCTGATGGAGGAGCACAGCCGGGAGGTTTGTTTACAAGGCCCGTGCTAATGGCCCGAGTTGGTTTCTTCAAAGATAATACCAGGGTTTGTTTCCTTTTTAAAGGATCAGTTCAACCGTGTCACAAAAAACACATTTTCTCACTTACCTCGAGTTATAATTAGCCGCGTGTATAGTCGTTTATCTCCAGCGCCTCCACCTAAATCCCGCCCTTGCCGCCACCCTTAGTGATCACCTTACAGCGCTTTTTCAGCTTTAAAGGTGCAATATGTAAGAATCTACTCCAAACAAATGAGGGGCAGCATATCAAAGTAACCGCTAGCTGCTGCCAGCTGTAGCTGCCGTTAGCGAGTGAGCTCAGTTAGCCGTGCAGCTAGCAGTCAGGACTGGGAGTTTGAAGCGCCAGAGAAGTGTTGGTAGCACAGGATATTTGGACTGGGGCGGGGCTAGCTAGTTAGCATGTTTGACATGCATTGCAACACAATACAATACAAGATTGATAATACCTCAATTATGTCTCATTGTAGAGCCTTGGGGTTGTTAGCGTAGCTTAGCCTAAAAGCTGAGGCAAAGGGAAACGGCTAGCGTTGCTCACTCTAACTTCAAAAAGAGCCTTTAAAGTTCACTGACAAGTTGTATCTTGTTTGTACCAAAACTGAAGCGTTAGAACAAATATCTTCCAGTGTTAAGCTAGCTAGCTAGGTCTTTATGCTAGGCTAAGCTAATCAACTCCTCTTCAGCTCCAATGATGAAGCAGATTATATGTTGAACGACTCCTTTTAAAGAATACAAAACCAAACTCTAGTATTATTTTGAAAGAACCCAGTGTCCATTCACACTATCCCATGTTTTACCTTTTGCTCTTCTTCGCTAACGCAGCCTCTCTGCGTTTAGCACACGTTGCCATAATATTTTAAAAGTCTCCCACATCACATACAGTATCCCTGCAGTGTTTGAGACTAACGCACAAGAAATTTGACTCCAGTTAATCATTTAAAAAGGCATACACACAAGCGAGTCATAAAAACGAGAACCAAATAGCGGCATTAAGTGTTACAGTTCTGCCAACTACCACTTTAATAAGGCAGCTCTCGAGGCAATACAAGCCAACTTGTGTAAAAATCTGAAGAGGACACATACTGAGGGCGCAGCTTCAGTTTGTAGTGCAACAGTTGTAAACACGATAAAATAAAAGTGGCAAGGCAATAGACGGAGGGTTGCAGAGGGCTGCGGTGTGTGGGTGTCTTACATTTCATCTGTTCAGGGTAAACTGATAACAACATACGCCAAACACAGAGGAAACTCCAGCAGCCTCAACAACAACAACAAAAGAAAAACACAATGTCCTTTATTCCCGCCGCTGTTTGCTCGCAATTAGTGCAACCGGAGACAACAAGCCTCGTTTTCTTGCTGCAGCCGTTTCATCCGCTCACTCTTTGAAAAGCAGCTTCCACAGAGTCGGAGTTTAGAAGTTAAATAAGCCGTGACAGGACACACGGAGCCCGAGGAGCGTCTTCATCCCAATCTGTACAAAAGCCGCAATCGTCCTCGGTATTTTCCCTCTAGAATCTGCTAATTTGCTCGACCTTTTGGTTTTGGGACTGACTGCTCTGTTTCTTCCCCCTCCGCAGGTTAGCAGAAATGGAGAATCGTAATGGCTCTTATCTGAATGACAGTATCTCACCCAATGAGAGCATGTGAGAACCGCTTTTTGTTTGTTTGTTTTTGTTTTTGCCAACCTCCTCACCCACCGACTGGCTCGCTGTGTGCGTGTGAACTGGCTCTGTCTTTTTCTTTGTTTCCATTGGCTGGTTTGTGTTTATATGTCAGTGACTTTGTTTACATGTGATGAATATTCTGGATACAAGCTCATATAATTGTGTTTATCTTGTTTTTTGCGTCATTTCCCATACAAATATGTCCCTGTGTACCTGATATAAGCAGGTGATGTCAGTATGTCTGTATTGTCCTCTGGGATGATATTGTATCTGGGTGAATATATTTGGGATATAAAGCTCATATGTAGCTCTTAAACAAAATCCAAGCATCCCAAGTAATGAGAGTATTAGTCTTAGTGTTTACATTTATAACTGTATATTTGCTTTCTCTGATTCCCTTTTGTTAGAAATGTATTCACAGCAGTAAAAAAGAAATGTGATTTATTTTAAACAGGAAGTTTTTAATGGTACAGAGAGAGGAACAGAAGCTCCCGAAAATTTGGAGTCGGTCATTATCAAAAATCATTCGTCTAGCCTTACTCGAACATGAAATGCCGACACGCACCTCCGTTAAATATCTTGTACGCGACCGCTCACTCTTCAGGGATGAACTTCTGTAGCTGGTTAACATGTTAGCAAGCTGGGAACGCGCTAGTGCTAGTAAGCAGCTCACATTCATTCAATTAAAAAGTTATTAAAGGGGAAAAAGTTCTACAGTTGCAACAGATTTACTTCACAGACGGCGGTGAATCAATTGAAATTAATCAATTTAACAGCAAATTTTTATAGTTGTAAACGCTGCTGCTCCATTTCACATTTATATTTTATTATCCAGCAGGCAACATCTGTGTGAAGCTGCTGAAACCCCTGTAGCGTTTACTTTTTAACAGCCAGAGCCTCCAGATGATGTGAAACTCATAAACTGACGGGTGTAAACACGATTTATGAGTCCAGGATCATTTAGTGTGCGGTGGTACTCGTGTCCTGCAGCGCTCCAACTCTGCAACTTTACAACATAGAAATTCAATATTACGGAGAAAAGGTGTTGACATGGAGCGTTTGCGGGTTAAAACTAGTTTTAAATCATGACTGTCAAACAAAATGAGTTTAACGACATCGCTTTGGGCTCTGCTAACATGTAGTAGACCAACTAATGGTAATATATTAATGGGGTATTTGGGCGTAGGCTGTGAGAAACTGGATCCTACATTTCCCATAATGCAACTTGATAGCTTGATACCTTTTGTTGGACTGTTAAACGCCCACACATGTCAAACTCCAAACCCCCATTTTGTAATAAAGGCTTCTGGTGTTCCCATTTTAAGAAAAAAATTGAGATCTCAAATGTTGCCAGAGGAAAAAAGCTTTTTTCTTCTTCTGTAAATATTTATCGCTGCATCACATCAGTTTTAAACCCCCCAAAAAAATAACAACGTACAGTCACGGAGTGTGTGCTGATTTCTTTCAATTACAGATTTCTCATCCGCATAATAAAATTACAAGCGCTGTCACTGATTTAGTTTGAAAATCTGACTGTAATCCCACAGATGCACGCAGCAGACAGTCGCTGGACACATTCGAAAACAAGAATTAAAGTAAACGTGGATGCTATATTTAGTCTGGGTGCCAGACAAATTTCCCCTCAGGCACAATAGCGCTGAAAGTTTGTCAAGTGTAATAGATGCACACGAACACAACCTGCAAAGATAAGCCTGTAATTAAAATTGCAAAAGGTTAAAGAGTGGCTGCAGTGTAACACATCAACATAACACGCAGCACGAAAAGATGAAGCGGAAAGCGACTCGAGGCTATTTTAGACCAGCGCTGAGTGCTACACACTCCACCCATAATGAGTTTTACTTTCAACTCAGCAGTCATCTTAACGGGGATTTGTTGTTTTTCAAACCGCTCGTCTGCAGCTCCTTTAGCATTCAGACAGGGAGATTGGCCGAGCTGAAAGCGGCGCGGCGAACGCAGCAGCATCTAAATACCTGGCCTAATTAAAACCCCCCCCCGAAACACCGCGGGCCGAGCGTGTGATCGGTCAGAGTTGGCAGAGCGTGGCCAATCCAATCGCTCCGAAAAACATCCGGCGTAGCAAACAGAGTGGAGGACGAGTGTGTTGTGAAGACGGCGGCTCTGGCCCTCTCTCTGTCCCCGCTGTGGCTCTAGATTCTTCTTCTGTGGTGCAGTCCTGATCCACCGCTGCTGTCTCATTCACTTGCTGATTTTTCTTTTTCTCCATTTTCCTCTCTGTGTGTGTATGTATGTGTGTGTGTGTGTGCATGTTCCTTGTAAATGTGTGTGTATGTGTCCGCCCATCACTGTCGGGCGTGCGTGTGTGTGTTTGCAGCGATGACGAGCACATGTTGATCCAGCACTACTGCCAGTCTCTGAACCAAGGCTCTCCTCTCAGCCAGCCCCGCAGCCCCGCCCAGATCCTCATCTCCATGGAGACGGAGGAGAAGGGAGAGCTGGAGAGGGTCCTCAACGACCTGGAGCAGGAGAACAGGTCAGTGAGCGGACCCGGCTTTTCTGTTATCATCTTCTTCAACTTCAACAGGTTGCAGCGTCCTGATTCTGCACTAATATCAGATATCTTACATCAAACATAGATCACGTCAGAGTTTAAACAGTTTTCTAAAGGAAAAATGTTCAAATATTTCATATGTTGTTAGCAGCGTTTAAAGAAATTACTTTAAATTTGCATCCGTACCAGAACAGCTACGGCGGACTCCATCGACTCTTTACAAGTGTTGCCTCTGGCTTTGTCTTATTTCAGGTGCACACTTGGATTTATGTGAATATCTGACCGAGTTTAAACGGCTCTGAAAATATATATCATTAAAATAACACAACTCTTCAACCCCTGTAAAAAATCACTTTGTAAGGGCAGCCAAGTACCAGTGTCCTCTTCTCCTTCCTTGTGTTTAATCAATCCTATAATGCAAATGTCCGAGAATATCGATAAATAAAGACTTTGGCTGTCAACTGCAAATATTAACACCTTTAGCAGACACAGTCTGTGTTTTATGTTCCTCCTTATATACTTCCTCCTCTCAGTCCTCACTTTGTTCATCCCAACATGGAGATTTCGTTGAAACTTGGGGTAAAAAGATAAAAAGAAAAAGATAAGATGAAAAGCAGCTGGACTAGACTGGATTAACTCCTGTGATGTTTTCGCTGCAGGAAGCTACAGTCCGAGTACGACCGTCTGAAGAAGGCCCACGACAGGAAGGGCCTCTCCCCGCTGCCGTCGCCCCCGGAGATGCTCCCGGTGTCGCCGCAGAGCGCTCGCGACGCCGAGCTCATCGCTGAGGCCAAACTGCTGCGGCAGCACAAAGGACGCCTGGAGGCGCGGATGCAGATCCTGGAGGACCACAACAAACAACTGGAGTCTCAACTGCACCGGCTCAGACAGCTGCTGGAGCAGGTACGCGAACACACACTCATTACACCGACTGCACCCAAATTAGCCGACATACCTCAGCTTTATCTGGACCCATATCATGTCGTACCCAGAGGCAGACTGAGGTGGTCACGGCCCCCTTTGCGGAGGGTCTCCTGTCACAACATATTAAAGAGAATTTAATAATTCAACAAAACATTTCAAGCATTAGCCTGCTGGAAATATGATGCAGCACAAGTACGTGTGCAGAACAAAATACAGCAACAAACGTAATGTCCTCTTCAGTCATGGTTTATCAACACCCAACTGAAGAATCGCCACCATCTCCTAATACGACAGGTCGCTAATTCTTACATATTGCACCTTCAAAGATGGATTTGAATTTCAAACGGAGGAGGGCGTGTCCCCATAGCACAACACAACATCTGCTCTCAAAAAGGCCCCTTGAGCAAGGCAGCGAACTCTCGTCCATGAAGTGACGGACAGCAGAGGACCCACTTAGCGTCCCGGATTAATAAAACAAAGTTGATGTGAAGTTTCCCACCAGTGAGTTCAGACCGGAGCAGCTTCCTCCACGCTGTCTGAGTGCCAGTATCAGCTGACACACAGGATCAGACACACACACACACACACTTCACTTCCCTTTTGACTCCTCTAATTAAGCTGTGCGCCGCTGCTGCCAATTTGTTGTGTGTCTAATGTGTGTGTGTGTGCGTGTGTGTGTGTCTCAGACGGATTCCAAGGTGAACGGCACAGCTCTGTCCTCTCCTTCCACCTCCTCCCAGCGCTCCGACTCCTCCCTCCCTCTGCTCCGCGTGGCCGCCAGCCAGACTACTGATACAATGGGTAAGAACACACACACACACACACACACACAGACACACACACACACTCCCACTTATATCCTTTAATTTGCATCCACCCTTTGAAAAGCACGGAGGATATAAATAGAGACGTCTGATTTCACAGCTTGTAGAGACCATGCTGTTATTGTTCTACACCGGACTACCATGCACTGTTAGTCATATTTGAGTGTGTGCGTGTGTGTGTGTGTGTGTGTGTGTGTGTTATTCACACTTCCCTACGACATAAACAATGTGACTTGGCATTATTTGTCAGCCAGCCGCTCTTGAATGTGGAAAAACTTCGTCTCCTTCCTGTTGCAGGTGAAGACGAGCTGTCCAGCCCTTCCCAAGATGCATCTGGGCTGGAGGAAGTGATGGAGCAGCTCAACAATTCTTTCCCTCATAGCCAGGGTACGACACGCCGACACCGACAACTCGTCTCGCATAACAACTTCCAGTCTTTTGTGGAAAAATCAGATACAAACCAAATATTTCACTCCTGTTTTTTTCCCTGAAATATAAAAAAAATGTTTTTAAGTGAAGCTCTCCTCAAGGCGTTCAGAGGAAATGGAAAAGTTTGCAGCTTTGATCTCATTAAAAGTGTATCTCAGCTAATTAGCAGAGAGGTACCTATTATGAGCATTTCTAGGTAACTGTAGCCTAAAGTGATGTGAAAGATACAGGTCTGAAACCTCCGGCTGGTCGGGGGAAACTAATGAGATGTGTCCTCTGCTCACACCACCAGTTTTACTCACAGGATCTGAGCTTCATCAGACGCAAAGCAGCTCTAATAAACATGACGTAAAACACACCGATCAGCCATTTTTGTACTTTTTTTAAAGTGGAAAATGGAAAAAGAAACATAGTATAACAAAAATGAAAAGAAGAAAATAAATAAGTAATGCTGTAAGCCTTCACACATCTTTCTTTCCCTCTATTACCCAAAAAGGCTGATTATTTCCTTTTATCTCTTCTTTCCTCTTTTCTTTTCTTCCTTTCCTCTTTTTCTCCTCGAGCCAGGAGGGAGAAGGGGACACCCATGAGAGGTTAGTGGCTCAACTTTCTGTCTCTCACCCTTCTCATCTCGTTTCCCCACCCCTAAAGAGTGTTTATGCTGCATGCGAGTACCATGATCACGCCACGTTGAGCCCCTACAAGAACACGGAGTGACTGTCTTGAGAGAAAACCTAATAATTGGCTTAATAATGAGGCTGAAACAAAACGGAGACATTGTGGCCGAGTGGAGACGTCATGGTGCGGTGATGCAGTGTGAAAAAACAACAAATATCTCCTCCCTCCCTCTTCGCTTGTTTAATTTCCTTTCCCCTTTGCTGTCCTCTGTCACACTGCTGTTAGTCACAGTAGGGAGTCATAGCTGTGATGTGTGTGTGCATAGTTCATCCCTATATTGCATGTAGATTTGGCATGAGATGTGATCATGTCGATTCACAATGTGGGGTTCACAGAAAGATTCAACTACAGTTTAATTTGATAAAAGTTGACAGCAAGGTTAACTCAGCTTCTGCAGAAGAGATATAATGGAGGGCAGTACATTTCATCATAGTTCTTGTTTTCAAACTCTTCTTCATAGTTTTCATTGATGAAATTGCAACTGGCTATAGGGGAAGTTATTATGGTCACTCCCCACTCCCTGTTGTTCTGACCTCGGTACTTAATTTTGGGGAGTGATGAAGTCAGAGCCAGTTTTGCCAACCATAGAGCAGCAGACTGTAATCTTTTATTTGTCAGGTAGTGAAAAAACAAATATTTGGTACAGAAAAGGCTCATAACAGACTTAATTTGTCATTCCTATTGATTAAAACCTTAATTTTAATTTACTATATATATACTACAGTAATTAATTAATCAAATATATTTGAAGATATCGAGATATCCTGACTTTTTTCCCTGAGTATGTAGTTTTGATCTTGTTTTTGAACATTGTTCTTTTACTACTAGCTAGGCTGGCAAGTTATTATGGTCACTCCCTGTGCTGAGCTAGGTGCTTCATTTTGGGGAGTGACGAAGTCAGAGCCGAGACGTCAAATATCAACCCTGTACATATTGAACATCAGTATCGCAGATTGAAACAAGGCTGTCCTCACTAGAGTATATAAAATTGTTTCGACCACACAAAAAACACTACTAGGGCTTGGGGGGCGTGGCTCTGTGAATGGAGAAATTGGTCGGCCAGCCACTTTGGTCCAAACTGAAATAACTTAATAACTGTCCAATAGATTGACATGAAATCTGGTTCACACTGTTCATGTTCCCCTCAGGGTGAACGAACCCCTACCTGCTAAACAGCATGTTAGCATTCATTGTGAGCATGTTGCCTTGCTAGCATTAGCATTAACTCAATGCAGTGCTCATGTACAGCCTCACAGAGCAGCTAGCATGGCTGTAGACTCCTAGACTTGGTCTTGTGTGCACCTTTCACTCTGTCACCATTAGCGAGTGTGTGCTGTCTGAGTATTTTTTTTTTCATCTCTCTCCAGGTCGCAGTATTGGCAGTTTGTTCCACATGGCCGATGATCTGGGCCGAGCCATGGAGTCACTGGTCAGCGTGATGACAGACGAGCAGAGCGCCGGACAGCACGAGGCCCTGCCCTTCTGATCCCGCCCTCCCCTCAACCTTCATCCCCCGTCTCCTCGCCCTCCTCCCCTCCCCTCCCCTCCCCTCCCCTCCCTACCTGTCGCATGCTTTTCTAGTCAAAACAACTGGATTGGAAACACAGTTTACAAAGAGAATATATAACGTCTATTTTTGTGAAGGATTGCGGTTCAAAGCAACGACGCGTACAAAAAAAAAAACAAACAAAAGAAAAACATTATAACTTGTAGATTTCAGTAGTTTCTTAAAACGTCCTGAAGTTGTTTTATTATTAACAGAGGCTGGTTTTTAAACTTCTATGCAATTGTATAAAAACAAGAGTGGGGTCGGGAGGGGAGGGGTCGTCAAAGAGAGATGAGATACAAATAAGTGTGTTCAGTGTGGTCGAATATTTGCCATCTCTTTGTAATCGGGGAAACAGCTAAAGCATTTCAGACATTTGTATCAAAAAAAGAATGATTGTAAACATAAGGGTGCTTTCTAAGAGGAAAATGTCTTTCTATAACAGCGTACACTACTGTCAAGGTAATGCAGGCATCCTGGATCTTTACAGTACGTTGTCTGTGAGACTGTGTGTGTGTGTGTGTGTATGTGTGTGAGAGTTTGTCTGTGTGTGTGTGTGTGTGTGTGTGTGTGTCTGTGTGTGTGTGGTGGTGCCTAATATCCACATTACATTACAGCTTTTTTTTTTTTTTGGCTTTGGCTGACAAACGCCACGTTATATTTGAATTCTTCATTCATCCGCTCATCCGTCCGTCCGCCCATCCATCAGTTTCTCCATCTTCCCTGTTATTAACATCTCTATGGCAACAGTTTTTACCATCCCTGTATTTGCTTTTCAGCGCCGTGTACTGTGTGCTGCGAGAGGCCCGGTTCAGAACTGAGACAATTCAGCAAGGTCGCGTCAAAATCCGGAAATAATTAGGGCATAATTGGGCCTCATTCGGATTCCACTTTATGATAATCAACTTAATTAGTGGAAATGAAAAACGGCAGACTCTTTATAGTACATTAAACAAGTATTTGACACTAGAAAGGCTCACTGTGCAATATCCTGCATTTATCATCCCTATTGATCAAAGTACTAATTTTATTTACCTTTTATAAAATGGTAATTAATGAATTAAATATATTCAGCCCTAGATATCTTGACTTTTTGCTCCTAGTAAGGGTAAAATGTTAAAAACATTGGATCCTACCTTTCCCACAATGCAACTTCAAAGCATCTTTCAGTAAACCCTAGGTGCTCATGTCTTTGAATTCCATGCGTCCATTTTAAAGCGCAAAGAACTTGAAAATAAGTTTTTAAGAGTCCGAGCATAAACATTTGTTGTATTAAAGATGATCTCATCTAAAATTCAGTTATTTAAGTTGCATTAATCCTCAGTTCTGCATCGGGCCTCGACAGAATCCTCCAGAAAGAACGTTTTTTAAGACAAAATGTCCTGATTATTGCACTGGTGTCACTAAGATGCTTTTCGAGTGTCTTTTTTACGGCCTGTTGACCACACACAGTACACTGTGCATCGGTTTGTACTGTAAGAAGAATGTTATTTTAATGAAATCTGAGCACTACAGTGTCACAAGGCTGCTAGTTGAGATTGTTTCTGAAGAATTCTTCTGATTTTAAACGGAGAAATATTTGAGTTTTAGGAAAGCCCAGTAACGTTAAGCTCTACCTCGTGTGAAGTCCGGTCCGGAGGCAATTTTTCTCTACTGTACTCGATCCCTCACTCCTCTCAGATTATCGATTATTATTAATTGATTATTGCTGGCTGATTGAGTCACGTCAGATGTCCTATAAATATATATAACGCTCCGTACATGTTCTACTGCACTGTAGGAGCCTCCGATCTGAATGTTCGGATGCATTCACTGCATTTCTCATCTCTGTCAGAGATTTATACGACTCGCGTATCAAAAACGAGCATTTTACACAAATCAGATGAACCCGTGTGCACTACTGTCATACCTGGAACATACTAGACATTTGTTTTTCTGTGTGGAGGATGCGTTTATTCTAGCAGATTCGTCTTCGGTTAAAGAGCTATTTTGTTTTGTGCTGTGTGAGGTGTTACGATATTAGCATGTGTGACTAAATAAACTCCATCCTTATTTAATGTGTAACCACTCAGAGAAGTCCGTGGTGAGCATCGCGGCGTTATACACTTGTGTGTGTGTGTGTGTGTGTGTGTGTTTATGGCGTCATATACTTTCAGCATGATCCAAAAGTTTTTGTTTCTGTTTTGATCCAGACACTGAATTTGATTTTCTTTGTTTTTCATTTCTAACGTTTGTTTCATTCTCACATCATTTTTCAAAATAACGCGTCAATACTTCACAACATATCAGATTCCACCAAATATATGCCTTACTACTGTATTATAAAATGCTTTACTGTATATCAATAAAGCACGCAGTTATGTTGATTTGACTCGCCTCTTTGATTTGCTCTTTATTGTGTTTATTTTAGAAAAAGTGCACATATAAACTTTTATTTTGAAAAGCTGGTTATGTACAAAAAGCAAAACAACCATTATCTTACTATTTAGATATCAGTGAGGTGAGATGTCTGCACAGAGCCCAAAGTAAACTGAACACCCGCCCTGCTGCCGTCTGCCAAGAGATACAGAAGTATCCGCTGCCACACCACCAGACTACACAGCAGCTTCGCTCCTCAGGCCTCTCATCCTCTCTCATCTCATCGTACAGCTCCTGATGTTAAATAAAATGCGCAATTTGTTTCAGCAGAGCATGAAACGTTACAGGTGAGTTTGAAAGACAGTAAATAACAACACATATTAGAATATTTCTAAATATAGAAACTTTTATAGAAATGTTTCGTCTGCAGGTTGACTCCTGACTTCTTTGACTTCCAAAACCAAACAGTTTATTGGACATCTTCAGATGAATCTTCTTGCATGTGTCAATGTATTGAAGTATGCAAGCAGTGGCTACAATGACTGATGTGTAGTCTTTATCATGACGAGCTGTGTGTGAAGAGTGTTTGCTCTAGTGATCCTCCAGCGCTTAGTGTGTTGACCGGAGGCTCCACAGTCCTTTCCATATTCCCGTCAGAGTGTGTCGGAACAACCTCATCCTGTACGCGTACACGATCGGGTTGAGGGCCGAGTTGGCGTGGGAGAGCATGATGGCCGCTAGTGTGAGCCACATGGGCACCTTACACTGTGGACAGAGCAGCAGGATGCTGTTAATGACGTGGATGGGCATCCAGCACACCATGAAGAGAAACAGGACCAGGATGAGGGAGGTGGCTTTACGGAGCTCCTGAAAGTTGGATTTTGCCTTGGTGGACTCTCCTGGATGAAGGTCAGCGGGGGCAGAACTGCTGATGGATCCAGCTGTGGAGACCCTGGGTCCTGTCTTTGTGAAGACAACAGTAGTCTCAGTGTCAATAAGAGAACCGATGCCGGACTCTTTTCTCGCCCCCATGTCTGCGCCACCTCCAGTCGTTCCCACAGCGGCTTCGCTCCCACTGTCAACCATCCCGGAGCTCCCACTACCAACAACTGTCACCTCACTAACGGACGTCCCCCTGACCAGGTTGATGCGTCTGATTTGGTGTAGGACAGTGAGGAAGATGTGTCCGTAGATGAAGATCATGGCCACCAGCGGCACCAGGAAGCAGCAGAAGAAGTTGAAGTAGACCAAGTAGGTCATGTCCACCACACAGGTGAAGATACAGTAGCTGGAAGATCAAGGAGGCATATATATTATGTTATATTACATTAATTCATACATTCATCCTTGGATTTTCTTGCAGTCTCGTTACCATTCCCTCTTTTATTTACTCAGTCTATCATCTATCCTCCCTCCTCATCCTCTTACTTGGAGTCTGCTGATTGTCTGTGTGGGTCCATGAGGGGCACAGACCCGGAGACGGCCGCCAGGCACCAGGTGACCAGCAGGGCCAGGTTGGCGTTCCTGGGGCTCATGACGCGCTCGTACTGGAAGGGCAAGAGGATGGCCATGTATCGCTCCGCTGCCACCGCCAACATACTCAGGATGGAGCTCTGGAAGAGAATCGACCATTTTTCTAAGAAGTCGTACAAGATGTTTAGCATAGATTCAATCACTAGAGCCTCCAGGTAAACATTCCTACCTGTGTGAGCACCATCAGCATGCTGAGCAGCACCAGGCAGAGGGGCATGTTGTGGCGAGGTTGACCCAGGTCTGTCAGCACTGCACAGGGGATGCCCACCAATCCCACCAGGATGTCCGCCACTGCCAGCGACACCTTCACACACAAGCAGAGTTTAGACCTCTGTGAAGACAAGAATCCCACATTTCAGATAAAAACTGATTCCCTCACCAGGAAGTAGTTGGTGACGGTGCGAAGCTTCTTGTTGCGGATGACGGCCAGACAAACCAGGAAGTTGCCTATGATGGCCAGCATGGCGATGATGAGCTCAGTGGCGATGTAGATCCCTTTAAAGCGAGGTAGGTATCCAGACGGCATCGATGCCGAACAGCTACCACTCGCATTCATGATCCCACAGTCCTGGAAAACCTGGAAGAGACTGTGAGAAAGTCGAGTATTACAGCTTTAAATAACCAAGTTGTAAAAGAAACATGCAAGAGGTGAGCAAATCATCCACTTAATGTGTCCACTGCTTCTCAGAGAGGTGTTTCTATCTTTTATACTGAGAGAACAGGCTGGATTTAGCTGAAGAGAACAAGAGATATGACGGGACGGAGGAACAGTGGTTGTTATGAAGCTCAGTCTGAGGCCTTTGTGCCGACCTACTGAGTGGTGAAAATTGTTCCTGATAAGGGACAAAAACAACAAACACACAACCCAAGTGTCCACCGGTTACACTCAGAGATAGAGAATCAAACCTGCTGCCTGTGGCTGCGCACACATGAGGACAGACTCACAACAAATCAACAGCAGCAGGTGTAAATTAACTTCATGTCGCTGCATTTCATCTCTGCATTTGTGCGTGAGTGATTAGGGACCGTCCACAAATTATTTGATAGTCCAGGTGAGGTCAACGTTATGTTTGACCTTTTTATTAAGGGTTATGTCCCACCTAATATCTCAACTCAACCATGATTTAAGGTTAAAATGTTTGGTTTTTTTGGCACATTAGAGGAGGAATTGGTGCTGAACATGCATGATGTTTATTTAGAGCTGAAACAATGACTCGATTGATCAATTAGCTGATCCGCAGGAAATTAATCAGCAACTTTGTTGATCGTCACACCAGCAAAATTGCAAATTATCCAGCTAGCTAGCGACTTCCAGATTCTAAAATGATAGCAGTTGCTACTTTTCTTTGTTTTATATGATTTTCTATTGAGCATCTTTAGCTTCTCGAGTGTTGGTCGGGCAAAACTAGACATTTTAAGATGTAAACTTGGACTCAACAGATCAACTTATCAAGAAAATAATTTTGAGTTGCTGCCCTAATTATATAACTTTATTTATTTAACCTCTTGAGGAGCCGCCATTGTTATTTTTAATCAGTCGCCGTTCTTTATGGAAGGCTAGGCAATTTATTAACATCATGCAAACAAGTTGTCAACGTGTTGTCTGTTATTCACACATCAACAATGTTAATTTTACCATTATTCAGTTAGAATGCAGATTAAAGACAAAGTGAGAGTTAACGATGATCCCTACTCTCTATAAAGATCATCTTCTTTGGCTCAAAACTGACATATTGTCTCGACTATAGTGACTAGAAAATGAAATGTTTTTCACATTTTGATGTATCTTGCCTTCAAATTTTGGAAGAAGAGGGTGAAATTTAATATAATTCTGGCTGTAGGACTCTCCCCAAACATCGGACTACACTCTCTTCAGCAAAAAGATAAAATACAAATTGCAATGCAGTTAATGCAAAATGCTGTTCAGACCATCCTAATAATTCTCATACAGTCCCTTAGAGAAAAAAACAAAACAAAACAAGGACAAATAGAGCGTAATAAGGCTCTATAAACAGATATCAACAAGACAATTTCCTGCATAATTATTGTTTCATTGGTGGATAAAGTAGTTTAAGCTTGGATCACGATGCGTACTCACCTGTGCTAGGCTTCAGGTGCAGTCATCACACAGTTTGGAAGGTGCAGACCATCCTGGACACATTTAACAACATGGGGTTGATGCAGGAGAGACATCAGAGTTCACTGAGGGGAAACTGAGAAAGAAGCAGGATGAAACCACACCTCTTCCCGCCATCCCTTCCTCTTCTCCTCTCCCTCTCTTTCTCTCTTTCTTTCTTACAGCAGAGATAAAAGGAATAATGCAGAATACGTCAAGCAGGAGGCCGCTGAATGAACAGCAGCAGTTGCAACACGGCTCTGGATGTGGGTGAAATGGAAAAGCAGATATGCTTTGACGTAAACCTCCATCCTGTTCCCCACAAAACAAACAAGTCATATTAATTTTTTGGATTATGTCTGCATGAGCAACTCTTTCATGCGGTGAATGACTGTGATGTTTCAGTAAAGAACAATGAAGGAGGAACCGAACGTGCTTAATGTGCAGCTACAATGAGAAACAAGTGTTACACAGTGCTTTAAAACATGAGCATACATGTTATCAGATTGCAGCGTATTATTGCTGTATTGTTTGCACAAAGTACACAAGGTAGCTACAAGGTACAAGTATACACAAGTAATATTGGTTAAATGTATTTAAACTATCAAAGATTAAAAGGACACAATGCAGGAAATTACACACCTGTGCATGTTTAACAATTATATATTATATTATAATATTCTTATTACTGATGCATTCATGTGTAAGTACAATTTTAAAGATGTAGTTTGTTTAGAGGGAGTTAATTTTAACAATTAAACCCAATTCTTTATATTTTGTTTATACTATACATCAGCTCATTATATTTCATAAAGTAACTCGCCGCATAATAGAAAACGCACTCAAACGAAGTACAAGTACCTCAAATTTTTAGCAGTACTTGAGTACTTATGTCCCAATAAAAGTATTTTTGTTTTTACTTTGTGTTTGTTTAGTTTTGCTGCTGCGTTCTCACCTGTCACCACCAGGTGTCACCAGAACACTGTTATCGTTTTTTATTAACGCGAGAGCGCCAACCCGGAAGTTGTTGCGGGTCACGTGACTGCAGCTCAACGTGCTCGGTGTTGACATGAAGAGCAGCAGTCAGTGCTGAGGAGGTTTTCTTCTCTTACAGTTTATGATTTAATACATTTGTAGCTCATGTGACGCATTTTAATAGAGAGGACCATCTCCTAGCTTTAGCCGGAAGCTAAACAGGCTAACAGACAGACATGTCTGGTTTCAGCGCTGAGCTGATCGACTACCTGGAGGGTAGGATCACCTTTGAGGAGTTTGACAAGCGGAGAGATGAGAGGAGAGCCAAGGTAGGTCACAGAGTGTGGTTAAAGTCTGCACTTGGATATCTACAACGACTTAGCTCCTGGCAAAACTAAGCTAGCTAGCTAGCCGACGCAGTAGCACTCTTAACATTAAACGCATCACAGTTCACGTCTGTAAGTGTTGTTGAGGTAAGATAAAGTTGATGTTGTCTTCTCTCAGGAGTCAGAGGAGACAGAGGTCGCAGCTGAAGGAGTGGAGGATGATGCTCAGCCCTCCACCTCTGCACAGGCCCCCGGGAACAAAGGTAACACTGCTGTCTGTCTGAGGCTAGGAGGGTTTTCAAGTGTGGTTTGGTGCAGAAGTTCATGACTGATGGTTAGAAATGATGAGATGTAGTGAGCAGAGATGGATCATTTAATGTCCTGTAACTCATAATAAGATTGTTGTTGTATTAAAACATTTGTGGCTATACTTCTTCTTCTTCTCCGTGTTTATTGGTGGATCACAAACCAACATTAAAGGTACAAACATCCACCTACTGTATCAGAGTTTGTAAATGCTGCTCTTGTTACGTCAGTGAAAGCAATGTGACCTATAAATAGCGATTGATATTAATTTCCCAACACCAGGCTGACAATTTAACGGTCCGATTTTATATGTCGTGCATCCCCACATTGACTGATACATAAAATAATCAGTATTTGCAGCCCTAACGTAGCCTAAAAGACGAAACCCAGGGCAAAACCTTCCACAAATCTTTTTCTTCTCCCCTCAGATGACGGAGTCAGCCCGGGGGTCCAGCTGGCCTTCGCCTCCATGCTGGGAGAAACCCCACAACCCCCATCCTCAGAAGAGGAGGCGGAAGAAGAAGAGGAGGACAGTATGAGCTATGTTGACGATGAAGATGATGAGGACTACAAGGTGGAAGAGGAGGAGGGGGCAAAGGCGAAGGCGGAGGTGGAGGTGGAGGAGACGGAGAAGAAGCCGAAGCGTCGGGGGAAAGGCGGAGGTGGGGGCGGGAGAGCGAGGGGGAGGGGGCGCAGGAAGAGGAGAGAGGAGGAAGAGGAGGATGAGGAGGATCCGTCGGTGGGGGACGTGTTCGCGCTGGAGATGGAGCTGAACCGGGAGAACAAGAAGATGATGAGGGTGAGTAGATGGAGGAAGAGGAGGAGGAGTGTGTGGGTGGGTGGTTCTCCCAGCTGATGACTTTCTGTGTGTTTAGGAGCGACGCCATCGCAGCAAGCTGCCCCGAGCTCTCAGAGGCTTGATGGGCGAAGCCAACATCCGCTACGCCCGCGGGGAGAAAGAGGACGCCATCTTGATGTGCATGGAGATCATCAGACAAGGTAGGAAACGACTGTGAGAGCGTTTAAGAGCAAGAGTAGTAGTTGCACTGGAGTCTGAATGAATCGTCCCTTCCAGCTCCTCTGGCCTACGAGCCGTTCTCCACGTTGGCGATGATCTACGAGGACGATGAAGACATGGACAAAGCACTGCAGTTCGGTCTCATCGCCGCCCACCTGAACCCGTCAGACGGCGAGGAGTGGATCAGGCTGGCAGAGATGAGTCTGGAGCAGGACAACATCCGGCAGGCCATCGTCTGCTACACCAAGGGTCGGTCTCACACTCAGGATACAAATTCAAAAACATGATTATTATTTTCAGCCCTAACGTCAGTCGTCCTTCTGCCTCTTCAGCCATCAAGTACAACCCCACCAACGTGCGCTACCTGTGGGAGCGCTCCAGCCTCCACATGCGTCTGGGCGAGCACAAGCACTGCATGGACGGCTACCGCAGGATCCTGTCGCTGCTGCCGCTGGAGGACGGAGAGCACTTCATGCAGCTGTCCAAGGACATGGCCAAGTACGAGGACACACGGAGACACATTCAAGGTCAAAGTTTCTGTCGTGATATTTTCTTTTTTGAACTCATATTTGTGTGTTTTCTTCAGGAGTTACTACGAGAGTAACGACCTGACCTCAGCTCTGGGTGTCATCGAGGACGCTCTGCTGCGACACCCGAGCCTGGTCAGCGATGACTTCATCAACATGGCAGCTGAGCTCTACATCGCCAGCCGCCAGTACAACAAAGCTCTGGAGGTACAACTCAGTCTGTGTGCGTGTGTTTGTGTGAAACGAAGCAATTAAAATGTGTTTTGTTTTAATGAGTGCACATACTGTGCTTTTCCCAGGTGTTGGTCCAGTTTGCAGGTTTACTTTTGATCAGGGATGAAGAAGCCAAAGCAGAAGCCGTGGAAACAAAACGGGAAGAGAAAGAGGCAGAAAAAACGACCGAGGAGGAAGAGAAGAAGAGCGAAGAAGAGGCAGAGACTGCAGAGAAAACAGCAGCTGAGGAGAAAGGTGAGTCACTCCAGAGTCGCTGATGACAGACTCTGTCTGGAAATGTTGAGGTACTTGTACTTTCCTTAAGTATTTCCATGTTCTGCTGCTTCATACTTCCACTCTACTACATTTTGAAGGCAAATATTGTACTTTGTATGTCACTAGATTTATTTGATTACTTTAGTTACTAGTTACTTTGCAGATTACATGCTGCACCTGAACCAAACATGTGTATATTTTAGGTTTACTTTTGATACTTGAGTATATTTAATATCAGATACTCTGACTTTTACTCGAGTACTATTCATATGGGTGACTTTCACTTTGACCAAAGTAATATTTTAACACAATGTCTTTACTTTTACTCAAGTTTGACCTTTGAGTACTTTATACAAGCCTGCCTAAACCTAACTGAGGATTACAGTGTTGGTTACTGACCTACAGTAACAGGAGCCAGTTTGTCTTCCTCATGGACGGACAGAGGGGCTGAAGACGCTCTCAGGTCTAATAAATCTGACACTTTTATGGCCTTGAGGGACGTTTCAGAAGCGACTGTATTTATTGAACCCGAGAGATGTTTGACTCAGAAATCACTGCCGCTAAAACACTGCCGCTCGTTCACTATGGACCTGAGAATAATTCCCTTTACAAAGCCTAACCCTTTGAAGAAGACGACATTTGCTGCATTGTCTGTCCGTCTTGTGATGTGTCAGCAGCGCCAATTAACCCAGTCGAACGTATTGAACGCTGACTGTACAGAGAGCAGGGAAGTGATTATTAGTCTAGACGAGGAGACAAATGTTTTTGTGATCCTTTATTCAAGAAGCAAATTTAGCTCCGACACGGGCACATCCACTTCCTGCAGTTTGATGTGGGTTACAGATCATTTCTTTTCAAAATGACGACGTGCTGATGGAAAACAACCTTCTCACTTCTTTTGCTGAGGAAGGTGAGTTTGCATCGTAGTCGTTTTCCCTCTTCTTAATAACAGACGAGGATCCGAGAGAGAAGCGCTCGCCACGAGGAGTTTTATCATCCGCTGATTAGAAAAAAAACAGATTTAGATAGAAAACCATCTTTCAAACTGAAGTGAGGGAGGAAATGGAAAAAAAAACTGGAGTCACGTGATTCCCGGAGGTCCTCAACAAGTGATTTGTTGTGTTATTAATGTAGCTTACTAACAGTGTTCACGCCTGAGCTGTGAAGTTTCACACTCCTCCTCACCCACCACAGAAACTAATCATAGCTGTTATTATTGGAACATAGTAACGCTGTTCCACTGTGTGTGTGTGTGTGTGTGTGTGTGTGTTTGTTTCCAGGTGAAATTAAGGATGTACAGGTACCAGACAGCGTCCCAGTGGACCTGAGAGCCAAGCTGATGGTCTGCCTCATACACCTGCATGTCTTCACGCCTCTGGAGGTAAACAGGGCTAACAAGGGTTTCATAGTAACAGTGATGTGGTGCATTATTGAGAAAATGAGAAGCTAAAATACTGATTTTATAATAAATGTGCCTCCGTCAGGGGCTGGTGTCGACTCTGATGGAGCAGAGCCCGGAGGAGATCGGGGACTTGTACCTGGACGTGGCCGAAGCCTACCTGGAGGAGGGCGAGTACATGACCGCCCTGCCTCTGCTGTCCGCCCTCGTCATATCCGAAAAGTACAACCTGGCTGTCGTGTGGCTCCGACACGCAGGTGAGACCAACAGGAAGCGAACATCTTAAAAAGAAGACTTGAGTTTGAACTTTATAACCGTCACTAAGGGAGGGTTTACTGCAGGACTGTTTGAACGTATTAGTTTAAGCCAGGTGTACCTTTCTAAACTGACACCTGAGTGAAGTAAATACTTATTTTATTCCCACTTTAATGGCTTTGAAAGCTCCAGTGAGTGTAAAAAGTGTAATCCTGCTCAGACAGATCTGAGAGTCGAACCTGAAATATCCTCTTAGCAGCTGAGAGGCGTATCTGCACGAGCTTCCATCCAAAACATTCTCCACTGTGTGAAACTCTGCAGCGAAGGTGCAAGACAGGATTTGAAGTGACCTCTCGGTTCGACTGTGACGAGCGAGGGAAAAAAACAAACCTGTTACATAAAGCGCCTTCCTCCCTCGCAGAGTGTCTGAAGGCGCTGGGCCACATGGAGGTGGCAGCAGAAAGCTACAGTAAGGTGGTGGAGATGGCTCCGCTGCACCTCGAGGCTCGACTGTCCTTGGCCACCCTGCAGCAGCAGCTGGGCCGGCCCGAGTGCGCGCTCAAGGCCCTGGAGTCCATGTACGACAGCGAGACGCTGGCGCAGGACTCATCAGCGGCACAAAAGGCAAGGCCGTGTGCTTTTGTCTCCCTCCAGTCAAAAATGTGTTTTTCTTACTAGAAGGCTGTTGTATGTATTTATACACGGTGTGTTTGCAGGAATTAAAGCTGCTGCTGCACCGCTCCACCCTGCTGAAGACTCAGGGACGGATCCAGGACTACCTGGACTCCACCATCACCATGATCTCCATGCTGCTGAAGGTAACGCACGCATGAACACACACACAGGCGCCGAGCTGGTTAAGGCTAATGTGGAGTCATTTGCAGACAGATTGCAGAGAGAGGGCCATTTGCATTTTCATCATCTCCCCCAGCGAGTCAGACAAATGTGTGTGTGTGCCGTGTACATGCAGGTGGCCATGCAGCGAGCGAAGGTGTGCGTGCGCTCCGTGACGGTGTCAGGCGAGAATCACCTGCGGCTGGTGAAGGTCAAAGACATGCAGACGGAAATTGCTGACCAAGAGGCTGCCTATCTGGACAACACTGGTATGGATATTATATATACATTTACATGTGTGTGTGTGTGTGTGTTTGAGTGTTCATACCTGGCTGATGCACATAGCCTGTAGTTGGCAGGAGCAGAGCAGAGCAGTTGGCCGGATACAGTTCACTGTCAGCACTTATTAAGAGCGTCCATATGTGGAGAGAAAGCTGTTTATCGCTCTCTTGAAGGAACATATTTGAAGCTGTGCATGTTTTACTTCATTAACTACAGTGTCAGCTATGATGTCCTGCGTTCCTACAAGCACTTGAACACAACATCTGCATGCATAGAAAATATAACTGACAAAACAGCTAATCACGTGTGAACATTTAACTTTAAAATATCTACTCTGTAGTTCAGACAGTCGGTGAAGCTCGTTGTAACTGACGGTGTATTCTGGTTCGTGTCCAGGTAAAACCAACGTCCTGTCCAAAGAGGACTGGTGGCAGCTGCTGGTGAGCTGCGTGCTGACGCTGTGTGACGTGCAGCGCTACGAGGAGGCCGAGCTGCTGGTGGAGTCCGCCATGGAGTTCTACTCCTTCTACGACAACAAGCCCCGGAGGAAGGAGATGGAGTTCATCGGCCTGTCCGCCACCATCCTCGACCGCAACCACTACAACGCCTACAACTACATCAGGTAGACTCGAACGGCTCCGTCGTACGGCTTCTTTTTTGTCTGTTTGATGAAAGTGTAAATCGTCTTCTGTGTGTTTTCTTCTCAACAGATTGATGCTGATGGAAAAAGTAGATCTGCCTCAGCTTTGGAATATTTTCAACCAGGTGGGCAAATGTCTTCATTTTGCATTAAACCTCTGAAGATTTATAATCCGAGACAGAAGTGGAACGGATGTCTGAGATGCTTTTTTCTTCCCCTCAGCTGACGATCACCTCCCACCACCAGCGTCACCATCGCTTCTGTCTGCGCCTGCTGCTGAAACATCCCGACAACCACGCCCTGTGCGTCCTCTGCGGACACAACGCCATGGTGTCGGGGAGCTTCAAACACGCTCTGGGTACGAAAACACATACAGACTGCGCTACTTGTTCTGCATATTTTAGCTAACGAGGTACAAACCGCTTTAAAACAACCGTGTCGCGGCTTCCTTGTCGTGATGTTCAGGTTGGCACATTCTTGCTAGCAATACAATTGACAAAAATATAAAGTCAGTTATGGGGAATTTTAACAGAGAGCGTTCTTAGAAGAAAAACTTCAGTCTGAAAGTTAATCAGTCTGGAACATGAGCAAAATAACACGTGGTTGGCAGATTGTTGTCCAGCAGCCTCCTGTTTGTTTTGGTCTTGCGAGGTGAGGAAATATTTCTCGCTAATTTTTCCATTCATCTAACACATTGTCCAACATGCTGTGTGTCTTCAGGCCAGTATGTTCAGGCCTTCCAGACTCACCCAGACAACCCGCTCTACAGCCTGTGTGTGGGCCTCACCTTCTTCCACATGGCGTCGCAGAAGTACGTCGCCAAACGACACGCGCTGGTGCTGCAGGTTTGTGCGTCGCTCACCTTTGCTTTCATTCATAATTACACACCATTGTCTTTGTCCGTTCTTATTGAATATACATGTGTGTTTTCAGGGCTTCTCCTTCCTGTGGCGGTACGTGGAGCTGCGTGGAGAGTGTCAGGAGAGCATGTACAACCTGGGCAGAGCGCTGCACCAGATGGGCCTCACACATTTGGCCATTCATTACTACCAGAAGGCGCTCACGATGCCCGCACCCAAACTGGAGGTCGGTTTACACCCAGCACACGTCAGCTAACTATTTCTTTCCGCATGTTAACTGGACTCCTGAGTTTGAGCTCTCGTTCCGCTGTGTCATTGTGACTTTAAATTTAGAAAGCTCTCCCTCACTTCTATCGAGGACATTGATGAATGGACCAGTTTTCCAGTTTCAGCAGCCTGATAAGGTCTTTTCCTCTTTTCGTCTCTCCATCCTCTCACCACTCTTCCTCCCTGCAGGGCATGCCGGACGATCAGGTGGATCTGCAGAGGGAGATCGCCTTCAACCTCTCCCTCATCTACCAGGCCAGCGGGAACATGGAGATGGCCCGGCAGCTCATCACCACACACTGCGTTGTTTAGAAATGCACACATGATCTGTGACAGTGATTTTGATTCAGTGCCTGTAAATGCTGCTTTGATAAAGATATGGAGGACATAAGGAGGATAAATGATCAAATAAATATAGAAATAGATAAAAAATTTAATGAAGAAATAAAACCTGAATACAAAAATAAGTAAATGCAGAACGAAATAAATACATTTTTATTTTTCCTACTTTATTTAATTTACATGTATTCTACAAATTACACGTATTTATTTATGTATTTCTAATATTATATATTCATGGTCATTAATGACACAGATGATCCTTTTTGGTGAATTATGATTGGTCACATCAGTTTCCCTTAAATTTTCTTGCTAGTGGTGTATAAAGGTGAGCTCACACATGCTACCGATTTTTAGCTAGCTTAGATAGCGTAACTCTTTCTCGTCTTGTTGACCAATCATGCTCTATAGTGAGGTTGGTGACACCTAGCTTGTTCAAATACGGACAGAAATACAGAAAATACTAAATATACTAATGTAGAAATACATAAATTAATAAATGTAGAAATGTGTTAAACAAAATATAACATTTATTTTGATTATCCAATTAATTACCAACATTTGTTCATGCATTTAATTATTAATTATGTTTTATTTTTCAGCTTTTATACATTTGTAATTTTATGTATTCAAATGTATTTATTTCTGTATTCATAAGTTATCTTTTATCCTCCATACGAAACAGCTCATGGGTACAAATGGCTGTCTTCATGCTGTCATGTCAGTTGTGATGTATATATGTAAGACTTTTCATAGTATTTATTTGTCTGCAGCGTTGGAGGCGCTGCTGCGTAATGAACGTAGACATCAGTTATTATCATCTCAACACGTTCACCTACACAGTGAACACTTTCACAGACAGATATCTGAGACTGAAGTGGTCGGTGATGAGTTTTTCAGACATTGTTTTCCTCCAGTCTCAGACGATGATGTATTTTCTTTGTAAGTTTGTAATATCATGTGTGCAAAGTCTTAATACTGTTTTATAAAATTCAAGTCACGCTGTTAAAACACATTTCTATTTTTGATAACAAAACATTGTTTTTGAATAATAAAGATAAGTTTGATGTTTCAGACACATCCTTTGTTGTGATTTTATTTTAGTTTTTGACAGTAGTGTGACAAAACGATGGACGGGCAGACTTTTCTTTTGTTGTTGCAGGGATTAAGGCGGTGGGATTATTTGCCAAATCCCTCCCTCTCTCCTATTCCAACCGTCTGCTTCCATCATGTTTCCTCCCCGGGTCACTGCACTCCATCTAGGCCAGAGCCAGAGGGGGGCCACAGGCCTCACTGGTGGAAGAGAGGGCAGAGCTTTGTTTGTGGGACCTTTTCCCCACCGACACTGAGAAGTAAAGTCAGGAATACTGTTTATGAACACAGTAGAGAAACTTCCAAAAGTATGCCGGGCTCATTCTATGTTAAGAAAAGTCACATCCTACTAGAAAAGTACAATGAAACGCCACTCGAAGTTTGAATTCTTCTTGAAAACTTGGGAAACATTCATCTACTGCGACCTTTACAAGGGAGCCGTAGTCCAACGTCACACAACAGTAGAGAGCGAGCGGCTTCACACAAAACTAGATGATATTTTACTTTAATTACGACAAACTGAGACTTTCTTGACTTGAAAAAATATCTTTTCAATCCACAAACATCATATAAGTGATTCATGGCACAATTCATACAGATTCAACAACGTATGTGTCTCTCCACATGCACTACTTTACAATTTATTCCAAAATAAGGTCACGTGAGGCCTCACTGAAAGGGCCGTGACTTGGGGAGGAGGTCGGATGTGTTTGTAGACGACAATATTTAGACATTGAGGGTGCAGTTGCCCAAAGAGACGTCATTTTCTTGCGGTCGGCCATGTTTTTTGTTAACATTTGAGCCTCCTTTCTGTTAATAAAACACTAAACAAAACATAATTATGAATACTTCAGTATATCCTCCCAAATCCAACACACTGGACCTTTAAATCCCGCTGGTTCCTTGTCGGCCCCTCCCTGTGCGCTCCCATGAAACCCACCATTGGCCCTGACATATTCATATCATTACCCTTCCTATGGATGAGACCTGATCCTGGGGTGCCCTTATTATTGAACTGTCCTCACATGAAAGCTGTGATTAAAACACTAATCCTCCTATGGTCTGTAATTGAAATCATTCCTCTTGCGACCCCTTCAAGGTCCGCGGACCTCATGTTGGGCACCGCAGAGAGGAGGGGGGGGCAGTGGGAGGTGTTAGATCAGTTATTTTGATGCTGAGCTCGGTCAGTATGGACTCCCACAACAAGGCCTGGCTTTAAAAAAAATAAAAGAAAAAGTTCCCAACCAGCACTTAAATCGTAAATATGCCGCTATGAGCAGGATGCGGTCGGTTTTGCTTCAGCCCCGCGCGGAGGAGCGTCACCACACCGCGGACGGAGCGCGTGAAGCGGCGGAAGCGCGGCGGCGGATGTGAAGCGCTCCAGCCGAATAAATAAGATATGAACGCGTCTCTCTGCCCAACATCACCGAGAAGTATACGAGGCCCGGAGGAGGAGGAGGAGATGGCAACCATGATCTGAAGAAAAAACGGGATAAAACCTTTTTTTTTTTTTCCCACAAAAGGGAGCTTTCGCTACCGAGGAGGCGGCGGCGCTGCACCCCGGGCTCCGAGGCGCAGGAGCCCGCTTGGGAAGCCGATGAAGGGTCGGCGGTGCCCGGGCCGTGTGGAGGTCCGTCGTCCATGATTACGCGCTTTCTTTTGGGGATCTTTCTGGCGTGCACACGCGGCTGTAAACGCTTTAAATCGCATAAAAAAAGGTAAGAAAGGGTGTCTCACATGCATATGTAATAATAGATGAGTTTATTTCAGTGCAGCAGAGGGAGGTTTGATGTGGAGCTGTAGCCTGATTTGACAGCATCAAGCCCTCATCAATTGTTTTTCTCCACGCACGACTGTATTTGATCGCATATTTTCACCCCCCCTCATCAATCTGTCCGGGCTGCCTCCCGACCTGGGGGAGCTGGTGAAGTCATGCCATGACGGCAACAGTGACAAATAAAGGCCCCAACAGCAACAACAACAAAGCCCCACATCAAACCCTTCCTCCTGCTGCACCATGTGTGGCTGTCAGAGCACAGAGAGAGAGAGAGAGAGACAGGCTGTGGCTTAAAAAAGGGAAAGTCAACAGTGGTTTCAACCTGCTGCCTCACACACACACACACACACACACACACACACACACACACACACACACACATGCTGGGAGAATGTGAGTAAATTAGATCAGAGCTGTAGTGTGCCTCACACAATCAGATCAATCCCAGAATAACAGCTCATCTCCCATTTCCTCTCTAATAGCTTCATGTAGGATCTGACCCTGATTGTAATCTGTGTATAATAAACTACAGCGTAGGCCGAGGTTGTGTTGTTGGTAGGGATTTGATTGAGGATGTGCACTCCGGCAACCCCTAAATCCACCATGAAGAAGTATTTCGGATCGTGTGGGATGAGATTCATGCGGTGCCGGTGTTATTTATCTGTAGTGTCTTGCTTGATGACACTTCAGCAGGGCAGGGCCTGGATCCACCACCGCTCTGCTGCATCTTAGCATTTCACTCCGATAGTGAGATTCCCAAGTGTATTGCGCCTATTTTTGACCACAAGGCCTATTGACCCGATATTTGAGACCACTCTCATTATCAGTGCATCCTGATTCCTGTCCCGGGCCTTTCCTTGAATTAAACTCCCTGATATACAACGGAAAATACCTTTTCTGAGGTGCTCTTGGATAAAATTTGCAGCCGTGTTGTGTAAACGTGCCCAGTATGCAAACATATCAGTGAGTTAAAGCGACAAAACTAAAGCCACGGTATTTAACCCACAGGAAGCGACAAGTCAAAATATAAAGTGGTACTCCAGTGATTTTGTATTTTGGGGGACACATTTAGAAAAGAAGGCTGAAATATCCTGACTTTTAGTCTGGATGAAGCACTCCTACATTTCCCATAATGCACCATAATTTCCCATAATGCACATTTGTAGCGTAAGTAATAGCATTTTTGACAGAATTACGTCTTTGTATTGTGTTGCAGAGATATTTACTAAAATTAGCATGCTAACCAGTTAGCCCAGTCCCGTCAGGTCAAAGGTCCTGTGCTCGAGATGTAAACATAGACGGTTATATAAGCTCCCAATGGACTGCTAGCTGCCCAGCTAGCTGAGCTAGCTAGCTAACAGCAGCTACAGTAGGCAGCTACAGTTAGCGCTCATTCTGCCCCCTATTTGTTTTGGGTATGAAGGCCAGTCCAAGATAACATCATCAGTTATTTTCTCAGCTTCACATACACAGTTTAAAAATACAGTTTACAGTCGTCACAGCGGCAGATTTAACGCTTGATATAGTTAGTAGTCTTCTAAACAAAGGGGCGCTTGAGACAAAAGCAACAGCCAGCAACAGATTGTATCAGCTGTAGCTTGAGAGCTAATTAAGCAAGACAGAGTTGCCAACGTTAGCTTGTCAAATCGGTAATGTTAAGGAAAGATGAAATACACTTTAGCCTTAAGAACTACAGTTCCCAACGCTTGGGAAGGTTTGTTTTGGTAAGCTAGTTAGTCGCACATGCTAACGTTTGCAGCTTTAATGCTTACACTTTTGAAGCTGTGTAATATTGTGTTTAAACTTTTAAAGTAATTGTTGGAAACAGGCCAACGCTTGTAGCTACTGTATGTCTTGCTGTTAAAAATAAAGCTACCACAGGCAGCCAGTTAGCTTAGCTTAGCTTAGTGTAGCATAAAGGCTGTTAAAGGAGGATACAGCTAACCTGACTCTATCTAAAGGTAAAGAAAATCTTCCTACCAGCACCTCTCACATAATTAACATGTTATATGTTAAATCACACAAAAACTGAAGTGTAAAAACAACAATTTGTGATTTTACGGGGGTTTATGTGCCAGACTATTTCTTTGCCAAAAGGCTTGTTGGAGTCTCCACTGGCTGCTAGCTCTAGCATCACATTCAGCATACATACATAGTGGTATCAATAGTCTTATCTTAGTCTCTGCAAGAAAATGAATAAGCATATTTCCCAAAATGTCGAACTATTCCTTTAACAATACTAGCAGTGTTTCTCTGTGTCCACAGTCGGGGCAGCTCTGTCATGTCCGTCACGTAGGATTGGGCTCTTTTCGGCCTGCACAAGGTTAGAAATACAAGAGTGCACTGAAACAAAAACACACACAAACTGGCACAGAGGAATGTGATGGGTGTGTTGGGGACAGGAAGCTGTCGCCTCTGACGGGTCCGCCTCATTGTTCTCCAATCACGCTACAGCTATTTCAGGACGCTGTGTGTGTGTGAGTGAGTGCTTTTTTTTTACCAACCCATGCCAGATTTATACTCGTATATTTAACTTAAAAGACCTTAAATTTGTCATCCAGATCCCCAAACACTCGACCCGAGGATCCTGTAAGTGAACCGAGAGACTAAATCAGTCAAGGGGACAGTTATTCTGCCCTCATGTCTGGCAGAGAAGCGTAACACCCCAACACCACAGCTTTATTTGGGCAAATAGGACGAATTTCTGGCATCCCTTCAGGGACTGGGTCAGTCTTCACTGTGGCTCCACTTTGTGATTAAATTAGGCTGACTGGATTCTTTCTTTACATCTAAATCTTGCCCGCTGCAGCTTTCAAGCTCCGACACCTGCATTATTCAGTAATGCAGCCCAGCGCCGCCCCACCTAGAAGAAAATCAGCAGTGTTTCTGACTTCGGTGGAGACTTCTAGAGTCCAAGGGATGAAATGTTCTTCCTGTCCTGCCCACAAACATTTAGTTTTTATAGGAAACACTTGAATGCCTCGCCTGCACTTTCCCCCATCATTCCTTTGTCTCAGCGTGGGATGAAAGTAGCACCAAATCAAACGCAGGTTTTTGCCGTATGTGCATTACTGCCAGTGAGCACAGCTTGTGAAGTGTGTAGCGCCGTCATCACCGGCTGACAGTGTATTGATGTCAGTGCCTGGGTCTGTTTTCACCAGGTTGTGTGTATATTTAGTCACAAAGTCTCACCATTTATAAATAACCGGCAGACTGGAAGCTTCTACTGGAGGAAAGATGGCACTTACTGTATCTCACACAGTACAGTTAAACCAACGCATCCTCGTGCCTAAACCACTGAATAGGTCGGTTGGCTGGGACTCCCAAAACACATACAGTTACACAACTTCAGTAAAGCGACGTTAAGTACGTGACATAACGTTAGCAAGTTAAAATAACTCACTGTAGACAAGCAGCGGTCTCCTGGGTCTCCTGACTTTGGCGCACTTTGCACAATTTCACCTGACTTCCTCCTTTGCTGACGTAGTGCTTACTACGCCCACTAGTGGTCAACATCTAACAGAAAACGTAAATATGGGTCTTAATAAGCTGCTTGCACAATTGACCTAAATGGTAGTGTTTTTGTTTTTTTGATAAGGAGTTGAACACTTTAGATGCGAAGGCCCAAAAAGGAAAGATTTCATGCATAATAAGAAAATAACACAATTTCATTCATGAAAAAAAGTAGAATTAAAATTATTTTTTATTCACATCTTTAGATTTTAGATTAAAGGAAAGTGAGAAAGTTACTTTTTCATTAATAAATGTTTTTATATTTCTGCATGTATGTTGGCAGCAAACGGTGGATCTTTTACCTCTGACTTGAAATCAAGATCTGAACAAACTTTCAGACTTTCAAAGCTGCTAATCCTCCTGCAAGTTTAGTTTTTCCTCCTCTCTACGTAACCAAACTTGCGTGACTCCTTTCTTTTTTTTCAAGGCAGCTCTCTTGGCCTCTTTCTTTCCTTCAAGTGTTTACATTTAGATAGTCTTATCAAAGTTGTAAAGTCTTTCCAAAAAGCTGCTACAATCAATTTTTATATTAGCCACAGATTAAATGACTTTGTGTAATGTGAAGGAGATCCCTTGTAGTGACAAACCTCTCAGTTCTACCGAGTATTTTAGCTTCTTTTAGCTACTTGTTTTTGTTTTAAAGCCGTAAATATTCTTCTTTGGTTCTGTCGAGGAGCGGAAGAGCCAGCTGGAGTTGGTGGAGACCAAAAACGGAGCTAAAATGAGAGGAAATATTGGAATTAAAATCATCAGGATACAAACATGACATGCTAATGTTGCTCTGTGTTTGCTAATACAGTTATCAGGTGATGTATCAGTTCATTTACCTGTTCATGTTGGAACACGGTCGACATGGAGCTGTGGAGATGTTTTGGGATTTGGCAAGATAACTACATCAGGGAGTGCACCTCTTAAGCTGATGGGGTAGCCGTGTTACTGCAGCGGCTCACCTATCACCTCGAAGCTTATGATCTCACACACCTTAAATCAAAAACCCTGCTCAGATGACCAAACACACACACACACACAAGTAGTCTTAGTGGCGGCGGGGCGGAGATGAGTCAGCTCTGTGATCCGGTCTACACACTCCATCAATCCACTCAGTGTCTCCTCTCAGTGTGTGTGTGCAGTGAAAGTATTTGTGTGAGGGAGTACATGTGTGTGCGACTTTACCTGTGTGTGTGTGTGTGTGTGTGTGTGGATAACATGGCGCCGGCTCCTGCTCCTGGATTCAGGCTGTACAGGGCTGCAGTCTGCTGAGGCGGAAATACAGCATGACATTCTTGAAAAGGGGGGTTGTGAAATCTATTAAAACTAGGAGACTAGTGTTGAAACTCGCAGTGCTCGTTCACCTCGCAGATTTAAAGTGGGGAGGTATTCAGATGTTCTGCATTGTAATATGAGCGATTGTCAGCTTCTATCACGGGTCTCTGACAAACCAGACACTGCCTGCCCTCCATCCATCATGCAAGAGCTGTGATTTAATCAAATTTTAAAGACTTCTGTGATGTAATTGCATCAGGAATCTTTATCTGACACTAATGTGGAACAGAAATGTTGTCCAGTGCAGTGATTTTAGGCTAAAAAACTATCTGCTTTTGTAACTTATATCTCAGAATACAGTGTTGTAAAGGGACGGAAATCTGGCGACGCCGCTCCAAGTTTAGTTTTTCCACAAACTTCTCCAAAAACTGTTTTTATCTCCTGTGAAAAATGTGCATGAATATAACCGCTGTATCATTACAGTGATTTATTTTAATTTTCTTCCAGTAAAAATTCTGAGAATTCAAAGTTAAGGTTGATTTGGTTCAACTTGAGGTCACTCTGGGGGATGAGTGTGGCGCTTGGCACCGGCTGACACTTAAAGAAGTTCAGTGTTAAGCGGCTGGTGTGAGCGGCGCAGAGTTTTAATGTGCGTGCCGAATGTGGAATGCTCGGCTGTAAGACGGAGGCTGGCCGAGGTCAGAGGTCAGCTCAGTGAGTACATGTGAGATGGAGAGAGGCGGACAGGGGTGTGGTTAGGGGTCGGTGGTGAGATTTGGTTAAAGGTCGTGTATTAATAGCTCAACCTTTAACTGTGACCTCAAATGTCCGACTGATTGTTAATTAGATTGGAGTGGGCAGTTATAGAGGCAGAGAGTCAAATTACACCAAGTAATCAGTATTTTAATTCATATTTTTTTATTTTATGCCACGTTTCAATTAAGTTTTTTCATATAAAACATATGATGAGCGATTAAAATATGATGCATGGTTACAAACATTTCTGGGCGCTACAGCAAAACAGCGTTGCAGCATTTTCCTAAACAACTGAGGTAGATGGGGACTTGTTTTAAAACATAAATAAATAAATGGCTCCATACAGCTCGTCTAGAGTAATCCAAGTCTCTGGAAGCCCTGAGAAATTAATTTGAAAAGATGTAATTTACACCCTTTTCGGAGCAGAAATCTGCACTGTAGCTACGAAGCTAATAGCATTAGCACGAGCTTGACTGCACGTAGCGGGTGTAAATACCGTCTTTGAAATCAGTTTGGGATCTCGGGGCTTCGGGAGACTTGGATTATGCTACACAAGCTGTATGGAGCCAGTTTTTTAAAATGTTTTAAAACAAGTCCCCATCTGCTCCAGTTGTTTTAGAGAATGCTGCAGCGCTGTTTGTTTTTCCTGTTAAGGTCAAGAAATGTTTTGTGGACGTACAAAACTTCACCCGCCTTCCCATCAGCATGGGGGTGAGTAGATGTTGACTGAATTTTCATTGTTGGGTGAACTGTTCCTTTAAAGTGAAAACTCTGTTACTTTATATACATTTTCCAGCAAGAGTTTCACCTAATTTGCATTAATTCACACAGCAATCCCTTGAGTTTAAATTTGTTGGACAGCTGGATGGAAATGTAGTTGCAGAGGCAGCAGGGTAGACGGACTCCAGCTGCAGATTGAAGCCGTGTGGTAATGCAGCGGATTAGAGAAGGCATTCTGTCAACAGTAAATCCCCCCCATTCTCTGTTTTAATCCTGCTGCTGGATCAAGGACACTTACCTCCCGACAGCTTCACGTGCCTCTGTATGTGTGTGTGTGTGTGTGTGCATTTTTGATTAGTTTGATTCAGACAACAGGCAGCAGCAGGTTTAGTTTGTGGGACTCTCAGGATGGAGTTTTGGGAGTGTTTTAGTACAAAGCATGCAGACATTCAGCATGTGTGTGTGTGTGTTATTTGGGTACAAGTGGCTTTAAACTCAGCCAGCAGCTCTATGCTTAGCACCGGCCTCTGCCCAGAGCTATTTATAAAACTGTCCAGATGTGTGGGCGTGAGTGTGTGTGTGTGTGTTTGTGTGTGAGAGAGAGAGCGCCTGGTTTATCAAGAGCTTTATTGTTGTATGTCTCACATCATTGTGGATAATATCAGAATGAATTTTGAGCATGTTTCACAGTAAAAACAATCAAACTGCAGTCTCATTTTGACAGGAAGGCATGTTGAAAACGTACGTCAAACAACACCAAAACTCTTCCGTTAAACTTACACTGACAGGAACTTTTTCTGAACTTTTCCGCCTCTTTACTGTCAACACTCATGTTTAAATTCTGTGTAATTGGATTTCTGTAAATAGGTTATTAGTCAAGTGTAATTTCCTGTAGTGTTGAGGTTTTTTTATAGTGTGTTCCAGTTCCTGTGATGAAGAGTTTCCATAGTGTCAGTCTGGAACTTTTGCGATAGAAATCTTCAGACCGGATTTGCTCTCATTATCGTCGTCATGAACAAAATGCTGATGTCACTAGTTATTTTTACCACGTGGGAAAAAAGTAATCGGGAATTCCGGATATCTAATACACAGGGTTCATCTCCCCTCCATGCTCTCTCTCTTTCTCTGCAGCTTCCTGTTTACCTCTCTCTCCCTCTCTGCAAACATGTTGCACAGCTAATTTAGCAGCGTTACAGAAGGGCTACGGTATTCAGTCGCATAATGGCAAGAAGGATGGAGAGAATGAGAGGAAGGAGGGGAGTGGCGGCTCGACGTTAGGTCTGATATGACTCGCGCGGAAGCTGAGATGCGGTTTGGCGTAATCACCTTTCACCATGGCAACCAATGTGCATGCATGTGGGAGACAAAATTGAGTACCTGAAAGAAAGGAGGTAAAGAAAATGAACAGGAGAGTTGTGAGTGTGTTCCGTTTTAAAGGTCGACAGGATACGGTTTTATTTCTATCCATTCAGGATGTGAGTTGAACTTGTTAACCTCTGAAGTAGCTGCTGGTAAAGATCTTTTTTAAAGTCATTGTGTGGCTGACATAAAGGCCAATCTTTGTGTTGTAGTCACTGTGGGTGGTGTCAAGGTGATGTCAAAATATATGAGAAATTAATGAATGTTCATATAATAAAGCATCCAGAATATATCAGTGGTGCAGTTACAGAAAACATGTTGTTGTGGGTCACTTCTAGAAGTAGATTTGATAGATATTTACCATCTCACATTGGCAGAATAAAGTATTTTTTGTAAATTTAAACAATAGTTCAATGTTTAAGAAGTACTCTTATTTATGCTCTTTTAAAGATTTAGATGAGAAGATTAATACCACTTTCATGTCTTATCTTATCATGTTATCTATGGTGAGACATGGAAATTGATTAGAATGGCTTAGCATCAAAAGTAAACACAGGGTAGATGTGTCTCTTCAAAACATTAGACCAGACCATTAAAAACCCAGAAACCGCCCTCACACTAGTAACGTTAGCATAGAAAAGTATCGTCAGCATAGAAAAGTACCGTCAGCATAAATAAATAATGTTAGCATAAAGTAAGTAACATTAGCATTAAAATAGTAACATTAGCATGAAAAAGTGACATTAGCATAAAGAAGGTAAAGTGAGCATAAAAACTGAACATTAGCATCTCGTCATAAACTCTCAGATTTCTGGTTTGTTTTCTACGTGGAGTAGTTCCTGTTCCTGTTATCGTCATCAATATAAAGTGATAGCTGCCTTAATGCCACCGAATATGACCACCAGATACTGACCATCATCCCTCTTCTTGTCCTTTCTTTCCCCTATCACCTTTCTTACTTCCTCTTTCTCTCTCTCTCTCTCTCTCTCTCTCTCTCTCTCTCTCTCTCTCTTTTTCCTGTAGGTCTCCAACCTCCCTCCACCCCTCACCTCCCTGTGGACCATAGGAACGCCCCGTCATCACCCCCCTGCGGAAGGATTCCCGGATCATCCCTAATTCCTCGTATCTCTCTGCCCATCTCCCACCTCCATCACTTTTTCCTCTGTCATCATGGGTACCTGGAGGATATACAGAGTACTTTAGTGCCCTGAAGCAAGGCATTTCTCTGACACATTTGTCAGAATGGACGGGTGTCCTCGGGTGTTGAGAGGGAAAAAATCGACAGCATCGACATTCACAGTGGAAACTTGGTATACATGACTGATCCAAGACTATGGTTCAGACCGCCTCCTAATACTCTGAATGACGACTAGTGGATTCTGGGAGCTCTGAAGTGCCTTGCCCAAAGGAACGCCAGCAGGGCTTTGTTCCTTCACATCATTAACTTCTTCAGTTGGCCCTAGTGGTGCTGCTTTAAACCTAGAGGGCCTGCGTGTCTACTTCCTGTCTTCCCCCTCCGTCACTTCCTTCCCCTTCCCTCTTTGTTTTCTCTCTTTGGTCTGCCCACTCGGCCTCCACCATTCGCCCCTCCCTCGCAACGGCCGTCCTCCCCCCTCGCCCCCGCCCCCAGTCATCCTCCCCCTCTCCCTCCACCTCCTCCGCCCCCTCCTCCCCCCACCACCACCATCACCACCACCACCACCATCCTCACCACCACCAGCACCACCATCACCACCCCCAGCTCTCCTCCTCTCCCCCTCGCTTCCAGCCTCCTCCCTTCTCCGCCTCCACCTCTGCGGTAACGATGGCGTCTGCTGCCACCGCCTCGTCCTCTCCCTCGTCCCCCTCATCGTCGGGCAACAGCAGCGCCCGAGACCACCTGCTGGCGGTGCGTCGGCGCACCCCGCACGGCCGGCCGTACACGATTGGACCCGACAACCTCCGCAGTCTGTCGGTGCAGGGCACAGTTGGAACCTCCACGTCTGGGTCCTCCTCCGCTATGCAGTCAGGGAACCAATCGGAATCGACGGGGGTGGGGCTTCAGCGAGCTAATAGCGACACAGACCTAGTGACATCAGACAGCCGCTCATCGCTCACGGCGTCTACGTACCAGCTGACTCTCGGCCACAGCCACCTGGTCATCTCGTGGGACATCAAGGAGGAAGTGGACGCCACCGACTGGATCGGGCTGTACCACATCGGTGAGCAAACTCAACCTCGCCTCCCCCCACTGAAGTATGGACCAGTCCACTTCAGGAGGGGGGCTTTAACATCTGTGTTTTAAATTCAACAGAAGACTTGCATGTGACACAACAAGGGCTATTGATACATTTTATCATCGATTAATCCCTCAGTTCTTATTTTTTTAAAGTCAGGCAAAACGTCAACATCTTCACCAGCTGATATTGACTAGAACAGAAATAAAGGGCCAGAATTGTTCTTGAATTTCAGAGTATTTGATTTAAGTTACTGAATCCAGCAGAGAGCAGGACAGAGGTACTAGTATTAGCCTAAACTCTGATAGCATCCAGGACCAGCTATGAAACTACAAAGACAAGACACAATCCTCTAAACTTTTTGTTTGCAGTGTTTATGTGGCCGTGGTTAGCAGTTCCCTGCTACAGTTGCTAAGCTATGATTGGACAATCGCTGTTCAGGTGGAAGTTTGGCAACCAAACAATTGATTAATGGACAAATGGTTTTGGCTTTAACATTTTGTCTGCAAACCACTGTAGTCTTGCTCTTGTAGAAGCTAGCGTTGCTACATGGTTGCATTAATCACTCTGTTAGCTACTCTGTTAGCTGTGTTAGCTCACCAGGCCAACACTAAACTTTAATTATTATCCAGGTCCACTGGGCCTGATACCTCAAACACAAATCCACATTTTCAGACAAATAATTTACTGTAACGTCACTCGCACAAGACTTTTCTAGGTATTCATTTTCCCCCATCCAGTAAGCTATTCATTGCGCCTCCATTGTGGTCTATTCTTGCTTGCTCATCGTCATCATTTCCTCTTGTCTCCCAATCCCATGCTGTCTCTCCGTCCATCTGTCTCCCTGTCCACACGTCTTCTCCTCCTGCTTGTGGTGTAATAAAAAATGCTGTAGGATAGCGATATGATAGCGAGGTTGCGACTTGTAACTCATCTCCTCAAGGTTAGAGCATTACATCAGCCCCACTGCTGCCACATTAACTGACTAATGGATTGTGTGTGTGTGTGTGTGTGTGTGTGTGTATTAGAAAAAGATGATGAGAGAAAGGGAGGAGGTTATCCTGAAGAAAGTGATGCTGACTCAGCATCAATATCATTTAAGAGCAGTGTGTTCCTTCTTACATTACACTCATACACACACACACACACACACACACACACACACACACACACACACACACACACATAATTTTAAGTTCGTCCTCAAGATATAAAAATCTGTGTTAATATGTGAATTAAACTTTACAAGCAGATGTTTGTACCTACTTTGAGGGACTCAAGGAGGAAGTAGAATCCACTTTCTAAAAAAGCTTCTGTTGATTTGTAAAATGAATAAATAAATAAATAACGCAACATTTTCTCTTTAATCTACATTAAATAGGCATGAAAAAAATGTAATATTGTGTATCCCAGTTTAAACGTTTAATATCTTAAAGGAGCCCCCAACGTTGGACTATAGCAGGTGTGCCCAGAGTTTCTACCATGGAGGCTGCTAACGGTAGCTACCATTAGCTAGTTAGCTCAGATAGCAATGGAGCTAGTGGTCCACACTGTGAGCACCAAGGAAGTGTGGCTGCCCTCCCCCTTTTCCGACTCCGAATAACTTTCATACAGTCCCGCAGTCTTCTCGCAGCAGGAAACATTACAAATTGTGTGGAGAGGACATAAGATGTAGGTATTTTGTGTCCGTACAAACCAAAAAAGGTTGAAAATGTATATATTCAATTGTTATTTATTCCTCTGCCTTTATAGCATTGATCCAAGTCTATTTTTCCACTGGCTGCTATTGTTACTACTCGTTCATTCAGGGTTTAATGTGAGATAAAAGCCTCTCTCTGTTAACAGTCTGCCGGGCTCGCTGATGCCCTGCAGCTCTCAGGCTCAGGTGTGAAAGAGCAGCTTTCAGCAGCCAGTGATACACACTCCATTTTACAAAAGCTAAGGTCATCTCAAACCACAGGTGACCCATTTTGTGTGTGTGAATGAGAGTGAGTGCCTGTAGACAATCCTTTATCCAGACAGAGATAGAGAAAGTAGGGAAAGGTGATCCCTCCAGCCTCTCTGCAGCTCTCTGGCAGTATTGACCTGAAGGCAGGGGGATTTCTGGGGTGGTTCTCCCCAGGGGCGAGCACTGTTTCCAGCCTGGCTGTCGGCCATGCTCCCCTGGAGCCGGCTGAGCTCCATAATCTCTCGCTGCTGTCTGACCTGTGTGTGTGTGTGTGTGTGACTGTAGTTTATAAGGATGATTGCAGGGTTATCAGGTCAGACAGGTGTGTGTGTGTGAGGAATACTTATTTGCTGTCACTAACAAAGGCTCAGGGGTTATTGATGGTGACCTGGTGTGACAAGAGGGCAAGGGTTGTACTGTATATATATAGATATATATATATGTGTGTGTGTGTGACGGACAGCAGCATTGATTCATCAGGACACGGGCCATTTGTCACAGGACGAACACATAAATGTTTGATGGCTCAACAGGCGCAGACGCGGGTGTGGTTTATGACCTGAGGGCAGAGTTTCCCTCAGGAAGCAGTTACCTCCATCCTGACGGTTCGTCAACGCAACATGCTCTCTCTCTCCTCTCATGTCTCATCTGCCCAGAAATATACAAACAATGCCAAAATGCCGATTAAAGGTTTTCCAAAGCCAAAGATGACGTCCTCAAATGTCTTGTTTTGTCTTGCACAACCCAAAGATATTCAGTCTACTGTCATGATAAAGAAACAAGAAAATATTCACACTTAAGAAGCTAAAATTAGAGAATTTGAGAATGTTTTCTTAAATAATGACTCAAAACGATTATCAAAATAGTTGGCGATTGATTTAATACTTGACTGCTAATCGATCAACTGACTAATTATTACATCCCCAGCCCAAAGACTTGATTAGCTAACACTATCTAAATTGGTTACAAACTGTAGTTTGCTCCAGGCTGTGCGTCGGGCTGCAGCACAGGTTTGAAGGCTATTGACCAGATGACTGAGACAGATGGACTCAGTGATTGGCAGCTTGACAATGACTGATGGACTTAATTACCTTTCAGGTAGGTTTTTGTATAGCAGGGAGGCATTAAAGCTTACTTACTTAGCTCAAATGTGGGATTTTCTTCTTTGTGTTTGCAGCTTTGTGTTGTTGTTTTCATTTTAAATGTGCAGACATAACTGAGACAGAATGAACACAATGAGTTGGTGTACAGGTAAACACACTGATCATTATTTTGCTGCTTTTGTCTCCATTGTTTCCTCGCACTCTTGACTTTAGTGAACCAGCAATATCATTAAAAACTTCAAGCTGCTGGTACTCTACATTAATCATCATCTTGCTGAGGTGGCCGTGCATGCTGCTGCCTCATTAAGTGAGTCGATAGCTCACTAGCCGTGGGTGCAGTATGTGACCTTGCTAAATGTTCCTGTTCCCTTGTCTCATTAACCATTAACATCTTACAACTGTTGGCTAAAGGACAGATAAACAAATGTTCAGCTCATGAAAGTAAATGTGTGTGTGTGTGTGTGTTTTACAGATGAGACGTGTGTGGCCAACGTGTGGGACTCCAAGAATCGCGGCGTGAACGGCACCCAGAAGGGACAGATTGTGTGGAGGCTGGAGCCGGGACCCTACTTCATGGAGCGTGAGTGTACTTCATGGTCCCTATGTTTGTCATAAAGTCTGAGGAAGCAACCCTGATGATTGTTTGTGTTCTCTCCACAGCGGAGACTAAGGTCTGCTTTAAATACTATCATGGCGTAACTGGAGCACTGAGAGCAACGACACCTTGTATCACCGTCAAGAACCCTGGAGTACCGGTACGTTTGTCTGCACCGTCTACAGTTCCTACAGTCATGCAGATATCTCTTATTTTCTCTCTATGGAACCGTCAAATCCTTAATCCTGATTGGCTCTCATCGTTGGCTATACATCAGCATGCTAGCATTGTTGTTGTGTCAGTGTCATGTACAGAATCACCGAGCAGCTAGCATGACTGTGGGCTATGGAGGACTGCCAAAATCAAAAATAAATACAGTATTAAGTAAATTACTGGCAGGTAAATCATTAGTAACTCTTAGTTATCTCTTAGTCCTACAGTGTTGTTATTCTTTGGTTAACTTTTTGTTGGATTCCTCAGAAGGACTCTAAAACAGTCAATAAATATGAGTCCAGGTTATCAGCTGCAGATCCTCCTCTAACTCTGACTAACACACTGGCAAAATAAAGCCATTCATCAGGGTCCAGATCAGCACAGGTGGTTTTGAGTAGAAAATCTTATGGAAGCTCAAAACAAATTTTGAGATGGCAGGGATGCAGTCAGAGTCAGTGGAGAGAAGTGAATGGAGAGAGGCTGATGGCACTGAGCTGTCAGCAGCACAAACTGAAGCGAAGAGACGTTTGTTCCAGTTGAGTCAGCTTGAATCAGAACTCGTAAAAGCATTAATCCTCTCCCTCTCTTTGATTCCTCCTTTAATCAAACTCTCAGCTTTATTTTTGTGAAGTCAGTTCACACTACAAAGTCTCATACTGTTCTCCTGTTGGTTGTTTTCTCATCAGGTGGGCAGTGAAGGCCAAGTGGAGGACCAATCAGGGACTGAGCACTGTCGGAAACTAGTCAGCTTCACCCTATCAGGTGAGAGGAATCATTCGAGGGATTGTGGTGTGATTGTAGTCCAGTAGAAAAAAAACGCAAATACGCTGACGACTGTGTGTTCTCCACTCCAGACATCCGGGCTGCAGGCCTGAAGAAGGGCATGTTCTTCAACCCCGACCCCTACCTGAAGATGTCCATTCAGCCCGGGAAGAGGAGCGGCCTCCCCAAGTTCACCCACCATGGCCAGGAGAGACGCTCCTCCATCATAGCCAACACCACGAACCCAGTGTGGCATGGGGAGGTCAGCACACACTATAGCATCGAAAAGAAGTGTTTACTACTACATACATAATTGTGACAATAAAACTATACTCTCAACTGTCGATTTTCCTGTAGAAATACACCTTTGTGGCTCTGCTGACTGACGTGTTAGAGATCGAGGTGAAGGATAAGTTTGCCAAGAGCCGACCAATCATCAAGCGGTTTCTGGGTCAGCTGATCATCCCAGTGCAGAGACTCCTGGAGGGGCCGACAGCTGAGTGAGTTCACGCACAGATCCGTAAATTCACATTGGATGCACAGGAAGAGGTTTTTGAATAGGTTGACCATGAAAACTGAATCTGTAATGAGGTTTTGTTGATGAATGTGCGTAGTTTATTTTTAACGAGCACTCGGACAGAAACGGAACATCTGAGAACACCTGACCTTCAGCATTTAACCTCAGTGACTCAACGTTGTTCAGTCAATACAAAGTCAATATGTACCAATCAGCTCATTGTTAAGGCATTGATTTGATATTGATCTACAACTGGGGAGATCATGTCCTCCTGTGAACAATGATGTATACTGTTTATCTGCTTGTGTTTTGCAGAGATCAGCCGGTCAGCTACAGCCTGTGTCGTCGTCTTCCTACGGATCACGTGAGTGGGCAGCTGCTGTTCAGAGTGGATATCACCTCCACAGGTCAAGAAGGTGTGTGTGTCTTCATTATAAATACTTAAAGTGATGCATATTCTTTTATTTCCACTAAACTATTTGCTGTGTCTATTCTCTTCTTCTGTTCCTCCGCCTTCCTGTCAGAAGCTTCCCCAGACACTGTGGGAACTATCTTGGGTGGCGCGGTTAACGGCGACCCTGGCAGTCCCTCCGATGACGAGGACCTCCCTCACGCATCCTCCTCACGTGTTGTTTGTGGACCCTCCCCCACGGGCTCCGACGAGGGCTCCCTGATAGTCAACGGTGCTGGTTACTATGGTGACGACAGCGTTTGGCGGGAACCAGGGCAGTTGAGCGAGGAGGATTTGCTTCCTATGGCTGTGGGTGGCCACACCCACCGGCAGGTGTCGCTCAACGACTACCTGGATGCCATCGAGGCTCCCAGGAGCCCAGGAGACAGGCCTTTAGTGGGGCCTTCTCCAAAGCTCCGCTCTAGCTTTCCAACGGACACTCGGCTCAATGCGATGCTGCACATAGACTCAGATGAGGATGAGGAGCACAGGGAGCAAACACAGGAGGCGGGGACACCACAGAGTACGGACTCATCGAGGAGACCGGCTACATCTGAGTCTCTGGGTAATGGAGGTTCAAACACAGAGCCAAAGGGCCCAAATGGAGCTGGGACTGGGAATGGACCAGAGGCAGGCTCCCCTGCTGGTGCTCAGCCTGCAAGTGAGCCTGCAGGAGCTGAAGGTGGAGCTGCAGAAGGTGCAGCCGGAGACCAAACACAGGTACCAAACAACGGGAATGGAGAGGTCACTGGAGCATCAGCAGAGGCTGCAAATGTTGCTGGGGAAACCTCCACAGCTCCCAGCTCCGCTCAGGCATCAGGAGCTGAGGGAGCTGCAGCACCTGCACCGGGAGAGTCTGTGGAGGAGTGTACCTGCCAGGAGCTGAGCAGCATGGGTGCGAACCAGGAAGTGACCTGCACATCCTCACTTGGTCCACTTTCACCCATTCAGGTGAGCAGCTGTAGATCAGGTCACGAAACATCAAGAAGGGAAGAGCTCTTTTTTCTAAAATGTCTTCTTCTCTCTTCAGGAGGTGGATACAAGAAAAGAAGTGGCTCCGAAGGCGGAGGAGGAAGGGGGGGAGTCATCGAGCAGCGAGGCAAACGGGCCAGTAGCAGCAGCTACTCGTCCAAAAGAGAGAGCAGGAGGAAGTTCTGAAGCTGGTAAATTTTTAAAACGATTTGCTGCCGTTTTTTGGGGGGGAAATCAGCCACATTTTTTCCATAATAACTATAGGACTAACCCAGAAGTTTTGTGCAACTAAAATGGAAGAAAAGTGCCACATTTTCTTCGTCTTCACTTAAAATCTTGTTTAAAATTTACAGGAGCGACAGCAAGCGGCGGGCAGGAGGAGGAGGAGGAGGAGGAGGGAGGCGAGGTGTGGATGAGGAGGCAGTCCATGCAGGCCTCTGGAGGCCAGGAGGTGTGCGGGGCCAGAGAGAGTCCCAACGGAGCGGCAGGGGGGGAGAGAGAGATGGGTAAGACTTTTTTTTTTTACCTCCATTATTCCAGTGAAATAATAATTTGTATATTAGTTTTATTTCCACATTTATTCCCACACACTTCCTGTGCAGCTTCACTCCTCTATCAGGTGCGACTGAGCAGCTCCACCAGAGCAGCAGGAGGTTAATTGCTTCAGTCAGGGTCTCTTTAATGGTTGTTATTAAGAGAATCAAGTGTATTAATCATTCAGTTTCCACGTCCCTTGCCACCACCTCTCTTTAACTCAGTGAATATGCTCCTGTTGGATGTGAACACAGCCTTTCGTTTACACGCTAACTAGGTTATTGGCTGAGCTTTTCTACGTTGCTTTTTCTTTCTATTTTCTTTCAGTTTTGAGCGTCAAAGTCAGAATATTGAATTTATGCACGCTGCAAAAAATCCGATCTGAGAGAAAGATCCTCATGCAAAATCTGCACCGGAGTCTCTCTCCACGTCAAGAGGATTGAGCGATCAGGGAGCATTAATAAAAGACTGGAGATTTATCCAGATCAGAACAAGTTTCCTGCAGCTGCCAGAAAGCTGTTGGCTTACAGCGAGTAACAGTTGTGCTTATCTAACCTTGTGACAGTATTAGATAATAGGCGGTAACACTGCTGTGATTGAGGGGGATGAACCAGCTGTAGGACATTAAAAGACATTTCTGCCTTTTCTTGTATTTTGAGTGACGCAATAATGTTTTGATGTGTGTGTGTGTGCAGGTGCCACAGCTCAGGTCAATGGCCACCAGTCTGTTCGCTCCCTGCCATCAGTCCGCCACGACATCAGCCGTTACCAGAGAGTGGACGAGCCACTACCACCCAGTAAGTGAACTACAGTAAATTATGATAACATACATATATTGTATTGTATATATTGATTTTTTTTAATTCTCATTCCTATAATCTTAAAGGGTAACGAACTAAAACCCGGTGCCTACATTACCCACAATGCAACTTAGCCAGTGTCATACATACAAACGTTCTGCATTTTCCTCTTCAGCTTTTGTGTGTTCTAACTTCCTGTAATGTGTGTGTTTGTGTGTGTGAACCAGACTGGGAGGCTCGCATCGACAGCCACGGTCGGATCTTTTACGTGGACCACGTGAACAGAACCACGACATGGCAGCGCCCCACCGCTCCCCCCGCCCCGCAGACCCTCCAGAGGTCCAACTCCATACAGCAGATGGAGCAGCTGAACCGCAGGTATCAGAGTATACGCAGGACGATAACCAATGACAGCCGACCAGAAGAGCAGCCAGCCAATGAACTGCCGCCGGACGAGACTGACATGCATCCTTCCATCCCAGGTAACCCTTTCACTGCACTGCATTCTGGTCGACGTAGTCTGTTGAGTCCCAGAGGCTTGATTTTTGTGGTCTTTTTCTGACTCATTGTGTCCGGTGTTTCAGAGCTGCGTAGGGACAACAGCGTGGCTCAGTCCAGCTCCAGGTCTCGCCTCACCCTGCTGCTCCAGTCTCCCAGCGCCAAGTTCCTCACCAGCCCCGACTTCTTCACTGTGCTGCATTCCAACCCTGTACGGGCGCTCGCTTTTCTTCTTCTCTCGCTTCTTTCTTTCAACAAAAAACATCTCTGTTTTCCCCCCTTTCCTCATTCTTATACATCACACAGTGGTATTTGTTTTAGGAAACTCTGTTGACCACAAACACTCATTAAGGGACTGTATGAAAATTATTAGGGGTCAGGAAATAGGGAGGGTTGTGTGTCTTTTTGGGGATTTCTATGCCTTTTTCTGCTCTATGATGTAAAAACAACAGCAAAACAAGATAAAATCAACACTGCTCACATATCTGGAGTTTAACTATGAAGCTAAGCAACTGGAAGTAAGATTCAACCCCCCTCCCCACACCAATAATTTTCCTACTGTCCCTTACTCATATAAACCAAAGCAGCAGTAATTACAGTTCAGCGGGACAACTCTTAACAAAACCTCTCTCTTTTCTCTGGTGGATGTGTTTCCTCTCTTCTTTCTATCTTTCCCCCTCCTCTCTACTTTCCTTCCTCGCTCCTCTCTCTCAGAGTGCCTACCGTATGTTCACCACCAACACGTGTCTGAAGCATATGATCAGTAAGGTTCGTCGGGATGCTCACCACTACGAGCGCTACCAGCACAACAGGGACCTGGTGGCCTTCCTCAACATGTTCTCCAACAAACAGCTGGAGCTGCCCAGAGGCTGGGAGATGAAGCACGACCACACCGGCAAGGTGGGGACGAAACCCCTGTGTCCGTCAGAGTGTCTCAAAGTCTCACACAACGTTATTGACATTTTCTTTTTTTTTTTCGTGCGTACAAATGCAGCCTTTCTTCGTGGACCATAACTGCCGTGCCACCACCTTCATCGACCCCCGGCTGCCTCTCCAGAGCACTCGGCCCCCTAGCCTCCTGGCCCACCGCCAACACCTGACCCGCCAACGCAGCCACAGTGCCGGGGAGGTCAGCCCACGACGACTGGTAAGACACCGAAGACACAGACTTAGGGTATCCAGCTAACAGTCCTATCCTGGACAGCTCGCGGCAGATCGAGGCCGTTATGACTTTACCAGGATACATTTATTGCTCTGGTGGTTTGTAACATTACACTTTGTGGTAACTGGACATCTCCTTTAACGGCTCCTCTAACTAACCACAGCTACTATACGCAGTCACATGTTGGTTAAATGGATGGACGCCCTGCTCTTCCTGTCTCTTTGTAGGTGGGTGAAGACCCTCGTCACGCAGGCCCACCCGTCCTGCCGCGGCCTTCCAGCACCTTCACCTCTGCCAACAGGAGGGATTGCCAAGACGTGGTGCCAGTGGGTCAGTACATGCACAAACACACACTCATAACCATTCATAAGGGATCGGATTCGAATGCGAACGTGTCTGCTCTTCTTCTAGCTTACAACGACAAGATCGTGGCGTTCCTCCGACAACCGAACATCTTTGAGATTCTGCAGGAGCGGCAGCCCGACTTCAACCGGAACCATTCACTCAGGTACAGTCTACACCCACGGCACCTGACACTGCGTTTAGCATTTATATCATCACTACAGTCGCCAGCATCTCTCTCAATGTAATGTTGCTATGACAACAGGGAGAAGGTGCAGCTGATCCGCACAGATGGAGGGTCAGGACTGGCGAGGCTGTCGGGTGACGCTGACCTTGTCATGCTGCTAAGGTGAGACCTTCTTCCCTTCCCTCATTTCCATCCTTTTGCTCATTTACTTCCCTTCCCTGTCTTATTGTATTAGTCGTGTATCACCTTCCCTCTTTACTTCCGTGTTTCCTCCTTAATGTATGTCCTTCCTTTCTCTCTTGTTTCAGCTTAACTCGCTCGATTGAATTAAATCAGTTTATTCAATTTCCTCCCCCCTCTCTCTCTCTCTCCTCTGCAGTCTGTTTGAAGATGAAGTAATGTCCTACGTGCCTCCTCACGCCTTACTTCACCCCAGCTACTGTCAGTCACCTCGGGGGTCACCGGTCTCCTCCCCACAGAACTCGCCTGGTAGGAGACTTGAGAGACGAGTCACACATTTTCACTGAATTGTGTTGAAAATCGACATTAAGGCTCTTTTTGTCAGCCGAAATCACAACCGCTACCAGCAGGTTTATTATCTGTAGTTAGCTCGCTAATAAAGCTAACGTTAGCTGCACGTTTCCATCCAACGCGACTTGTAAAAGTCTTCATGGCTACATACATGACAGTGACAACGCTAACAGGTCCTAGGCCAAAGTTATCTGTTTTCTCACCAGTTAATGGTCCATGAAAAAGGAAATGGAAAAGGAACAGCATGTAGAGCTAGTTAGTTGGTATTAGCAGGTATGATAAAGAAAAATGTAATATAAGCCTTACTGTGTCATTCCACCATTTTTATCAGCTGTAGCTAGCTTGCTATTTAAGCCAACCTTAGCTACATGAGTTGGTTGAAAAAACACTCTCCAGCTGACATTTTAATGTTTCTAGCTGACTTGAAACTTTGATCATATATAACATGCTAAATGACTGAGGCTAAAGCTAACAGAAGCTAAAGCTTAAAAAAATGAGCTCTCTTACCAGTTGATGAAGAAGAAAAAGAAGAAATGGGAAGGAAACAGCATGTAGAGCTAGTTAGCCCTGGTATTAGCATAAGCATGAAAAAGAAAAATGTAAGAATAACATCATTACTTAGTTCCAACATGACCCTGTTTGGCTAATTAGCTTAAATACTTGTTTGTATTTCCAAACTGTATGCTTCCACTTTTAATGCAACAAGAAAAATGGCTCGAGTGTTTGGCAGTCACAGTCGAGGATAATGTTGGCTGGAGCTTCTGGAATGTAAACTTCTCCAAATCCAATAAAGAGCAGGACAGAGACGCTTTTGTTAGCCCAAAATGATTAGCATCCGGGACCGACTCCCACATGGGGTAGTACTACACAGTGGCTGTGCTAGTCATGAATGGGGCTTTCTTTTAAACTTAACCTGTATCCCCCTCGAAATAATGTAGTTGGTTAATGATGTGCTCCTTTTATCTTGGAGATATTTCTAGGCATATCGCTAAGCTAGTTAGCCGGACATGCTTATGTAAGAGCTGATAAACGCGCTGTTTAATCCATTTATTACAGATCTTCTTGTGTAGTTTTGCATTTTGAAAGGCTCATAATTTTGTCATCTCTACACGTAGATGAATGTTTAGTGGTATTGTGGGTAAGGTAGTTGAATACCAAGGAAGGGAAAGTACAAATAACATGAAGCACTTAATCACAAAGTAAGCCCTGACATGAGTTTTCCTTCTTCTTCTTTCTTTCTCTCTGCCTGTAGGTACTCAGAGAGCTAACGCAAGAGCCCCAGCCCCCTACAAGAGAGACTTTGAGGCCAAACTGCGCAACTTCTACAGGAAACTAGAAACTAAAGGCTACGGCCAAGGACCAGGGAAGCTAAAGTAGGTGGACTGAGACGTCTGAAGAGAGCAGCTGTTCTTCTCTTATCCTTTGTGTCTGTCCACTCACTTGCTTGTGCGTGTGTCTCAGGTTGATCATCCGTCGTGACCACCTGCTCGAAGATGCCTTCAACCAGATCATGTGCTACTCCCGTAAAGACCTGCAGCGCAGCAAGCTCTACGTCAGCTTCGTAGGGGAGGAGGGGTGAGTATGAGGGAGGAGAAGCATGAAACCCAAGAAATGTGTTCGTATAATGTCTATTTATTTTGATATTATACATTTATTTTGTGTGTATGTTGCAGGTTGGACTACAGCGGACCCTCCAGAGAGTTCTTCTTCCTGGTCTCCAGGGAGCTGTTCAACCCGTATTATGGTCTGTTTGAGTACTCGGCCAACGACACCTACACCGTCCAGATCAGCCCCATGTCCGCCTTCGTAGACAATCACCACGAATGGTGAGAGACAATGGTGACGCTCAGGTATGAGCTTCAGTATCCTGATTACTTTTATGTGCGTTAATGTATGTATGTGTGTTTCAGGTTCCGGTTCAGTGGTCGTATTCTGGGTTTGGCTCTGATCCACCAGTACCTGCTGGATGCCTTCTTTACCAGACCCTTTTATAAAGGCCTACTGCGCATGTACGTACAGTAGCCAGCGTGTGTTTGATGCGACCTTGAATACTTCAGATCCTACATAACCTAACACTCACGCTTATTCCCCACCATGTAGTCCCTGTGACCTGAGTGACCTGGAGTATCTGGACGAGGAGTTTCACCAGTCCCTTCAGTGGATGAAGGACAACGACATAGAAGACATGCTGGACCTCACCTTCACCGTCAATGAGGAAGTCTTCGGACAGGTTAGACCCTGAGACAGAGAGAAAAAGATGAAAAAGTCTTTGGTTTTGCTTCTTCTTGAGGAATAAAAGTGATTGAAAATATGATTCTCGTCTGTGTTTGTGTTTCCACAGATAACAGAAAGGGAGCTGAAGCCCGGCGGAGCCAACATCCCCGTCTCGGAGAAGAACAAGAAGGAATACATAGAGCGGATGGTGAAGTGGAGGATAGAGCGAGGAGTGGTGCAGCAGACTGAGAGCCTGGTCAGAGGCTTCTACGAGGTACAGCTCACAGAAACTACTTTCATTTTTGCTCTCTCAAAATGTCCTGGAGGAAATGTGACTATACTGTGTGTTGTCCAGGTGGTGGATGCCCGACTGGTGTCGGTGTTTGATGCCAGGGAGCTGGAGCTGGTGATCGCCGGCACAGCTGAGATTGACTTATCAGACTGGAGGAACAACACAGAGTACAGAGGAGGTATGGACGACCGTCTTGGCTGTAGTTTCCACTTTTCCACTTTAGTTTTCCCTTTTTAGTCTTCAGTTTGGGTCTTGGACTTCAAAATTCACGTCTTATAAGGATCGAACCCACATGCTCAGAACCTCTAATCGAGCGTCTAACCTGCTGAGCTATTTGATTGAGGCACTCCATTGCTATTTCTTGCGGACTCCAAAATTCACAGATCAGAGTCATAGACTTTGTCCTCTGCTTGCCATGTGTTTTACTGGTTTCATAGCTTCGTGTGTTGACCCGGTACCTTATGTTTGCTTGTTCTAAAATAAGACCAGACCAATAATACATTATTTCTTTGCTTTGCGCTCTCCATCCTTCGACACATTCAGTTTTTCCAGCTTCCTGTCGCTGCTTTGTTCTTGCTTTCCCTCCGAGTTCTGACTTACCTCGATTCCCCTCAGGGTCGACCTCTTGTCATTTACCATCGTCATGATCCTGTTGCCATAGAAACGTGACATGACGTCTTGTGTTTAGGTTACCACGACAACCACATTGTGATCCGGTGGTTCTGGGCAGCGGTGGAGAGGTTCAACAATGAGCAGAGGCTGCGACTCCTGCAGGTAGGCTTACGTGTGTGCGATACAGTTAATTCAGCTATTGAGATGAAATGTCAAAAAGTATCTTAGTCCTCCTCTTTATCCTTCTCTCTCATCTTCAGTTTGTGACCGGGACGTCCAGTATCCCTTACGAGGGCTTCGCTTCCCTGCGAGGCAGCAACGGGCCCCGCAGGTTCTGTGTGGAGAAGTGGGGGAAGGTCACCTCGCTGCCCAGGTAAACACATCTCATCACGCTAACTCCCTGCTCACGAGACGACAAGAAAAAAAGTCTAATGTCACCTCCTGTGGTCTCTCTGCAGAGCTCACACCTGTTTCAACCGGCTGGACCTGCCGCCGTACCCGTCCTTCTCGATGCTGTATGAGAAGATGCTGACCGCTGTGGAGGAGACGAGCACTTTCGGGCTGGAATGAGACCGACCCGACTCTCAGCTCACCCCGGACAGCTGGTGGTAGCGAGTGAAGCTGGATTATAAGTCCCATACCTGGTTTGTTTTTAATTTATAATGGGCTTTATTTCATAACAGAGGCTGATGAGACCTTTGAACCATGAAGAATCACAGAGGTAAACAGTTATCTTGTGTTGCACCTGCATGTACTTCACACCTACTTAGTAACACACGCTATCACCTGTGTGATTGTGACGAATGGAGAGCCACACTGCCTTTCGGGGAACAGAATCATAACTGCCAGGGTTTGACCAATCGGAGACCGGGATTGTTTTGTTCTTTTTTGTCACTTTCTCTTTGATACGACGAGGTTAAAGTTTAAGAAACACATCAAAGAAGAAGCAACCACTGCCTTCTCTGCAGACTTTATTCCAGTCTGGATGGACCTCACAGGACTCTCAGGCCTTGTCCAGAACTATGAGCTTCAGCGGCGCCCTCGTTGCAGTACAGCGTCTCCTTGTGGCCTGTTGTGGGGACTGCACCCGTGTACACGGTGCACTTGTTTCTCAAAGCCTTTCGAGGAGCGCCTGAGGTAACTTTTGGTAAAGTTTGTGGGATTTTCCACTGAACTTCTACAGATTTTGGAGCCCCCGAAACAGAAGCTTTGGTATTGTTGTTACAGTATTTTCATCTACGAGAAAAAAAGTGGTTTTCTAATGATGTGGCGGTGACATGTTGTGATTTGAATGTAACTAACTTTATGATGTAGATTGTGTGGAGAGTGATTTTGTACCTGATCTGGATCAATTGGCAAAAAAAAAGAAAAAAGGAAAAAAAATATATATATCTGGCCACCACTTCATTGAGTTGATAATGTGTTGATGAGTAAATTAAGTTACATATAGTATGTAACCATATCCATCGACTTTGATTGTACTCGATTGATTTGAGACTCGCTTTGATCCAGTTCTGTTTTTATAAAATTTGTTAAAAGCTGTCTACACAAAAGAGGTGTAGATTGTGTATCCAAATACAGGAAGTAAATTAAATGTCCACACAGCAGGGCCGGATCTAGAAACATGGGGTGACAAACACATGCTACTTCTGCAGGTAAATATTTAAAAGGATATGCACTTTCCCCCCCTTCCTTTTAACTTTCTATCAGCAATCCAGTCAAGCTACTCTGACCTACAGGAGTCAGAACCTGGAAGGCTGTCTTGGTTAAAATCCACATTTTACACTTAATAAGCTACGATCAATTAATAAGCATTGAACAGTGACTGGTGTTTAGACTACCTGATCCAAACGCAGCTAAAATACTTCCATATATTTATTTATTTATTTGCTAATTAAAGGCCATAGTCCCTAGCAGACCTTTATTAATATCCACTCATCAAATATTTTAATGATCTTAACAGGACAATGCCAGTCCTCAAAAAAGGATAATGATTAACGTGTTTGCAATCTCAGCTTACTGCTCATTAAACTACTGTGTATATTACATAGGGAGTAGTGAGTCGACGATTGATTGATTTAAGACTCGATTTGAATCATTCACTAAGAGTCTGCAGCCATGCTAGCGGTCCAGTGTGGCTGTACTTAGCCCCAGTGGTGCTTTAAGCTAAATGCTAATGATGGCATGCTAACATGCTCACAATGAAAAGGTGATATGCTGATGCATTTTAATTAGGTGTAACAATGCCTGCATGTATTGTCCCCGTCAAATAAACTGATACATGAATTAAAGGTTAGCCATCTTAGTTAAGTGTGTTAGCATGCTAGCATTGATAATAATAACCCAAAGTACAGTGGCGGCATGAAAGCCCTTTCACACCAAGCATGGACAAATGTATAAAAGCTGATTTTATGGGTTCATATTAACATAGGCTGTGACACGTTCGTGTGACGCAAAAAAATTGGACCTCGATGTTTGCAGATTTCAAAAATGGAACGCAGCATGGCGGATAATTCACGCTAGACCATCCAATCCATTCAATATGTGTTGAGATATTTCCGTCTGGACCAAAGAGCTTAACAGATAAATATTTCCATCTCTAGAGCCGTTGAACAAGAATGGCGAAGCATGCAATGTAACTGCTTAGCTAACGTTACGCTAATGGTCATGCTTTATGTTATTAATTATGGATTTCTTTCCATATTTCTTGTTTGGTTCAGTACTTTTGACAGCTCAGAAACATAGTGGTGACTGAAAATTTGCAGTATTTCACAGAAACAGTTTAAGGAGCCCCCCCCCCCCCCCCCCCCCATGCCCCCCTTCTAGATCCACCCCTGTCATGCATGGCCAGATCAGAACTGAAATATTTCACCACGCTGCTGGTATAAAATACACAACCAAGTCCTCAGAGTTTAAGCTGCCGAGTCCAATTTATTATGTAGTAATAATAATTATGAAGAGGGCTTGAGACATTCAGTGATATATCAGCTGGCATATTGTTGCTCATTAGAATAATGCATTTTCTTTTCATTCTTATTGGCTCTTTATTCACCTTACACACTATGACTAGAAGCTCCAGACGACGGAGAGTTTTCTCTTTCCTTTTGCTCTTTTTACACTCGTGATGTTGACCACTTGTGTATTTGTACGGCTGAATTTGATTGATTACACACACACGTATGTAAACTCTGTCAAATGTCTTTTTTTCTGACATGGAGAGTTGACGCTGTTTCAATAGTTCCTCTAGATTTTGCACTCATTTCAATATTGAATGACTTGTATCAACTCAGTGTTTATGTTAATTTAAATCAGGTTGTTTAGTGAAGTTCACGTGGAGAGCTCAGAGCAGGCACACAGTAAACAGTAAAAAACCATACGGTCCTCATCATAGACGAGCATGAACGTTTTGTATAAAATCCATTTTGAAGGAGCTTGCAGTGAATCTTTTCTCTTTTTGTACATTGAGATACTTGTTACCGTCCTCTTCACTCACATTCCCCCCCTCCCCGCCCCTGCACTATGAATGTAAGCACGCCTTGAACTGCCACATCGAAATACAACTGACCACACGCAGGCCTACGACACCTAAAAGTCAACCGCTGAGATACCTGAGCTAACACAAAGCCCCTGAACGCCTCATTTTGTACACATGGCAAAAAAAAACAGGCGATATGGAAGCCCAGTTACGCCAAGAAACAAAAAGGATGCATGAAAAGTTAAAAGTTAGCCTCATAGAAAAAGACATTTTGACTTAGATTAAGTCAAAATGCATTGATTTTTACGGAGAATCTCATAATTCTGATTAAGTCGGATGTTGATTTAGTATCTCACACATTTGACTTAGTGCTTCTAAATTACTAACTCTTAATTTTTGACATAGTATTCATGTTGCATTTTCGACTTATTTTTAATTATTAATGATAGATTTTTACTGAATATCCCCAAATCCTTTTGTTTCCTGACTTAGCAAGTCAGTCGTTTCACTGTATCATACTAAGTAGAGCTGCAACCATTAATCAACCGATTATTTATCAACTATTAAGTTAATTACCAAACTATTTTGATCATCGTTTCATTGGTTTGAATAATTAAATTAAAAAAAAACAATTCCAGATTCTTGAAATGCAAACATTTTCTGGTTTCTTTATATTTTTTTCTTAATTTTCTTTTAAATGTCCTCTTTTTCTTTGACAGTAAACTGAATGTTTTTGGATTTTTGAACAAACAAGACACTGAAGACGACATCTTGTGATGTAATTGTGAACTAATCGACATTATTGTCATTGTTGATTAATTATCGTTAGCTTGCAGCCATACTTAGTAGTGACAAGACTTGTCTTCTTATGACTATTTTTGGCAGAAATGGGCTTCCATAAGACCAAAGTTACTACAGACACACTGCTTTTTTATGTGTATTAATGGTACAAAAACAACTTTAAAAACCTAAACAGCGCATTTTATGCAAAGTCAGGGAGGGTACATTTGAAACTGATCATGTTTCCAATTTTTGAAGCCGATTTTGATAAAAGTCCTGGACCTACTGTTTTCCTTGTTTACACTTGTAGAGAATGTAACTAATCCAGAATATAATCGAGCATTATTTCTGTATGAAGTTGGGTAAAGTTTCATGTACAAGATCAGTTTAATTCCAATGATTTCAGTCTCATTATGAAAATATTATCCGCACTGCCCTCTTGTCCGTCTCACCAGAATGTACCAAAGTTTAGAGCCGAAGCCGGCTGCCTCACATCTAACAACCTCCCACTCTCTCTGTACAGTCCACCTCACTTTTAAATATGAATGTTTGTCAGCACTCCTCTCCTAAAATAAAATGTCATCTCTCTATGCAAGCTTTTTCTTCTTCTTCTTCTTCTTCCTCCTTCCATGCCACTTTGACTGTAATTGAACAAACAGAGCAGGATAATAAATACAAATCAATATATGTGTCCTGTCTTTTTCTGTTAAAACAGATATTCTGTCATGTTTTATTTCCAGCTCTAATGGTTATCATCTTCCTGTTCCAGCAGGACGTGAAGCGTAATGAAAAACAAAAGATAATCCTCTTGAATCAGAGCTTTGCTGTTGACTTAAGAACAAGGGATGTGTCAGCTAGATCCGACAGGTGGATGGAGGATGAAAAGTGACGCCTGAATGAATAAAATTAAATGTCAACAATTAAATATAATACTTTTTAAAACCAGCAGCAGATTTGAGAGCTGTCTCCAGTGAAGCAGCAGCAGCTCCCTCTGCTGTGTGTAGAGAGAAGTAAAAAGCTTACAGCACCTGGTATTCCCAGGCGGTCTCCCATCCAAGTACTAACCAGGCCCGACCCTGCTTAGCTTCCGAGATCGGACGAGATCGGGCGTGTTCAGAGTGGTATGGCCGTAAGCGAGAGGTGAAGATACAAACAGGCCTTTTATAGATGATGTTAGACACATTATGTAGTCTTATATTTTACATGTAGATTGTTTTCCTCATATATTTACTGTGATAACAATATTCTTTATAATATATGGCATAAATGTAGTAGAGTAGAAACTATTATGAGTGAATATACAATAGTATGACAGGGAGAATCACTGCGTTATAAAGAGTTATTATTATATATCATCAGTAAATATAAAGTACATAGAGAAAGAGACAATCTACGTGTAAAATATAAGACTACGTGATGTTACATCATCTATAAAAAGGCCTGTTCGTAGCATCACCTCTCGCTTACGGCCATACCACTCTGAACACGCCCGATCTCGTCCGATCTCGGAAGCTAAGCAGGGTCGGGCCTGGTTAGTACTTGGATGGGAGACCGCCTGGGAATACCAGGTGCTGTAAGCTTTTTACTTCTCTCTACACACAGCAGAGGGAGCTGCTGCTGCTACGTCATTGGAGAAACAGATCATTTAGTTTTGTTTTAACTCAAAACAATTATTTTCTCTCCCTGAGTGTTGAAACTTCTGATACTCTTAAATATGGAACATGAAGTTGTAATGAACTTTTTAAAAAGTGTTGGTAAGCAGCACTTTAGGGAGCAAGGTTTGAACCCAGAGCCTTGAACATGATGCATAACAGACTGGACTAATGACTGAGACATATTGTGTTGCTTCCCTCAAATCTTTTCATGAGATCCCAAATTGATTTGAACAGACATTATTTACATCCTCGATGCACCCTTTGAGCTTGTGCACCCACTTCAGGTAGGGTGCTTTTAGCTTAGCAGCCAATTAGGGCTGTAATTGGTCTATAAAATGTTAGAAAATGTCAAAAGCTGGTTTGAGAGCTGTCATAAAGTCATGCTTTGTGTGTAATGAAGAGTCAGCAGCTCCCTCTGCTGTGTGTAGAGAGAAGTAAAAAGCTTACAGCACCTGGTATTCCCAGGCGGTCTCCCATCCAAGTACTAACCAGGCCCGACCCTGCTTAGCTTCCGAGATCGGACGAGATCGGGCGTGTTCAGAGTGGTATGGCCGTAAGCGAGAGATGAAGCTACAAACAGGCCTTTTATAGATGATGTTAGACACATTATGTAGTCTTATATTTTACATGTAGATTGTTTTCCTCATATATTTACTGTGATAACAATATTATTTATAATATATGGCATAAATGTAGTAGAGTAGAAACTATTATGAGTGAAGAAGCCTACGACTACCTCCTAAAGAAAACATGACTTAAATACAGTAGCTGAGTAAATGTACTTATACTTCTGGAACAGTCTTTATCATTCAGCTGTGTAAATGATGTCATTAGTCTTTTAGGTTAGGCAGCTAAGTAGGGCTGTAACTGAGGTGGGTAATAACGATTTACATATACTTCATTACATTTACTTAAGTAACTTTTTGGATAACTTGTACTTTTAAGAGCATAATTATGATTAAAATAATGCAATATATATAGAACTGTAGGCTAACTGTAACGGATTGCCTTTACATTCTGCATAACATTCTCTGTGTTTGCCAGGTGCATGTACAGTGAATTTGGTCAATATCACTCCTTGCTATAAGGACTTACAGGGTGCAGTCACTTTTCGGCAGGGCCTGCCGAAAAGTGACTGCACCCTGTAACTCTGGATTGGGAGGGGTTACATTCTCTGTCTTTTCAGCATTAATAGTAGAGGAAACCAGGTGCACGTACAGTGAATTTGGTCAATATCACTCCTTGCAATAAGGACTTACAGGGTGCAGTCACTTTTCGGCAGGGCCTGCCGAAAAGTGACTGCACCCTGTAACTCTGGATTGGGAGGGGTTACATTCTCTGTCTTTTCAGCATTAAAAGTAGAGGAAACCAGGTGCATGTACAGTGGATTTGGTCAATATCACTCCTTGCAATAAGGACTTACAGGGTGCAGTCACTTTTCGGCAGGGCCTGCCGAAAAGTGACTGCACCCTGTAACTCTGCCTGCATGGCAGGCCCTGCCGAAAAGTGACTGCACCCTGTAACTCTGGATTGGGAGGGGTTACATTCTCTGTCTTTTCAGCATTAAAAGTAGAGGAAACCAGGTGCATGTACAGTGAATTTGGTCAATATCACTCCTTGCTATAAGGACTTACAGGGTGAAGTCACTTTTCGGCAGGGCCTGCCGAAAAGTGACTTCACCCTGTAACTCTGGATTGGGAGGGGTTACATTCTCTGTCTTTTCAGCATTAAAAGTAGAGGAAACCAGGTGCATGTACAGTGAATTTGGTCAATATCACTCCTTGCAATAAGGACTTACAGGGTGCAGTCACTTTTCGGCAGGGCCTGCCGAAAAGTGACTGCACCCTGTAACTCTGGATTGGGAGGGGTTACATTCTCTGTCTTTTCAGCATTAAATGTAGAGGAAACCAGGTGCATGTACAGTGAATTTGGTCAATATCACTCCTTGCAATAAGGACTTACAGGGTGCAGTCACTTTTCGGCAGGCCCTGCCGAAAAGTGACTGCACCCTGTAACTCTGGATTGGGAGGGGTTACATTCTCTGTCTTTTCAGCATTAAAAGTAGAGGAAACCAGGTGCATGTACAGTGAATTTGGTCAATATCACTCCTTGCAATAAGGACTTACAGGGTGCAGTCACTTTTCGGCAGGCCCTGCCGAAAAGTGACTGCACCCTGTAACTCTGGATTGGGAGGGGTTACATTCTCTGTCTTTTCAGCATTAAATGTAGAGGAAACCAGGTGCATGTACAGTGAATTTGGTCAATATCACTCCTTGCAATAAGGACTTACAGGGTGCAGTCACTTTTCGGCAGGCCCTGCCGAAAAGTGACTGCACCCTGTAACTCTGGATTGGGAGGGGTTACATTCTCTGTCTTTTCAGCATTAATAGTAGAGGAAACCAGGTGCATGTACAGTGAATTTGGTCAATATCACTCCTTGCAATAAGGACTTACAGGGTGCAGTCACTTTTCGGCAGGGCCTGCCGAAAAGTGACTGCACCCTGTAACTCTGGATTGGGAGGGGTTACATTCTCTGTCTTTTCAGCATTAAATGTAGAGGAAACCAGGTGCATGTACAGTGAATTTGGTCAATATCACTCCTTGCAATAAGGACTTACAGGGTGCAGTCACTTTTCGGCAGGGCCTGCCGAAAAGTGACTGCACCCTGTAACTCTGGATTGGGAGGGGTTACATTCTCTGTCTTTTCAGCATTAAAAGTAGAGGAAACCAGGTGCATGTACAGTGAATTTGGTCAATATCACTCCTTGCTATAAAGGACTTACAGGGTGCAGTCACTTTTCGGCAGGGCCTGCCGAAAAGTGACTGCACCCTGTAACTCTGGATTGGGAGGGGTTACATTCTCTGTCTTTTCAGCATTGAAAGTAGAGGAAACCAGGTGCATGTACAGTGAATTTGGTCAATATCACTCCTTGCTATAAGGACTTACAGGGTGCAGTCACTTTTCGGCAGGGCCTGCCGAAAAGTGACTGCACCCTGTAACTCTGGATTGGGAGGGGTTACATTCTCTGTCTTTTCAGCATTGAAAGTAGAGGAAACCAGGTGCATGTACAGTGAATTTGGTCAATATCACTCCTTGCTATAAGGACTTACAGGGTGCAGTCACTTTTCGGCAGGGCCTGCCGAAAAGTGACTGCACCCTGTAAGTCCTTATTGCAAGGAGTGATATTGACCAAATTCACTGTACATGCACCTGGCAAACACAGAGAATGTTATGCAGAATGTAAAGGCAATCCGTTACAGTTAGCCTACAGTTCGATATATACTGTATTATTGTATTCATAATTATGCTCTTAAAAGTACAAGTTATCCAAAAAGTTACTTAAGTAAATGTAATGAAGTAAATGTAAATCGTTATTACCCACCTCTGATAGCACTTACTAATTTCTCAGTATGTTATATGATTGCTATCTAATGTGACGTGGAAACACTCCTGCATTCTTTTCTGCATTGATTTCCTAATCCTCGTTATAAAATCACTGAAACAGGGATATTGAATTATGACTTTATTTATAGATCAAAGCGGTGTAAAATCACATTGCAACAACGGTAACAACAACAACAACAATAAAAGTGGCAAGGTAAAGCATCTACCCTCATCAATTGTTGACAACTAGCCTACATCATGGAAACATGAGGTTACTTTTTTTATCTGCGCCAGCTTATCTGCCAGCTGACCCGTAGTAGACCTACGCCCACTTCCTCTGAACTGATGCGCGTTCCCGTCGGGGGCAGTCGTTTTTCGGCAAGCAGTCTCTTCTCGGCACTACACCGGCAGAAACCAAATACGGCGCCAGCTTTGAATGCGGAGTAAGATGTCGGATTCACAGGTAAAGTTACTACAATGCACGTTGAAACTAACGTAAATCTTGTAAGTCATTACAATGTCCACAGCTAAGCTCCACAGCCAAGCTAGCGTAACGTCACTAGCATGTTACAGCTACGTTACAGCTAGGTAATAAGTTACTACTTATCACCAGCTAAGTTAGCCACTTCTAAAAGTTATTGCGGGCCAAGAGACTAACAGATGCTGCCGTCAGCTTTAATCACAACGATCACTTCCACATTGTGGCTGAAAACTAAACCTGCATGAGCCTCGGACCAGCTGTGTCCCAGCTGTTGTCCGAGTAGCACCAGACCGCGACACAAACGTGCCGTAAACCGTAGTCTCTTGTTTATGACAGATAAGACACAAATACACACATCGTAACGCGTATATGATTATCCATCATATTGATTTAGCAAAGGCTTCGTTGAAAACAAACGGACAAGACCGGGAGGAGGGTTAGCAAAACTGCTGAGTAGTGACGGGGCGAGAGGTTTTTATGGAGAAATAAATCCGGATAGGATGAATGAAACCCCAACGTGAAGCGGAGGGTTTCATTTACTTTTGACTTGCTGCTTCATTTAGCTGCCACGAGCAAATACATAGGCTGATTTGTTGTAAACATGATAGCAATGTTAGCTTGTTGTTAGCTTACAATGCTAACATAAAGGCTAACGTCTCCGTCGAACAAGTAAACAAGTGTTGACAATACTGCAGAGACAGAAATTGTCTCGACACCGTCTAATGACACAGAAACAAACTAACGGCAGCTTTCACAGTCATAAGCCAGCATCGGCATGAAAGTTATCTGTGTCACCACATCCACAATAAAGACGAAAGATTACCTGCTCAACAGAAACTCCACTGTATCAGCATCGGGTCCATATCTTCACGGACCTTTCGCCACCTTTCAAATGATGACCCGATGTTTACTCGGGTTTGAGACCTCTTTGTTTACATCTCCGCTTTGTGTCTGTCTTTTCAGTGACAGACTTTCGCTTTCTTTCAGCCTTTGCCGGTGGGGCAAGCTCTGCTTTCCCTCCGTACTTGAACTGCTCAGGGCAAAACAAACCTCTTGTCCGCTTGTAGTTTCAAATGCGGAAGTGGGTCGACACGAGGCGGGAGCAGGAGCTGGAGAGTGAGCGAGGGGATTGGATGGGAAAATTGACCAATAGGAGCCATGCGGCCACATGGCTCCTATTGGTCAATTTCTTTTCAGTTTTGCAGGCGCTAGGCAGAATGGATTTATTTGGTTCCTTTTGCTCTTCACATTGTGTAGGTCGTACTATTGGGCCATAACCACCATCTAAATAATGTTAATAATAATGATCAATCTTTCAAATCGTAGACCATAGCTTTAATATTTTCTAGTTTCTTTAGTCCTCTATGACAGTATCCTGAATATTTTGAAGTTTGTTGACAAAACAGGACATTTAAGGACGTCTTCTTGGGCTCTGGGAAATATTAATTATCATTTTTCAACATTTTCTAACATTTTATAGACCAGTTACAGCCCTACTTAGCTGCATGACCTAAAAGACTAATGACATCATTTACACAGCTGAATGATAAAGACTGTTCAAGAAGTATAAGTACATTTACTCAGCTACTGTATTTAAGTCATGTTTTCTTTATAGGTAGTCGTAGGCTTCCTCACTCATAATAGTTTCTACTATACTACATGTATACTATATATTATAAATAATATTTTTAGCACAGTAAATATATGAGGAAAACAATCTACATGTAAAATATAAGACTATGTGATGTTACATCATCTATAAAAGGCCTGTTTGTAGCTTCATCTCTCGCTTACGGCCATACCACTCTGAACACGCCCGATCTCGTCCGATCTCGGAAGCTAAGCAGGGTCGGGCCTGGTTAGTACTTGGATGGGAGACCGCCTGGGAATACCAGGTGCTGTAAGCTTTTTACTTCTCTCTACACACAGCAGAGGGAGCTGCTGACTCTTCATTACACACAAAGCATGACTTTATGACAGCTCTCAAACCAGCTTTCGACATTTTCTAACATTTTATAGACCAATTACAGCCCTAATTGGCTGCTAAGCTAAAAGCACCCTGCCTGAAGTGGGTGCACAAGCTCGAAGGGTGCATTGAGGATGTAAATAATGTCTGTTCAAATCAATTTGGGATCTCATGAAAAGATTTGAGGGAAGCAACACAAAATGTCTCAGTCATTAGTCCAGTCTGTTATGCATCATGTTCAAGGCTCTGGGTTCAAACCTTGCTCCCTAAAGTGCTGCTTACCAACACTTTTTAAAAAGTTCATTGCAACTTCACGTTTCATATTTAAGAGTATCAGAAGTTGCAACACTCAGGGAGAGGAAATTATTGTTTTGAGTTAAAGCAAAACTAAATGATCTGTTTCTCCAGTGAAGCGGCAGCAGCAGCTCCCTCTGCTGTGTGTAGAGAGAAGTAAAAAGCTTACAGCACCTGGTATTCCCAGGCGGTCTCCCATCCAAGTACTAACCAGGCCCGACCCTGCTTAGCTTCCGAGATCGGACGAGATCGGGCGTGTTCAGAGTGGTATGGCCGTAAGCGAGAGATGAAGCTACAAACAGGCCTTTTATAGATGATGTAACATCATGTAGTCTTATATTTTTAAATGGAAACTGTTTCTTTTCTATATTTACCATACTACTACTACTACTAATAATAATACTAACAAAAACAACAACAATATTAATAATAATATGACGTTATTCTATATTATAGGATAAGTACCTCAAAATATCGCGTTAGTTGAATATGGTAAATGTAGTCAGACTTCAATGCTGAAACCGACAGTTTATCATTCATGTGTGGGAATGATGTCAATGTAATCAGAGCGCATTTCCTGAATTTGTAAAAACATATTTCTATGTAAAACCAGACAGATACACGATGATCATCATCTATAAAAGGCCTGTTTGTATCTTCACTTCTCGCTTACGGCCATACCACTCTGAACACGCCCGATCTCGTCTGATCTCGGAAGCTAAGCAGGGTCGGGCCTGGTTAGTACTTGGATGGGAGACCGCCTGGGAATACCAGGTGCTGTAAGCTTTTTACTTCTCTGCACGCACAGCAGAGGGTGCTGCTGCTGCTTCATTAGAGAAACTGATCATTTTCAGTGTTTCATGTTTCACAGCTTAAACTCATTACATTATTTCTTCACTGGACACAAAACTGACTTTTGACAGCTCTGACACAACCAGCTGAGTTTTAATGCTGCAGCTTGAACTTCATCTCGGCCAACAGTTTCAACAAACATAATATCTCATAACTGAATTAGTCAGAAATGGCATTGTTTCTCTTATTTCTGACTTTGACAATCTCTTCAGTGTTTCACTACCTCATACTTAGTAGCTGAGCACCAACGATTAATTGATTGGTTGTCAACTATTAAATGAGTTCAGCCTGTGACACTCACCTGAGACTCTGGATCTTCCTGTTATCCTCCGGTGTCTTTTCTTTGTCCACCTCCTCTCAGTACATTCACAAAGTAACATTAAATCACATTTTCCCTCTCCTCGACTTAAGGAGTCTACTCCTTCAGAAGCTCCAGGCTCTGCCCACAGCCGTCTCCTCGGGGTCGTTTATTAACTCCAAACACCTGCTCCCTGTCCCCATGCTGCCCGCTTTAAGGAAGCCATTAAAGCGGGCTTCTGACTCTGTGATTGGTTAGGTAGATTCTGGCTAATCAGACACCAGAACCAGGCTGTAAACATATTTCTCTTGTTAATAGGGCATTTTAACATGGGCTCTATGGAGACTGATTTGCTTTTGGATCCAGCCTCTAGTGGCCATTTGAGGAACTGTAGTTTTTGGCACTTGCCAATTTGCTTCATTCTTCAGCCAAGGTCCACTTACCAGATTTCTCTCCCGTCTTTTGTCCATACGTTGGGGTTTTCATCAGCAGAAGGAGGCCCGATTATCTTCAGTCGTTCTCTTTCTGAATCTCTATAACTGAACAAACTACATTTGCTGCTGAAGGCCACAACACAACTCCATGTCCGTGTTGATTTTGTGATAATTAAATGAATAAATCACACAGACACGTGAACTTAGATGGTCATCTTTATTTAATGGTAACTCAGCAATGTTTTTTTTTTCTTCAAGATAAATGAATTCAAAATACCAGTAGTAAAAAAGTAGCTAAACTGACAGAGCCTTATGTAACCTCCAATCCTCTAATGTGGGACAGATGAGCTTTCTGACTTAACTGGCAGTGCGTCATGTGCTTCACAGTGCTGCGTCCACAAGCTAACGTTCTCTCATCGTACTGAATCATAATAACTCGACAAAATGTAATAAAATCTCCTTTTTCTTCACAACCAGCATTATAACATTGTACAGGATTTATCTGTTAATAAGTGTAACCGTTTTAAGCTGCTGCATCTACTGAAACAGCAGCTTTTATTTCATTTTCAGTCCGTTTAAAGTGGCATTTAAACTGATGTTATAACTCGTTCATTAGCCCCACAGAAAATGATAAACGCAGCTTCTTCAAGCCAAGACAACAGACAATACTGGCCACAGAGAAAGAAAAGAGCCACATGCAGTGTGTTCTCATTCATATCATGAACAGGGTCAATAGAAGGTAATAGTAATAGTGCAGGGCCAAACCAACATAAATAAGGTCCCTTAAAGAACCAGTTACTCCTACTTTCTGTGCATTGTGGATGCATTAAGCACACATTTAGTTTTTAGTTACTGCACCACTAAAACACTATATAAATTGGAAAAATAAAGGTTTTTAGGCTAGTTTTGAACTTTGTACCAATGCAGCCTTACAGCCTGGATAATTTCAGTTTATAATGTGCTTTACATTTGGAGTTTAAGGTGCAATATGTACGAATTTTAGTTCAAAATATTCAAAAATTAAAGTAATAACAATTTTGATGTTATGACTTCTATTTATCTCGTTGCAGAAATGTCTACTGAAGTTTACATGCTAGCTAACTAACCAGCTAGCCCCAGCCTGTCCTTCGTCTAACTGAGCTAACTTGCTAATGGCAGCTACCAGCAAGCAGTTAGTGGTTACTCTGGTGATATGCCGCCTGACTTTTTGGCAGGTGGCCAATTATTAGATTTTGCACCTTTAATTTAACTATTATAGACAACGTACCACCTGGAGCCTTTTGGACAGTTGCGAATTTCTCTGTTGCTAATCCAGAGAAACTTTTACAACCACTGACGCACCCAAAAAAAAGATTTTTGTCAAAGAAAAAAAGTAAAACTGAATGTCAGCGTGTCTGGTCTTTCCTTTTGCATTAACGTTTCTTGTTGGGGTGGCAGTCAAGTGTTAAGATTGAGCTGCATAAGATTGCGTTAGCTTGAAGCTAATTAAAGCAACACATTAGGTGAGTACAGCAGAAAAGCTAGTTGCAATGGCATATACATTTATCACCAGGCTCATAAATCTGTTAACGCTGGTGCCTCCTAAAGAATCCTTCAGGTTTGTTTTCAATGAAACACTAAAAAAACATTAGTTTTTACATGTTTTTACAAATCTTTAAAGAAAGTGAAAAAAGGGTGTGTAACATGGTGCATATTTTCCTACAAACAAGTGTTACACAAGCTAACAGCCTGTATGAATACAACAAGACATGAACCAGATGTAACACACTAATCTCCTTACAACAAACAAGCACTCTTTGCTAATAGGACAGCATGTCATAGGTTGAATAACAGTGCTTCAGTTCTTTCTTTCAGAATACTTTTTAGCCCAAGTAGTTAGCCCTGTTTTTTTCTTTTTTTACTGACAACATACCATGGTTGGTGTAGCTGCAGCCCTCAGATTAACAAGGGCTGGGTGTGTGTTCTACATTCAAAAATAAAAAGCCTTGTAAAGCCATAATATAGCTTCATTAAATGTCAAACAGCAACACTTCTTTGCTACACGACAGCCAAAATACAGACAGACAGACAGGCAGGCAGGCAGGCAGAGTACCAAAACTGAAATAATCCCCGGACAACACTGTTAGAAGTCGTTACAAGAACAACACTGTGGGTGCGAGCTCCTCGTTTCAATAGAAGCTGTACACACCAGGGGCTCGCCTGTAAAATGTGAGCGAGGCGAGCTTTGACTTGACAACACGTCCACCACAGAACAGCTGCGAAAGTGAAGCTGTGACATCAAACAGCAGTGGAAAGTAATGGGGAGCCGTATGTAGCGCCAACCCAAGGAGATGTAGAAAAAAAAGCACATGCCAGTGGTGTGTAAACTCTACAGCTGACTGACACACACATGTAGCACCCTCGCAAAAAAAATCAACAGTCGGAAAAGTTAAAATAAACCAATACAGAAGTCGTTTTCCCTCTTCAGTCCTTCAGTAACTCTACATGAGGAAAAACGCGAACATGACTTGTCAGAATGATGCTGCATTCATGTCATGTGGGAATAACCAGCATCCAGATCACTCTGATGGTCTCGCACAGGACTTTATTTGCATTTCCTTACCAGCTTCGTCTCCCAAACAGACTTCGTCATAGTACATTTCTTTTTTTGTTTTTTTTTGCAAAATATCACCACAAATCAAAATCTTCTGCCACTGTACAATCAAAACATTAGTATATGTTATTTCCTACACTTCAAAGTAAATACTTCCTTCAGTTTCATCTCCAAACCTCAAATTCACAAGCAGTACATATCATTAGATGGTTAAACTGAACAGTTTTTTCCACTAGGAAGTTCATACGTCCTGTCTTTTCCCATGGGACATGAATGCAGCATTCAACACTATGTTTTCCCTCTCCGTCTTATGAAATGCTCATCTACAGGACATCACAGCACCCTAAGGTGCCTTCCCAAAGTCCCCAAACCTTCTCCAAAGCTCTGAGAGCGTGTTCAGCTCTTGACCAATCGCTTCAGGATGAAATGTTAAAGCCGCCACACTGCGCCCCCCGGCTTGTCGTCGCTCACTGCTCGACTCCGGGCGCGAAGTCGGGGCGCCGCGTCTGGATGATCTTCGGCCGTGGCTGGCGGGGCTTGTCGTCTTGGTCGCTGTCGTCCGGGGCCGAGCTGTCGCCGCGCTCGTCCTCACAGACGTGGACGACCACACTGGGGGTGGTGGGCGTGGCGGTGTGGAGCTCGTACTTCTCCCCTGGAAACCACAAATAGAAGAGTTGTGCGTTTATGCGCCTGATGTTATCACATCTGTACAGGGACAATTATATAATTCATCTTTTAAAATGCAAGGATGTTGTGTGATCGTGTTATATTGAGTAATATACCTGGTCCTAGCTTTGAGATGGCGCACAGCAGGTCATAATTGATGACTGGCGTGGCATCCTGAGACTGTTCCCAGCCGACTGGAGGGGAGGCAGGGGGCGAGATCAGGAACTGCTTGTCGGGTTTTGGCGGCTCCAGCCGAGGACTCCCTATGTGGACAGACTGCAGACAGAAGGGAAGATTTCAGTATTGGTGATAGTTAAGTAGTTAGGAGTTTGATTAAAAATAATGGACAACTTTGAATGTAGGTGTGGAAGCCCAAAGTGTTCAATTAAGTAATTAAATATTAATTCATTATGCGTTTGACACTTTTGGGGCTCCATACATAAGCAGCCTAGGGGACTTGGCAAAAGGTTTTGCACCCAGAAATTGTGTAAGATAGACTACAAAGATCCCCCGCCAGTCTTTGGTGTCTGATACCAAAAAAACAGCAAAGGCACAAGGGAGATTAAAGTGTGTCTGAACTCAGTGGGCTGTTTTTAGATCAATGCAGCAGGTGGAAAAGGATGAACTTCAAGGACCTTACCTGGGCGAAGTAGAGCCTCATCTCTTTGCCGTTGAAGTCGGTCTTGTGGAGTCGGAGCCTCGCCTCGGCTGCGGCCAGAGCATCGCTGAAACTGATCCTGACCCGCCGAAAAGACTTGAAGTACTGGAACTGCACCTCCGGGTCGAATGAGCGGAACAAGCCTTCGAAATTGGCCTGGAAAGATAGAGGGAAAGGAGGAGACTGAAATGATGACTGAAATCAGGAGAATTAGACCAGCTTCTGCTCCATCTCCTCCAGTTCCACTCAATTTAGTCCCTTCAGCTCTTCTTATCTATAAATACTAAACACTGTGGGCCGGAGGCAGCCATGAATACAGTTATGAGACTTCAAGTCGCTATGAATAAAATTTATAAAAATAGCCTCTATTACCAGACACTATATCTGTCCCTCCTCCTCGCTCCAGAGAGCCTGCAGTCTGTGTGTGCATCACAGAGCAATGGCCTCAATTCTAGATGACCAATTATTGTCACAGACACTAATTAAGACAGAAAAATGAAGTAGACGGCTGACCTTGCTTCTGACAGAAGTCTATTAATATAGACACACTTGAGATGGCAGCACATCTGAAATAATGGATGCTATTTAATAACACCCACACCTCAAAGCAGCAGCTATTGAAACACCCACGTTCAGTTGTTTAATAAAACAGTTGCCCTTGTAGACACTCTATCCAAACAGCCCGCTCAGTCATCGCAATCAGAGGCTTGTAAGGTCACTGTGTACACAACGGGACAAAATGATGAGCTGCTTCAAACGCCAGCACACGGCCATAACCTTGCTGGAGTGCAAAGTTCCCCATATAATGATCATGTCTGCACAGCCAAGCCACTGAAATGACTCCCAGTCTCAGATAACTGCAGGCTTCTCCTCAGTTAAGCTGCTGTGACGCAAAGAGCCTTTGTTAAACCTGTCGTGCCTTATCAAACTAGTTCAAAAAACAGAACGCAGCTGAAAACATCAGACTCAGATTCAGGCAGGAGGTGAATGTCAGTTTTGCTTCCGTTTTTTAAAGCACACAGAAAGCCCTGAGCAGGGTTCAGCCCATACTAATGTAAAGTGTTAATATTCTTTCGAAAACAGTTTTATCTCCCATCTCATTTCTTATTTAGCGAGCTAGTCAACAACACACATAAGCCTCAATGCAAAGCACATTTTAGCGTTAGTGTGACAGCATATATAAATCAACCCAAAGACATGACTGTGGATCCCGACTGATACGTTTTTTTATTGATGTGTTATTTGTCTCAGGTGGTAGATTTAGATTTGGCTCTATTTTTGATTGGTTGTTGCATCCTGTGGCTCTAGCTCAAGATGTGTCGTTTCATATTTTGACTTCGACCCTGGACGACACTCCATCACCTAAATGTTGTCTCTAAGAAACTCACTTTAGCTCCACATTATGGCTTTTAGCTCTTCGTTTTTGCTGCTATTAGTTGACAGATTTCCCTGTATATATCCTTAGTGCATTTCATGGAAAACCTCAGATTTCTGGTTGCTGATAGTAATATTCTGAGACAATCCTCAGTGACAGTGCTGGCAGATATTGCAATGACAATTAGAGAGTGTGAAAGTGAAAAATGAATTGGTTGCACCAGTAATTGACTGATGTCACACCCAAAATAACACAGATTTGCTACACAGCTGTAACAAATCTGTTATCTCCCCTCTCTTACTAACAAAAAGCAGTGTACTAAACATTCAGCACGCTGCTTCACACTTTAAGTCAGTGCTTACTGTCTCTTAAGATCACAATTGTCGCCAGTGGCAGACCATATCAGTGGCAATGTTAATTCTGCGAATAACTGAATCAAAGACCAAAGCAACATGTTCGATCGTTAAAGATGAAAGAGGCACCACTCTGCAGCATCAAACTACCAGGAGTGGACTGATTATTTCTTTAGTCGACGACAGATTAATATGTCTTCTGTCTAGCTGATCGCATCACGTCAAACAAACTGTTGCAGTCATCGCAGTTTGAATGCTCGGTTAAAAATAGCCTTCCACGAGTCATCCCTGCCTCCTGCAGTGAACAGTCAGCGTGTTGTGCCCACTGGACTGCACTGCAGCACAGGAGAAATCACTGGCCGTGGACTTGTGCAGTGAGTCATGATGGAGTCAAAGGAAGGAAGGAAGGAAGGAGTACTCAGGCTGGCCTTAGGAGGTCTACAAGCTGCTCATTATCACACAAAGCCCGCAAAACACGAGATATTTAAACCTGACCCCATGTGGCTCTCTTCTCTGTGTGAAATTCAGATAATCCGGCTTGTCTGTATCAACAGTTGCTTTTCCCAGAAACCTTGAGAAGGCTCAGACGGAAAATCAACAATTCATCAACATGTATAGAAATAATGTCCGTATGAGAAGAATGTAGATTTCAATCTGCCGACCAATTGTATCATGTTTCTTAGTTTCCTCAAACACAGCTTGAAAAAAACAAAGAGCTAAGGATATACATATTTGCTCACATACACACACATTTGTATCATAAATGTATTGCAACTTAGTTAGGTAATTAAGTATTGTTACACTGCTCAATCCTCCATTATTTGTCCAATCAGAAGTCAGAATGGAGATCTGCAGTGGTGGTCACGTGATGTAGTGGTGTAGTGTAAAAGGGTTTTATTCATGCTGAAGCTGAAATAATTAGCTGATCTGACAACGAGTGAATCAGCAACCATTTTTATAATCAATTAATTGTGGAATTACGTCTAGGTTCTAAAAAAATAAAAAACAGGGGTCAGCATATCACCAGAATAAGCTAAGTGTAGCTGCTGTTAGCTAGTTAGCTCAGTTAGCCGTGCATCTAGTGGTCTGGACTGGGAGCTCAGTGCATCAGGGTGTTTACACCACTAGCACAGGAATGTTGGACCAGGACATGGCTAACTTGTTAGCATGCTAACTTCAGGAAATCTTCATAATGTCAAAACTGTTATTTCTTCACTTTCAGTTGATAATTTTAGTTAATTTCTGAATGTTTTCTACTAAAATTCTTACATATCGCATCTTTAAAACACAACGGCTCCGGTTTGTCACGCAGGTTTTGTTGGTAATTCATGTCTTCCAAGCCCACGCCGAAATAACCCAGATAACATCACCCCGACATAATCAGGGTAAGTTTCTCAAAAACTCTCCAGAGCCACAGCAGACATTATTATTTCCTCATGACAAATAAACTTAACGTTAATTCGTCTTTATTGATCGTAATGAAAATAGTTAGCTGCAGCCTTTGATCACGCAGAAAAGAAGGAGGAGGAAATTTTGCCGTGGAACAAGCAAACTCTCTGTTGCTGTCTTCATAAGAACCAAAATTGTGAATTTTAAAAAGGAACCTGGTTTCCAAAAAGAGCACTTAAAGCATCCCGCTCTCTTACCTGTGCCTCAGGACGGTTGAACACTTCCTGGTTGGTCACCGAGGCGACCAGGCAGAAGCGGTTACACTTGGTGGTCTTGATGTGCATGATGGGTGATCCGGGGAGTCGCAACCTTTTCCACCTGATACCTGAGGTTAGGGCGCAACGGGACGCTGAGACGGTCTTCAGCGGTGGCGAGGACGATGATGGTGGTGACGATGAAGAGGAGGGGGGAAATCGGGGGGATCGGAGGAGCGTTGCCTTCCCCAGGATGACAGAGGAGAAGGAAGTAATAGATGCTCCTTAACAGGAAACAGGTCAGTTTTTTCCAGCACACGTGGAGCTGTAGTTTTCTTCTTTTGTCTTCACGATGTCAGAGATGCACACTACGCTGCATTCAGGTCACCTCAATCAACGCGTAACCTCCTGACCCAAATTCCAAGGTTATCTAGTCTGGACCTCCTGTCGCGACACTTGCAACTGAAAGACACAATCCAGCATTCAACGTTTGGCTTTTTTTTCCTCTGTCAAGTTAGGATTCAGCTCTTCTTTCCTCCCTTAGTCGGTTCTCAGCGAGCCAGCTCTGCAGCAGTCTGCAGGAATTTTCCAGAGATTTGGGTGTGGAGAGCTGAAAATGTCATTCAGCCTCTTTTAAGCTCACTCTCTCTCCTCTCTCTCCCTCTTCTTCTGCTCCACAGCCGCTTAAATGAGACCCTGCCAGCCGATGACGCACTACCCACAATCCCCTCCCTCTCCCCGGCCTGGTCTCATTCATTCGTTCATTCACTGCAAGCCAATCGGCTGTGGAAGAGGGAGGGACGGCTTCTTTTTTTTATTTTTTTTATTCCTTCCTTCTACTGACAGATACTAGGCAATGCTGACTAATCAGACAGAAAGAAGGGCAATGGGTGTGTGTGTGCGCAGAGAGAGAGAGAGAGTGAGAGATACTGGAAAATAGTGACATAACCGCTAAGCAAACTGACGCATTAATCTGCTTGCAGCTGCATTTAAACTCAAGACAAAAATCCTTTTGTTGAGTGGAAAATGTGTGACAATGAGCCTTTCACCTCTTTATTTCACACACATACCGACAGCGGATCACCTGACTCCAGAGTGCACAGAGCAAGACGTGGAAAACACATGTCAGTCTTAGTAAATATGGATGAAGCTGAGAGAGAGAGACAAAGGGAGAGAGAGAGACAGAGAGAGAGAGAGAGGACAGCTGACAGACAAAGAGATAGGAGGGAAGCAAGAATAGAAAAAAAAACGAGTGGAAAGAGAAAGAGACATGAGGGGTAGGAAGAATGCAGGATGGAGGGATGAAGGGATAAAAGCAAGAGGTGGGAGAGAGGTGGCGCTCATGGAAAGTATGCAGTTTGATAACATGCTTTTATGAGGTATAAATAGCAGAGAGCTTGAAGTGGAGGGGAAGTGTGTGTGTGTGTGTGTGTGTGTGTGTGTGTGTGTGTGTGTGTGTGTGAGTGTGTGTGTGAGTGTGTGGAAAAACAAGACCAGACTGTGCAGCAAATTCACAAACATTCGCACCTGTGTGAGAGTACTTAAACACTTCTTGGTTGGGAAGAAGAGGTCGACGCAGCCGAGACAAAAACACAGTCGTCTTTTGTTGTAACTGACTTTAAAGCCTCACATTTAAAAGCAGCTAAACTGCAGCTTTTAAGCAGAGAAAGCAGCAAATTATCCCTCAACTTGCTAAGTGATCACCACAAAAACATTTTATATTAGCTTTTAGTCAAACATTAATTAAACAGCAACAGAAAGGCATCAACAGTAAATTGCCAACCATGAGATATCATGTGGTTTCTAATTCAGAGTTTTGCGCTACAAAAAATAACAAATCACTGAACTCTTTTTAGCTGACACTGGCTCCATCAGGGACCCTGTTACTGTATATATAAAAAAAGAAAAGACATCAACCCCCCCCCCCCCCCCTTTTTCTTCTTCTGAGTTCATTTAAATAAGGCTGCAACTACTATTTATTTTCATTATTGGTTAATCTGTCCACTATTTTCATGATTAATCACTTAAAAAAAATATTGTGAAAGTTTTGCTTGAAAAATGACAATTATCAAAATAGTCAAGTGGCAATTTCCTTTCAATTGACTAATTGATTAATCAAATTAAAACTCAACATGCACTAAATTATTTAAGTGGTAATCCTTCCCAGTGCCATAAACTGGCCTTGCACATGTGAAGAAGGTAAAGTATTGTTATTATACTGTTATTATATAATGATAAATAGACTCTGCATGAGCATAAGTATCCCTACTATTTGCAAAAAAGTCATTAGGAGACAAACAAATAAGTAGTTTTTTAGAAACATGGGTAAACTGGATAGCTTACTTGCAATGAAAGTGTATGGTGTGTGGAGGTAGTCTGACTGAAATTCTGAGGCATTCTGCTGTTTTAAAATCCTTTATTCGTGAATGGACACGCCTACTCCTTTCATCTACACAGTCTTCATCAGGCCGTGATGACAGTCACTGTTTTTTGCCATTTTTATCTGTATGCAACATCCATCCTCATCTTTGAAGCACCTGATCCTTTAACTTCTACAACAGTTTTTTTTGTGTTATTACCCGTGACAGTGCAGCATTCGCCTTATTAGTTTTTGGCTTTAAAAATAGTTGATTGGCACCTTTTCATATTGCCAGTGGATGAGTTTGCCTTTCTGTTTATGTCTGGTGCGTCATGTTTGACGTCACAAACATACTGGAAAACAAGAAGTAGTAATGTGTCATTAATGTGTCATTTTCAAAGTCACGTTTATAAGAAGTTGTCATGAAATTAGGAAAAGTCACGAAGCATAAAATGGGGGTTTTTTTTAGCTGTTGAGTGGAGCAGGAAGATAAAGAGATAATTTTGTTTTCAATTATCAAGAGGGAAATTTGGAGTGAGGAAACATAGATTTGGAACATTCAATATGAAGCTAACAATCACAGCAACGTTAATTCGCTCAGTGGATATCAAAGGCACCTGAATGACCAAGCATTCACAAGTACTTCAAAAACACCCACAGGCAAAAATTACAGAGCAAATTCATGACTAATGTGTCGGCATTAACAGGTGTCATGCTCTCTTCTTGTTCAATTGACCTTCTTCCCAGCACACAGCTTGACTTGCCACAGCAGGAAAACCACACGTGTTACACACAGCATTAACTATGTCTCTTCTCTCTGTTGTGTTGTGTCCGGGTGAGTCATGACAGTGTGATAGTGGCTGAGAAGCAGGTCGACAGTGAGAAAGTATTCGAGTACAGAGACCATGTACCATGTCCCTCCTTATAAAAAACACCTGTTATGACATGAGCAAACATCGACACTGATGTCACGTGATAACTGAACCCACTTTATGACAACTGAGCAAACTCCATCCATCTATAACCTTGGGAACATTTCCAGTAAGTGGAACTTAATAGATTTAATTAGTTAGAGTTGGCCCTGGCAAAAACCAAGTCTTTTTCTTCTTTGATGCAGCCGATGCAATGTCTCCTTCCTTCAGATACTTATTTGGACGCCGATCAACATGGCAAAAGTAGAAGCATCAAAGCTATCTAAGCAGATACGGACACAACACGCAAACTAAAACACACAGAGTGTCAGCAGGGTTTGACCTCAGAACCTTGTGGCTGTGAGGTGACAGGTAACACAATGTGAACTACGTACATGCGGGGACATCTGGCTGGTGGTCCGGTTGGAACGTGCCCATCATAAACTATTAGACCGACATACTGTACATGATTCCTGCCCTCACTGCGAGCAGGTGTTAATGCACGGTGAAATGACTAATGGCACTGTCCTGGGTGTGCGTGTGTGCTGGACGGAAAATGTGTGTGTGGAAAATAAAGTGGTGTAATGCTGGCGAGCCTCCCGACAGTGAAGCTGATGCTCTCATGTAAGTGTTGTTTGTTGATGTTAAACATTACCGTGTGAGTATGTGTGTGTAGGTGCTAATCATCTCCAGACCTCAACCCGCTGTGGCCGCTATGCGAGTCTGCGTGTGCACGCTCGGCCCGCATTTTTTCCATCCCTATGTTTTTGTTTCATCTTCCCATTTTTTCCATTCCCTCACTAGACAGATAGGCAGGCAGCACGCACCAACAGACAGACAGACAGACAGACAGGTGTGCACATGCACAGTGCACACACAAGCACATACTGAAAACAGCCCTGTGTTACTAGCCAGCTGCTACATTTTTATTGCATCATGCTCCTCTTTCCAATGGCGAGGTGAAAGTTATGTAGTTCAGCTCACAATAAGATATTTGAAGGCTGATACTGGGACACACTGGTGCTGAAGGTTTTTCTATTACACAAGATATAGTGACCATTTTTCTTTAAACGCTGTTACAGAAGGAATAATGTTAAACCTATGAACCCTGGGTTGCAAGTTGTGTAAGCGTAGGGATGCAACTACTGTTGATAGTGTTACACAATAGGTCAGGTGAAAATTGATTCTGAAATATTAACGCACATCTTCAGCACATTTATTTAAGTCTGGAAGTAAAACGCAGTGGATATAATCAAGCTTGTTATGTTACATAACATAATGTATGGAAGCAGCCATGTCTTGCCCGCCTAGTGCTCACTTGTAGCGCTTGGGGCACGCTTTTGTGTTGGATGTAATCTGTATGACCAGACGGAAATAATGCATAAGAGCACAATGTCACAGAACATTACTGACTTAAAGCAAATTTCTGATGTAAGGTGAAGAGACAGCAAGACAGTTTATGCTAATGTAACATAGCAGGCTTAATTACATCCGGCATCCAGCTGGCTTCTAACCCAGAGTGTGACGTCAAAGGAAAATGGCCACCGTGTGAATGAGGTCTATAACATGTTGTGGTCTTTACTGATGGCCCTGTGTGAAAAAATGGCCCATTCAACTTGATAAAGCTGCAAAAAAACTGTTTGTTTTGAACCTTTAATGTGATATTCTACCTTGTTTACAGAGAGACTTGCACAACATATGATTAAATGATTAATACTGTAGTCATTTTCCACTGTAGAAAAAACGCCTGTCTCATAGTTTGGTATGGGATGAATCTTCAAATTAAACATTCCTGGAATATGTTTCATTGTTTCTCAAGTACATGAAGCAACACGGCCATGTTTTTCAGTCTGAAAATCTTGCAAGAGAAATTTCATGCTCTAGGCCGATATCTCTTTAGGGCTTGGCTTAGTTGTGTGTTCCAGTGTTTGCAGGTGACTTCTAGAATGACAGGTGAAGAAAAGCTGATGGCAATCTCTTTATTGAAGAAGGCACGTGGCCATTTAGCCTCTCCATGTCAACAGTTGAGTGCAAAGACACACTGAAGTTTGACCTCTGCTCTGCCTGCCTGTGATCCCTTCAGGCTCCTCAGAGACTCAACACTTCTTAAAGCAGCTGCTTCACCTAGCTGCTGTATTTGACAAGGATCAAAGAATAAAGAAACTTTGGGACAAACACACCCTCCTCAGCACTGTCTGTTTCCATTTCTTTACCCACAGGGAGACAGACTAAAACCCTCTTTGTACTTTTAGGTGAATTCCAGTTCCAGTGACGAATCGTTGCTGTTAAATCCCCGGTTCTCAACAGTTCTGTGATCTGTCCTGCCACAAAATCCACTCTCAGCCCAAGGGGCGTTGAGTTACGGAAGCCAGACTCCGCTGACAGCCTGTTTCCTTGTGGCTTTAACAAAACTCCACATCAGACCAGCAAAAGATGGCCTGGAGCACGATGACACATCTGTCCCTTTTCCAGCTCTATCCGCCTGCCGCTGAACTTCGGGACAATTTCAGTAAATCTCTCGCATGTTATGGAGTTATACTAGGTCTCTGAGTCAGTGCATGTTCAACAAAACAAAACTGCTCAGATTTTCCATTTGGCCTAAAAACTAGTTTGACTGATGCCGGTTCAGATGAGTGCTTCTTACCCATCCATCCGTGTTCTGACCTGCTTATCCTGTTGTGTAAGACGTGTAATGCTAATCACGGCACTGGAAACTGTGATCACACATATTTAATCTCAATTATTTGAGTAATTTGCACAATCTTTATGATCTCATCCATAGCTGCCACTGGGTGTGGCTTGCTGGAAAAGTCCATTAGACTTTCCAGACCTACATCAGAGTTTTTCCTGACCTAAATCTGTTCTTCCATGCTGCTTTATTAACGCTGTTTTTAGAAGCTTTCTGCTCCAGTTGGGCTGAGAACAGTTTTACTTACACAACACACTGGAAAATGCATTCTGCTTCGTTCCTGTGAAATATACTGATGCTAACAACACCACTAACAGTTCATAATACTGTCATGATATCCACTAACACTGTTTTTAGAGGGCACAGTGAACCTCAAATGTCTTGTTTTACAGTCCAAAACCCAAAACTATTCGGTTTACAATCACATAAAAAACACGGATAAGAAGAAAACACTGGACACAACTGAGAAGCTGGAATCAGAGAATATTTTATCACCTTTCCTGGTGATTTCGGCCCGCTTTGGGCTGTGTTCACATACGCCAAAAAGAACCGATCTTTGAGGGGTATGAACTACCGTTTCTCAGATGAGTTTCATGACGCTTGGTGACTTTTACTGTGAGCAATACTCTGTAGAATTGCTGAGTCCTTGATCATTAGTGTCATCAAGGGTGTTGCAGAGTGACAACGGCGGCTTGAACGATGACTAAAGCTGTGTTGTTAGTGTGTGTGTTAAGGTGTATCAACAGCAGAGAACAATAGTCTGACAGTGGAAAAAACAGACTCAGTGGAAAACAGCCAGGGACTCAATAGGGAGCTCATCATGCCCTTTAAATCATTAGGAGAGTATTTGAGAGAAAGGTGTTTTATAAGAGACACCTCCCTTATAGACACTCCCTATTCCTCAAGACGGTTTAATGGCATTGCCAAAGAAAAGCCACCATAACATTCAGCTCATACACTTGTAGCAATGGCCGATATACACACGGGTGATTTACCAGCTACGTGCACAAACAGGAGCAGTGAGATGAGCCAGCGTTTGGTGGCGAGCTGTAGGTGCTGACGTTGATGGAAAAGGAAAAACAACTGAGGAGGAGAGGGGCAAAGGCCACCTGGTGAAAAGAATGACTTGTGCTGTTTTCTTTTCCTTCTTCCCTTTCTTCCATGAACGCTCTACTTTCCACTGGGCATCTGCAAGGATATGAGGGTCAGCTGATGTATCAAATGGCAGAATATTCCACTGAGAGTGTGTGAATGTGTCATGAATACCCAAGAACACTCAGTCGTTCTGTTAAGGAATGAGTTGCTTCAGTGGAAGAAGTGGATTCAGGAGTAAGAAGGAAAAGTGTGAGTTTACTCACATTAGGTGCGTCTTTATGCACTTATATAAAACCTGAGCGGAAACGCTAGGAATTCAGGGAAAAAAACCCTCCAAACGTCACAATAAAGTCATTACGCTCCCCTGGCTTATCGATACATACTTATCTGTGTGGAGATGTGAGGAGACTGTAGCCTTCCTCAATGGAATCAGTGAACATTTGTCATATTTACATCATGTTTTCTGACATTTCTTTCCCCATATTTGAAGTTAATAGGATTTTGTGATGTGTATATGTGATATAAGCACGATTTCAAAAGCTAAACCATTAATAAATCCATCTGCTGATCTTGAAAGCTGTTCGGGAAGTGATCTTATAATTCTCTGATTAACAGGTCAAAAGCTGTGAAAACTGCTGTGCTTGTAACCAACTCTGTGTACTGTGTCAGTTAACTTCATCTATTAATAAGTATGAGAGCGGTCCTGCAGTGTTAAGCCCCTCATCACTAAGACTCAAGACTCCTCTTTTTTGTCCTGTCTCTACTGGTTAGTCATGATGGATGGTCAATTTGCAGTCTAATAATTCAAATATTGCTGATAATTACTTATTTCCTCATGAGCTTTGAGTTTGATTTTCCCATGTGGGTCCTGATGATGCAGGATGACAATCACTAAAAGTGTCCAGTCAATGAGTTACCTGCCAGTCTGTTTAACTTCACGTTTGTCTATAAAAAGAGTTATATTTTGTTGTTCCAGACTAAATTTAGCAAACTACAAGTGTGAATACACCTTAAAGGTAAACTGTTTCATAAACTAACACATTTCCTAAAGCTGTGGTTCCCTGCTTGTTTGACCTCAGGGTCCATATTTTCCAGGAACACTTTCCTTCAAGTCCCCCTATTTAGCAGTCATTAGCAGTAGCCTATATAAACATTTAATGAATGGTTTACAACACGCTATTATGTAATTGGAAGCTGCATTTCATTTTGAATGAACCTGCTGTCAACTCTGAGTTAATGAACCGTGACACACCGACTCCTAAACGTTTTAAAATATATTTTCAAGTTCACCAAAGCTGAGCTAACACAACTAATGAGGAGATGTTTACTGCCGCTGAGAAGCAGCAAAGATGAGTTCGTAACCCTCACGCTGACAAGGTTTTAGAGATTACTGCCTGGAAAAAACATGCTGACAAACTGGTGGTAAATTTAAAGCGATAACTGTAAACACTTCTGCAGTCATGGAACTGACTTCGCTCATCCACCGGGGTGAGATAGAACTTGTCTACAGAGACTTGATCTCTCTGTGTTGCAGTGCGCCATTGTCACTTTCCAATGAGTCATAACTTGCACTTGTATACCATTCAGAGATTCAGTTCGGTTACTGTGAACTACGTGACTGTGAAGATTTACTGACACAAATTTGTCAGAGAACAATATGTTTCCTCACAAAAGATTTCATCTATAAAATTGGCAGAATTTCAGATTTAGAAATTTAACCCTAACCCCGGAAGGATCTGATCAAAGAATAAATAACCAAGAGCAAGATTATGACCCAGTACTCAAAGCCAGATTTCTGTACGCGACAGTTTTGACAGACACATTTCTGTTGGTACTGAAAGGGCATTAAATTTTGATACCTGGCTCTACTGGTTATGGTTGTTTGGATGAGGAGATATGTTAAAAGCTACAGCAATATCTTCAATTGCTTGTCCTCATTGTGGACATCATCCTGCCGGAGGATTGATGCTAAAATAAGCTGTGTGTTAAACAAAGGCACCAGATACTCCATTGTTTATGAGGAAACCTTCAGCATAAGTCATGTCACCTATCTTTCATCAACACTAAGAAATCTTTCCAACTTCATCCAACATACACACCCTCCAAAAGGTCACAGGAACACACACAAAACCTAAAATAGATCCACACATTGTGTGTGCTTTACACAGAGTGTTTCCAAATCTATTATTCAACACAAGCATTATACAAGACTAGCTAAATATTATTGGAAACTCAATGATGCATCTCTGTGCTTGATGTCATTCTTGTGCCTCATCCGCTAGGATAAAATTAAACTGACCCAAGCTCAGCTATTAAGTAACTCAGAATGACTAAGGAACCAGGAAGTGAGTATTTATGTTGTCAACTCAATCATAACCATAGTAATCTTTAACTAGTACCTCCATCTAGTGGTCTAAATCCACTAATACTGCCTTAGATTCATACAGGACTTGTGTGTGGACCTGACCAGTATAGCACCAAACTCCATTCAAAAATCAGCTCATCCAGCGCCTCCTCGCTCAATTGCTTAAGTCCACAACTCACATGACATTATTTTATATATTTTGCGAATCCAAAAGCAAAATTCGTAAAATCGGCATGCATGGGCATACCCCAAAAGGCACACAGGTGGACAAAATGCAAACGTTTGTAAGTGATGCATAGCATATTATGCTTACCCTCTGACTGCCTTCATTGAACAAATCCTCCGGTACTTTGCAGGCTATCAGGGCGTTGGGCAAATCGGTAAACTGGACGTCTACCGTCGCCTCCTCTTCACCGCCATTCTCTGCTTGCTGCATCACGACTTATTATTCTCTAAACTGTCTTCTGAAAGCACAAATGAAACCATTTTAGTGTAGCAGAAATCCGTACTTATGAATAATAGGGCTTGGCTAACGCCCACTATCCATATCCTACTAGCTGTACAGTAAAAGTAGAGGCTGACACAAAGATATGTTTACACTCATACGTACCAATAAAGCTGTAGACGTTATTTCATGATAATGTGGTGTTAAACAGTCCGGTCTTCGATGTTTTAATGCGGACAGCTAACAGGAGTAAAGCAGCTCTTGAGTGTATTAGCTTAAAAGCTGCTCTAAGCTGGTTAGCAAGTTATGCTAACTAGGATCTGAGATAATACCGCTAAACAAGTGACAAACACGATATTCAGTGAATATCTTCCCCCAGTTAAATATGAGTGAAAGCGGTCGATTGATAGTTGGTATTGTCATAAACTAAAGCAGCACAGTATTATCTAATAGTAACTATAAATTAACCTCTCGGTTAAATTTGTTAGCATGGCGCAGAGGATAAAGGAGATGACGTAAATGCACGGCAGCTTATGCATTTCCGGTTTTGCGGTATTTATTTTAAAATTTTTATTTTTATTTTTTAAAATGTTTTTTACCGGTGGTATTATTAGTATCTTGGAAAACTTAAACAATAATATATTAAATAAAAATTACAAATAATTACTTTGAAACTTGAGATGCAGCTTCCATATTAGAAGAGGAGCCTTTTGAAGAAATTAAAAAAACGATGTATTTCAGAAAACTGCCTCGTCAAAAAACCACCTCATCATTAAAAGACATCTTAAATATTACACAATAAAAAAATATATAACAAAAGTTTACTTCCTTGTTTTTGTTTTTCATATAAATATGCCATCTTGACAATAAAGCACATGTTTATTCACATTATTTCCCCCAGTTATAATTGGGGTGGCCAGTTTCAAACATTCTGCAGTATTTTACATTTATGCTCTACTGATCCCGTTATCAACATATTATTTGAAGTCAAGATTGTGCCATCTTGTGGTATGCTCTATTTATTACAGTTTTAAGAACACTGAAGTTGGGATTATTATCCAATTTATGGAAGATAAGCATATTTCCTTAGTACACATGAAGAGACAGATGTTTTATTTAATTGAAATGAAAATAATTATTGATAGGCTACTAGCCCTAGCTACTATCATTATGCATTCAGAATAATCATCATTGTTATGATTATACAAGCTTTCCTATTTAGGTACTGTCAAAATTAGTATCGAAATAGAGGAGTAAAGTTTGTCATTGAAGGGTACCTGTGGCTAAAATGTTGAGTTTAACTGCAACTGTAAGTGTGTTTGTGTAAGTATGCATTTGTGTGTGTGTGTGTGTGTGTGTGTGTGTGTGTGTGTGTGTATGTATGTGTGTGTGTAAAAGGAACTTCAACTCATACAGTATGGTGCTGGTCCCTGGGTGGCAGAGGGGTTTAAGCTGCAGGTCATGTGAGGATCAGCCTCCATTTAATCCTCTGGAGAGAGAGAGAGAGAGAGAGAGAGAGAGAGAGAGAGAGAGAGAGAGAGAGAGAGAGAGAGAGAGAGAAAGTGAGAGAGAGAGAGAGAGAGAGAGAGAAAGGTAGACTTATTTATTGATGTCTAACTCTGCTTAAGGTGCAGTGCTAATTCGAGAGCCACAGGCAAAGTGTGTACGTACAGACGTACAAACCCTAAAACCTGTACGCCTGAATGATATATATTGTCTTAAGATCTTTGGAGGCAGAATCTCAGAATCAGGATTTTATTACCTTTGTCTGGAAATTTGGAACATCCTGGGAATCCTACTGATCTTTTATGATCTTCAAAGCTTTGTACACACTCTGAGATCTATCTCGGTGCCAGCGTGGAAACCCGGACACATTGGAAATCATCTTTCTGGAATACTGGGTTTATTTCACAATATTTCTTTGGAGGCATCCCAAGACACACTTCATTTGGACCTTATCTGAAAACTGGAACCATTTTGCAATTTCAGTACCTCCAAAATCCATCTTTGACTTTTGCTGGAATATTTGCCCCAAGACATAAACTTGACTTCTTGTAGAACTGCGCACTGTTCCTGGAAACTTGGGCACCAATTACTCCAAAAGTAAGTGTCCCATAATTTCCCCAAACTTTCCCAATGGCTCAGTCAGACTCCAGCTCAAACCTTGACTTGTCAAATGGTGCCATTGTCCACAGCCCACTAAGTATTTGTTCAGACCTGGATACTGAGAGAGGAAGAGAGGATGAGGAGGGAGAAGAGGAAGATGAGGAGGTGGAACTAGCCGAGGAGGTAGGGGAAGACGTTTTGATGATGGCTGGAGCAGAAGAGGATGAAGTAAAAGGAGAAAGTAGAGAGCAGAGTGAAAGGGAGGAAGTGACAATTATCCAAGTGGCCTTGTTGCCGAATGGAGTAACAGCAGAGGAAGGGGAGGAAGGAGGAGTAGAGACACTGGAGGAAAACGGGGAAGCAGGAGTAGAAGTGGGGGATGAAGAACATGAAATAATAGATGAAGAGACAACAGAGATTGCGGGTGAAAACAGAGAAGCAGGAGTAGAAGTGGGGGATGAAGAGCATGAAATAATAGATGAAGAGACAACAGAGAATGCAGGTGAAAGCAAAGGAGAGGAAGAGTCAAAAGACACAAATACAGTGATTGAAAATCCATGTCAACTTTCAGCATTGATAGACGTTGAGAAAGGTCAAGAGCAGATATCAGACAGCCACGAAGAAAATGAAGAAGACAGGGAAGATCAAGAAAATGAAGAAGATGGGGAAAGTGAAGAAAATGAAGAAGAGGCAGTGATAGCAAGTTCAGAAACAGAGCTAAAGCAGGATAATACCAATGACAGAGACTATGGGTTAGAAGAAGACCAGGTAGTTTCCAGTCCTGTTGATCCAGAACACGTTCAGGACTCAAGTACTCTTGCAGAAGAGTCAGAAGAGGGTAAGCAGTTGTCTACAGATGACACAGACCAAACAGAAGTTGTTTCTCTACCCTCTGATGGTGAAGTAACAGAAAGTGTTGAGGATCAAACAATAGACGTAGCCATTATTACCACAGAGGTGAATGAACTCCTTAACAATCAAGACCATGTATGCCAAACCTCAACTCTTGGCGACAATGGCATACCCTTTGAAACAATTGGCACCATCGAAGTGTTGGCAGATCAGACCAACCAAATGCCCAGTGAGAATGAAGATGAAAATAGAGATACTGATGTGAAGGACAACTCAGAACCCAGCAAACAGGAAGATGATTCCATTAATAATAACAGCACATGGGAACAGGAGGATTGCATAGAAGCAGAGGTTGAGGAAGAGGGAACCGAAGAGTTGGTAAAAGATTCAGTGTCTGCTTCTGTTGATGATGATCTAGAGATGGCAGGTGAAGCAAATCAGAAGGTACAGCAACCAGACTTGACCTTTATACCCTCTGAAGAACAGTCACAGACAGAAGGAGGGATTGAGGAAGCAAGGGTGGCAGGGATCAACCAGGAGGTGCTAGAAGAAGAGCAAGTGCGACAGGTTTGGGCTAATACTCTAACAGAGATGGATGGGGGAGGACAGAGCACAGAGGAGGAGGTTAAGACAGGTGATAATGTTGTAAGAGAGTCATTGCATGAGGAAGAGCACAGAGGAGGAGATGATCTAGAAATGCAAGAAGAGAAGATTGTTCAAGTTGATAATCAGGGTCAGGTAGATCTTTCAGAACCAGTACCGCAGTGTGTGGAGGAAGTACCTTTAGAGACACAGGAAGATGTGGATTTGGACCAGGTGGAGGAGGCCTTTGAACTGGAGGAAGGGGGTGAAATTGAATCTGAGAAGCCAGAAGTTGAGGTCAGATCAGCAAAGAATGAATTCACAACAGATGATGGAGGTGATTTGCAAGAACTTCCTTCACAGCTCATCAAAGAAGCAGGAACAGATTGGGAAGAAAAAATAAGAGAACAACTAAGACAGCAGACCCTCATACAGGATGAGAAGGGAGGAGGAGCAGATGAAGAAGCCATGGAGGGAGAGTTGGAGATGGCAGAAGAGCCTGTGACTGTTTTAGATGATGAGATTGAAGAGATAGAGGAGAGTCCGTATACAGAACTTGATGAACAAGAGCCTGCCGCCATTACAGCCCCTTCTGAAGACACCATAGTTGAAACAAAGGATGGAGAGGACCAAGAACTGCAAGAAGAGAAGGTTGAAGTCGGCAAGGAGGATAATAAAAAACAGGAAGATGAAAAAATAGTGGAGGTAGAGAAGGATGAGAAGCCGAAAGATGAAAACAGGGAGGTAGAGTTGGACATAAATGGAAAAGTTAAAGGACTGAAACAAGCAATGGAGAACGGGATCTTGAGTCCCGAGCCGCAGCCGATCAAGAAAGAAGAACTGGCGACAGCAAGAGTGTCATCACTCAGGAGAAAAGATAATGACTGGATTAAAAAAGATCAACCCGAAGAGGAGAGGGAACCAGAAGTGAAAGAGTGGAGGAAAGAACTGAGACCTGTGAGAAAAGACATCTGGGAATCTGAGAGGGGACGAAAAGAATGGGTGAAGAAGGAAACATCGCCAGAAGAGAAAAGCCCGCCAAGGAAGGAGGACTGGATAAAGGAGCTGAAGTCAGTGATCAAAGATGAGTCCCTGCCCAAAAAAAGGGATGTGCAGGTGAAGAAAAAGCGGGTGGTGCTGTTGGAGGATGGCCGGTCGTATTTCCCCCAGCGGGAGGAGATAAACGAACAGAGAGAGGAGGTGAAATTGATCTCTCATAAGAGGGTGGAGAGCCCATTGCCTCCAATGCACAGGAACAATGCAACACCCCAAGACCAGGACTACGCAATCTCACTCTATGTCAAGGTAATGAACCCACACATAGGCTACTGTATGTCCATTTCATCTACACTGAGAAAAACAAGGGCTCCCCCATGGTTCTTTGGTTGAGGTAACAGACCATTATGGTTTAAATGGTTTTGTATCTATGACTGAAGTCATACCGGGTAACTGAACTAGTGTCCTAGCATAATCTGGCACTGGAGGTCCAAATATGAGCCTGCTCAGATTCTGCCTGAAGGCCAAGTTAATGAGAAATGTTGACTCGGGCCAATTTGGGCTAAGAATCCAAAGTTCCAATTAGCAGCACATGAACAGATCTGGACCAGTAAATTTGAGCCAGTTTTGGAGTATCATTCAGTAGAAGGCTGGCATGACTCTGAGCACGAACGCAGGATTTAGGCCACTGTTGAGCCAAGCCATTTTGGCAATGGGGGGTATGGACACAAGCCCAGGTATGCAGTCCTGTGACATGCCTGTTGGAAAAAAAATAATAGCAACACAACTCTATCCTTTCATGTTAGCCAACAACATCCTTCCAGCTACAGGCACCTTGCTTATGGCTCCATTATTGTTGCGGTCCATGGCTAGAAGAAATTGAAGCTATAACTGAAAATGATGCTAGCAACTACATTTTTACAGCAGCAGTTTAAACATAGTCACATAAGCTAACGTTAGCTAGCATATGCAACTGAAAGAATGAGAAAACGTGCCATTAATACACGTTCTGCTGCACATAAAGTGTAAAAAATACAACTGGAATGGGCACAAATATGCATTTACTATATTCAGGACTAAGAACATATTTTTTGTGTTTGAGGTCAAAAAAGGGAGATTTTTAGCTGTTACAGCGTCATGAAAATCAGGTGAAAATGTGGTGATTAATTGTTATGACTGGTGTCAATACACTCAGTGAAGTCAAGGGACTTCAAGGGAACTTAATTTTCATATGGACAAGAGATTTTGTAATTCCAAGATTACAATGGTTGTGTTAATTAGTTACTTTTCGCCTTCGATTACAAACCCGCTGGCGTGATGTGGTTATCTTTGGCATGGATGCCTTATTGGCACATAATCTTCTGTGTGTGTGTGTGTGTGTTTGTGTGTGTGTGTGTGTGTGTGTGCGTGTGCGTGTGCGTGCGTGTGTGCGAGTGTGTGAGACACACACAGAGAGAGCAAGTGAGACAGAAACCCCATCTTGATCTTCTTACCATATCCCATTAAGACAGTGATATCCTAATCCAGCAGACATGGCACGATAGCCCACAATGCACCATGCATGCAAAGGTTGTGGACAAAATGACAGGAACACATTGTACTTCAACATTTTCCGCGCTCTACACATGTGTGCTTGAACTAAAAAATGATGCATGTGTTACCTTAACCTGCACACACACAGGTTGATTTTGCTCTCTGGCTAAGCAGCACATTCCTAACTGAGGCGACAATAAAGGAGGGCAGCGGAGAGGTTTAACGCCAAGAAAAAATGTGCTAATATCTGAGAGCCGCGTCACACATACACACAACAAGTCTGTTCTCTGTGGGAGCTTGCATTTGAACAATGGCTCCCTTTGTCAGGGACTCTGTTGGCAGCACAGGCTGAGGTAGATGGAAATATTATGGAAAGGCTCAAGCGTCCTTCTGTGTTGCTGGGCTCAATAACACTTGAGGTACAGAAGTTTGACTGGCTTTATTCACCTCTGCTGAGACAATGAGCCAACCCACCAATAAATTTCAAGAAAGCACAATACAGACTAATTATTCAATATATAGATATATTTCCTTTATGTCTAACAGGAGCAGGCTTCAGGGCACCAATCACTGAACAACAGCGCTATGCTGCTGCTGCTGCTGCCAGTAGCATGCAGGGTTAATCTCTACATTCTCACTCTGTAAGCTGATTAGCCTGCTGTTTGCTGCTGACAGCTCTGGGCTCAGCATTTCTGGAAACAACACATACTCACTTCAAACTAAATACTGCATGACATTATGGTCAATAGCTTGGGAACAATCTCAACAAGAACCAAGGTTTGACTCAACACAGTTACATACATACATCACATAATGCATATATTAAAATCTGTTCCACTCTTTGTGGTGCGCTACTGATCTGTTGACCCGAGTTGTCCCGGCTACTTATAGTCCTGCTCAGCCTCGCCCCCAGCCAGGACCCTGTTCCTGCGGACTTGAATGATATAAACAACCTTTATTAGACTTTTTCATGGACCTAGTTTGTGTGATTTTGTTTTGTATTTATTTTATTGCACTTTTTTTTTTTAATTTAAAAAATTAACACTGTAACAAGACCCGTATTATTTGTATTTCTGTTAATTTCTTTGTCAAATCTTCACTTCACCACCTCCAGCTGTCAAAGACATTTCTTTCTTTCCTCCACATTTTCTGTAATTTCTATTGTGAAGCTTTTCCTTGACTGACCAAATTTACAGCATTTCATGAAAGACAGCACAAGTTGACAAGAATGCAAAAGCTTTAGTTGTTAAAGACTTTGACCGACGTTGACCCTGTCAAACAGATAGATTTAAAGGGATAGAGCCCAGGGGCCAAGCCCCCAACAGTAATAAGGATTTAACTTATCATGCATAGAAGGAAACTAGGATCCAAAGGCACGATATGTAGCATTTCTGCTTTAAAATGTCTAAAAACGTCTTCTTTTATAATATATATATTTTGTTGAGTTGCATACAGTGGTGGACTCGGGATGTTTGAGGGGCAGGGATGCAAGTTTCATTATGTCGACTATAAATGCAGTCATATCCCTTTGTAGTTGCTGTAACTTCCAGGGAAACACCAGGTGATACATCAGACAGCCTGTGGTCTTATGTGGAACCTGATATTTTAGTCTGTTAATATTGGTTAATTTTATGTTTTACACTGAATATGTTGTGTGCAAAATGGTATTACAAGCAACTTTTTAAATAAACGTAAAGTCTAAGTACCCATAGTATCTATCCACAGTATTTTCTCCAGGGGATTTGACTTCTGATAAGTTGAACTAAAGGGCAGCCTTATTTTGTCATAGAGAGGAAACAAAAGATACATCTCAGCTGCTGTGGGTGTGAAAAACATCTTTCCATCCCTGCTGCAATACACATTAACACTGGACACATTGTGTGTGTTTGTGATGGAGCAGAGATTCCACTGTCGCCCACTCCTCTTACAAATGAAGGAACTCTAACACTGCTGTGTGCCTCTCAACTTTGCATGAACACTGATCTCATGTCAGATTATGATGTTTATGTAAGTTAAGGCCTGGTCAAAGCAGAAAGTGGCTAGCTACCCACCAACTCCTGGTGATGTAGCGGCTAATACGCAGGCTAGTCATAACATCTCTCTGAGTTTTCTTATTTACTCTGTAATATGATGTTTACTCCCCCCAGACATTTTGTTGTCAGGATTAACTGTCAACTACCTAGTGTTAACTGTCAGTCAACAAGCTTGAACCTGGTCGCTAACAGGAAATAAGTTCACGTTATTCAAAAGACACATTTTATCATTGATTTTTTTTCTAAAAACCATTCCTCTAAAAGTCATGGATAGAGTAACACAGCTAAGCAAGCTACGATAGCTCCAATTAACGTATTTTAGATAGCTAGGATGGCTTGAGCTTGCTAAGTTAGCTACGATAGCTATGTTAGCTTGAGCTTGGTTTTGCTCAAAGAAGTGCACCTGCCTGTCAAAGTCAAACAAAGTTGCACATTATGTGAAACGTGTGGATTTACGTCACATCTTGAGTGAATTTACCCTTGAAACTTTGAACTAACCTGTACCTACATGCACCTAAGCCCTAAATCTGTTATGCCTTTCCACCGCAGACAGTACTCTTAAATGTAGATAGGGTTGTTAATGGATGATAACAGATTGTTCCCCCCCCCTTTGTGATTAACACACACACATGTCCTCTTGAGACTGTGATTAATACTTGCTCTGACAAAGAGGGATTGTGTGTTGAGGAGACACTGACATACCAGAGAAGGCAGAAAAAAATCAAACAAGCAGTCCAAAGAGCAGGCAGATGGACAAACAGTCAGACGGACACACAGACAGATATGGTGCTGGTTCGTGGTTATCGTAACATTATTGGAAGATAACAGGATTGCTTTTATGGATAAACCAAACATGGATTATACCATATTTATTAGCTGAACACGTCACTCCATCTTTTGAGTGTTTTTTAGACGAGTGTCGAGCTGTTTGGAATGCCGAACTGGATTGTTCACCATGTCTTTGTATGACATCGCAGTTAAAACATTGGGCTTCCCTACGATTGAGCTGTTTGTGAAGGTAAGCATGACTCTCTCCAAATTCTCCAAATTCGCCCCTAAGTATATTCACAATGTTTTTGTCAGTGCCTTTTGATTGAGATTAATGCAGTATCCATGCAAGGCAGCTCTGGTTGGGCTAAGTGGAGGGCATGTTAACTCACTTTACACAGATTAGGGTCATATTAAAGCTGCATTAATCGTAACATAAGCTAACTGCCTGCTGCCTTTGCCTGATGAATGGAAATCCAATTTTCGCTCTTCTTTTAGTCCAGTTTTGGTCTCTACCACCTCCTGAGGGAACTATCTGGCTTCTAAGCTGCCAGATGTTACACTTTATTGTCTGTTTAGTGCTGAGCAGGAAGTGTTCAGTTGCTTTGTCAGAAATATTTTGGACACAACATGGAGATGGTGTTCACTTTACCTAAGTGTTGAATGTTGTGTTGAATGTTGATAACAAGTAGTCGTATATGTTAGAAGGTGGTGACCCCTGCCTCTGTCCAAAGATGGTCTCTGGTGTTGCTGCAATCCATTACAAGTTGGAAGCTGATTCCAATTGATATGCATCCCATTGCATCTGCTTGGGAAAACATGAACAGCAGCTGATTTAATACATTGGCATACTCTGAAAGAAATGTGAAGATTAGCCTGGTATTGCATGCTCATAAAGACTAAAAGGTAATTCTGCTTACTGTTCACTGTGTGCACCCCCATATTGCTGTGACATCAGGTTTTTTGATTTTGACAAACTCAGGCTATATATTGTGTCCGAGTTTCAGACTCTGGTAAATGACCACTCCATTGCATGTTTTCGTGTCAGAAGTGGTTCCAAGTACAATGGATTGCAACTACTCACATTGTCCACTGACTCATGGTCGAAGAAACTTGACCTCTTCCCAGTGGTTGCCAAAAGCTGTTTTGGTCTGATGTTGTCTCTTTTGGTGTGTCTCTTGACAACCATGATGGACGAATTAATTCAATCACAGGACTTTGCTTTTAAGCTTATTAGTTTAGGGATCATGTCTTTTGGTATTCATGATAAATCCCATGAATATAGAAGTATATGCATTGGTATTGTACATGATTTTGTGAGTTTGTACTTATTCTGCATTTTGTGTTGTGTGTGTAGGCGGGAAGTGATGGGGAGAGCATCGGTAACTGTCCATTCTCTCAGAGACTCTTCATGATCCTGTGGCTGAAAGGAGTCATCTTCAACGTCACCACTGTCGACCTCAAACGGTAACATGCTACACACCCATATTCATACTCTGAACACACATTGGGAGTACATTCCCTCAATGCTTGTGAGAATAAAATCATTTCTCTGAATGCACTGCCCCAAGGTAAAGATGCACAAAAGAGGGACAGCAGAAAGACAGTCACCCTGCTTGAAATAACAGCTCTGGAGCACAAAAAGGATGTCGTAATGCTCATATTTCTGCTTCAGTGTCTGTTGCATCAGTAGAGAAGTACTTACATCTTTGCCCTTATTTCAGTCATTTGGTTTGTGTTGTCAGGAAGCCGGCTGACCTGCAGGACCTCGCTCCGGGAACCAACCCTCCGTTTGTGACCTTTAACGGCGAGGTCAAGGTCGATGTCAACAAGATAGAAGAGTTCCTGGAGGAGAAACTGACCCCACCACGGTACACAAACACACACAAACCCACATGAATATACAGAAGTTGGCCAGAGGAGGCTTAAGCTGGAATTTGGCACATAATCAAACGTTACACGGATGTAACATTTGGTTACTACGGTAAGGTTTAGGGAAAGATAATGGTTCGGGTTAAATTTGTCCCTCCTGATGCAGACTTTCCTCAAGGGGTACCTGTGGCGTCATAGTTTAAAACGTTGGGCCACAGACCAAGATGTTGTATCCAACGTGTTGGGAGGGAGAACAGGAAAGTGGAAGGACCATTCTAGGGATGTTCTGTAGAAACAGCTCATTTGACCTCAACTGTTTAGTTGATGATACAATGTGAAATTTCAGAACAGTACTCTCGCATGGGTATTCAGTTGACTTCTCTCATATGTCTTTAATATTAGATACCCAAGACTGGCTCCCAAACATGCTGAAGCCAACACAGCGGGCATTGATGTGTTTGCCAAGTTCTCAGCTTACATCAAAAACCCGCGGAAAGACACCAACGACGGTAAGAGGGAGAGTGTGAGAGCATGCTAGCATGCTAATATTTGTAAATTAGTACTCAACACAAGGTATAGTTGAAGTTAATGGGAGCATCAATACTATAACAGGTATTTGGTCTTATATGTATTTCTCTCTGTACCTCTACCTGCAGCCTTAGAGAAAGCCTTGCTTAAGTCTCTCCGGCGTCTTGATGACTTCCTGAGGACTCCCCTCCCTGAGGAGATTGATGCTGACGCCTCAGGAGACCTGCCCGAGTCCTCCAGGAGCTTCCTAGATGGGTCTGAGCTCACCCTGGCCGACTGTAACCTGCTGCCTAAACTACACATCCTTAAGGTACTGTAGAGAAATGAAGGGCTAATTGACGTGAATTTTGAGAATATTTGGACTGCGAGACCCCAACCATAACTCACTCCTGCTCATATTTTACTGTTTGCAGGTCGTAGCCAAGAAATACCGTGGTTTTGAGATTCCAGCGGAGATGACAGGGCTGTGCAGGTATTTAAATTCGGCCTATCAGCGGGAGGAGTTCACCAACACCTGCCCCGCTGAGAGGGAGATCCAATTTGCCTATCTGGATGTTGCAAAACGAATCAAATAAGAGGAAGAGTGGGAAATGAAGAAATGAGATGAAAAAGAGAGGATAAAAAATACTTTAGGAAACCATGGAGAGATTCATCATGCGTACCTGTAGGTGGTACAACAAGTAGACAGGTCAGGAACAGGGAACGTGGGTGATGATATATGGGTGAAGGCTAAATGAAGAATAAGAACTCCAGGATATAGACTAGGCCAAACCAAACTGATACTAAAACATCTGTTAACTTCTAAAGTTTAAAGTTTGTCTACAGTATATGTGTGGCCGTGTGTCTGTGTGTGTATGTGCGTGTGTGCTCACAGGTTGGGTTGCACAGTCGTATCTTTATGCAAATCATTTTACTAATAATGCTAACCAGCAATTAGAGGTCTTGCAGAATTCATTCCTGATTTCATGTTTTTGTTTTCACTTTTCAGACGATGGCAGGGCCAAGTTCACTGCAAAGACTAAATAAATAGCACAATGAACAAACATTGTTGTTCAGTATTACTGTATTAGAAACCATTTAGTCTTTTTTTTGGTTTATGATTAGCTTATTAAGCTCTGAGAAAAAATATACATGTACACAGGAAGCTGCTATTCAATCTATTTTTTAATTATGTTAACATTTAAAGAACATTACACACACTGTATTATCGATTATGGACAGCATTACTGTGCTAGCGGTGTACACACCAACACTCCCATGGTTCTCCGAGCTCCCAGACTGACTACTAGATGCACGACTAATTGAGCTCACTAGCTAACTTCAGCTACAGGTAGCAGCAGTTAGCGGTTATTCTGGTGATATGCTGCCCCCTGTCTCAGTATGAATTTGACAGGTGGGTAATTCTGAAATATTGAACCTTAAGTTGTAATAAATAAGATTTATCCTTTAAGTCCATTCACAATTTTGAAGAAGCTTAACTGTGAACTGTGTTCAACGGACCAGTTCACCCCTCTCACTTTAAATGTAGACCGTCTGATTCAGTTTTCTTCATTAAATGTCACTGTCTTGATGTGAATGATGAATCAGTAGTGAAGCTTTTCTATTTGTACGTTTTATAAACAGTTAATTGTACTGTATGTATTCTCTACACTGATGCAATGATGCTATTTACTCATATTGTGATTTTCTTTGACATATTCTTTTGTATCTAATACTACTGACTGGCTGAGTGTGGGCAGGTCTGGTTGGTTGGTTAAGCCAGTGATGATGACTTTTTGATTGATACATTATGGTGTTCAAAACACTCAAAGGGCACTTTTATTAATAATCTAATACAGTCACCTATCTGTTAAAACAGTGCCTCCTGCCCTGGAAATGTACTTTTTTTAAAAACAAAATACATTTTTGGTTTTATCTTTCTTTGTTTTATTTTGGTTAATTTGGCATTTTATTACAAAACAAATTATCTGCTTTTTTCCAGCTTTATTTAATTAAAATCACTTGTGTGATTCGACGGACAGAAGTGGTTTACCGTGTTTTTGCACCGCACCACCACTTTGATAGACATCTTCCAGCCATTCAGTGTTTGGCAGAGATGTGTGTGTGTGTGTGTGTTTTATCTGCACCAAACCAACCCTGACACCAGCCTGTTGTATTCTGGCCTTATATCCTCACTGGGGAGAATCTTTATTAAACTGATTTTATCACTATGTGGATGGTCTTCACTGTATTTTTTGTGCGCGTCTGTCATTATAATCTCAAGGCAATTCTAGTGTCGGTGTGTAAATGGTGAGTTCAATGGTCTTTTTTGCTTGAGACAAAATAATTGGTGTACAATGTGAATTGCATTGAAAAGCCATATGCTGCTTAAGAGTAATTCACACAAAAACAATGTGAAATAGAGGTGTTGGTACAATTACAAACAAATACTTAACATATAATCCTCATGCTGAACTGACTGTACTGAATTATCACTGTCACTGCTTTTTACATTGGAGCTCCCCTCAGTGGTGACTAAAAGCACTGCTACCTCCTGGTTAAAAGGCTGCGAACACAACTTGCAATTGAGTGTGTGGGCGTAATAGACATTTACAGCATTAAATCATAACCAATTAGCTAATTTGCATTGATGAATATATTATAAATGAAAAAAAATCTTCTTGAAAATATCCAGCAATGTCACGCTTATAAATGCTGAAACGCAGTCTTGAACTGCGGTCACTGGCTTGGCAGCCTTCTTGCCGATAACTCCACCTCCTGATATGACAGTCAGATCAAATACATGTAACCAGTTGTGCAAAAATGTCATTATGGTTCTTATTAATATATTTAAATAACATTCACTTAATTAGCCCTTTTTACCTTTCCCTTAATTCACTGCTACTTTATATTGCTGAAGCCTTACGTGATGGCTCAAAATATAAAAAAAGATGTATGTGCAAGACCCGGTATATTTAACACATACACACACGCGTAGCACTCGAGCATGTGTAGACACACACACCCATCACCGGGGCGACAGTGATGGTGACCCCTGTGGAAACCCTCTGAATGTAATGACCCACAGTTTGCACACCCAGACAGCAAACACAAGCAGCTCAAATACCATAGAAACATCCAGAGGAGGAATGTTCTTCTACTCATATTGTGGTGCTGTGAACTAATAACACTGGGTAAAGCCACACTTCAAACAGTATAATGGCTGAGTTCTAGTACTGAATACAATATATCGACAGCTTACGAGATAAATTAATTACTCGAAGTTCATCATTTAAGGTGTGATCTTTCAGTTATAGTCAGACTACAGTGCTGAAGTAGTCTAAAACTACAGGTTTCTATAATTCGGTATTAAAATGGAGCACCTGATTTCAATTAAGCTGCCAATGCTACAGTAAGTGATGTGACATGGAGGTCTATGTTCCCACACAAACTCACAAATTTTGTTGTTATAACATGCAGATGATTATCTACCACGTGTTGAATTATGGGAAAATCTAACAAAGTAGACATAATTTTCAATCCTATTTTGGACTTCAGAGCTCCTGCTTCCTTGGGCCTTCCTTCCTTTACGCTACCATTCTCGCCAAACTAAACAACAACAACTAAAGAGAGTGTATCTGTATTAAAATAAAATATCAATCTTTATTGTCACAGCTGGCTTTCGCCATGCTGGAAATCAACTTTATTTTCAAGTCGGTGCACACATTAAAAAAAACTTTTTCACTGTGTCTGTCATATAAGGAGAAGAAAGTGTTAAGGGGTGTTTGTTCATGCGCTCGGCCACGAGCACACATCGTCATCTTTGATTGGTCAGTCTTGTTAATTAATGAGTGAATGAAAAGGTCCGAGTCGAGGCTGGCGCCGGTGTCGGGGGGAGGTGCGGGGCTTTCTGATGTCACAGCAACAGTCTCCTAGCACTCAGAGGTCAGAGAGGAGCCAGAGGAGAGGGAGGGAGACTGGATGGAGGGATGGATGGGTGGATGAAACCAGGGTTCAAACAATATGAGCTTCTAGTTTGTTTTGATTAACATTTAACATCTTCAAATGGAATTTCTGAAACGTTCATACGAATATCCTAACAGTTCAGTTAATATGAAGCTACAGCCAGCAGCTAGATAGCTTAGCTTAGCATAAAGACAGCTAGCCTCTGTCACTGGCAATCAACAAGTGCCTGTAACAACAACAAGACATTTCCATGACTTGTCTCGGCCAAGTCATGGAAATGGAAATGTAGTCTGGATGGATAGAAGGGAGAAGATGATGGTTGGACGGGTAAAGGAAGAAGAAAAGGTGGGAGAGTGTGGAGGGAGACTAGTGCTGGACAGGTCAGGTCAGCCGTGGTTGAGAGTTGATCAGTTCTGGGAGCAGTACTTCCAGAAACACACTGTTGGAGATGGAGAAGAAGGACATCTGGTTACAAAATTGTGTCAGTTCTTGCATGGAATTTGAAAAGGCACTGTCAACTAATAAATGCACATCATAAACATTTCGTCATTGTTCACAATAATTCACAGATCAATGGGTTGCATCTCATTTAAACCAAGAGTTAGGAGATAATCCTTGTCAAGTACAACTTGTATCTTAAAGTATTATTTTAGTTTCATACTGTAGTATGGCTGACCAAGTACTAAATAGGGTTGGGGCGATCGCCATTTTGGTCTTCTTTTATATGTAGCTAATACCAACCCACGCCACACTCTTGCAGCACAACCATTTCTGCTGTAATTCCTTGGTAAGATACAAAGGTAAGACAAAGGTTCAACCCCTGACAGTTACCTCTTTTGTTGGTCTTCTTGGTCTGCGGAGGGAGGGACTTCTTGAAGTTTCGACCAGTCAGACTGGGCACGATGTCATCTGCACTTGCCCTGGACACGGTGCTGTCGACTGCTGCTGGGGCTGCAGTGGTGAGCTTCACTCCGCCATCGGCAGCAGGAGGCTTCAACCACAGCAACAGAGGAAAGAATAGATGGGAGGTGATTATTGAAACCAAGTATGTTGAACTGAAAACATCCTTACATGATGGAATCCATTTTCCAGGCCCTTGACTCTTTTGCATTTATACTGTTGTATATTTTTTGACCAATATTTAGGCAGTCACCTCCTCTATGGCTTTTGAAACTCCAATTTGTAAGATAGTTTATTGTTGAGTCCCATTCCAAACTTGTCTAATACTGATGCTTTGGGTTATTTGGTTGGGCAGGCCATCAATGCAAAGGGTATTAGCATTGTGCTTTGTATATGACCAAGGGTTACCTCTCCCTTAGGAAAATTCAAGTTCTTCTACGCTACAGCAATCTACAAGATCTGTAGTTGTGATCCTTGAGTGCAAATGTTTTACAAGAACTTACCACTTTGTTTTTTCTTCCTGAATTTCTGCCATTTGCTGAAATTAAAAACAAAACAGGCTTTAGCATTAAAGACAATTGGCCAAAAAAATGCAAATAAATCATTGTTTCCATCCACTACCATAAGGCAATTATGAAGAGTTAATTCATTGACATAAGCCTTCTATGGCTCCGGTTCCCCCATCAGAAAACCATTATACCATTGGGGAAGAATATAGTAAAAACTTTTGTGCAAAATTGAGGTTGAGGTTGTGCAAAAAATGCACATGAAGAAAAGGTTTACACAAACATGGCTAGTAAGTAAACATCTTCACAGTATCATTACCTCGTGACATGATGGTGATCCGTGAGCTCAGTGTGCTGTTAAACATCCTGTGCAGCTCCTCCAGGGCTGAGATCATCTTCAGCATCTGGGCTCGTTTATCCGGACTGGCTGTCCCAGTGCTGGTCCTCAGTCGTCCTGCCCTAGTACCCGCCGTGATAGTCCCTGTAGTGGTTCTGTCAGTGATTCTTGTCCCATCCACTCCGGCTGCTTTGGTTCTCAGAAGCCAGTATTTCAGGTACTGACTTGGATTCAGTGCTGAAGGCTTTTGTGGAACAGCTGTTGCTTGAGTGAGACTAGGAAGAGGATGTGGAGGTTTCACAAAGCCTGGGAAAAAGATAATTACAGTATTATTTCAGGGACTTTCACACAAAAGACTGTTCCCCCCCTTATTGATAAGTCATCCTAAAAAAAAATGGTCCTGGAAATGCTAAGCTGTGATGAATGTGTCATGAATACTGAATGATATCCATCTTCAGAACCTTATAGTTTTCTAACTTTTGTCCATTTGAATGTTAAATAGATCTGCATTTAAAGTATATTTTTGAAGGCAGGGCTTAAGCACAGGCTTTGTGTCCTTTTTTAGATTTATAGTTTAGTCATTATTTATTAGATCTACATGACTAACCCTAACCCTAACCCTACACCATTGGTCAGAATAAGTAAATAGGAATTCCTTTGACTAACTCAGATTAAAGTAGGTTTTGTGCGAGAAAGTGTTTCACGTTTAGGTCTTAAATTGCTGATGCCTCTGCATAAACATGACCCTCAAACACACATATGCTATTTCCGTGGGATTCCACTGCTTTGCCAGTTGCTCCAAGAGTTGCTATGGGACCTTCAGCTGTGACATAACAGTTGCATGAGTTGGTTTATGTGTGTACATGATGATGTCAGAGTTTTTGCAACAATACAGCTCAGTGTGACAAAATGACACAAACACACAGATAAACTACCTGCGCTCGAAGCGAGTTTTGTAAGGAATGAGAGGAATGTCACCAGGTCACATCGGACCAAGAAGTACTCTTATTACAGCAACTTGGTTTAATTTAATGTCCAAATATTTGCCTGTCCAACCTCTATTATGTAATTGCGCTAATGCATGAATACAACTTTCCAACATGTCCAATCTCCTATAATTCCCTTCGCCTGTTTAAGCCTATAGTATTAACATCTGGCTAAAACATATTGTGAGAAAATGGTATACATGGTAATATATGGTCATGATTAACATCATCAGCCAATCAGTGATTAATAACTGTTGCTGTAATTTAACAGCTTTTACCTGAATTATTTTTCAATTAAAAGTCAGTTGAAATGCAATTTTTTATTTGCTCTTTATGAGTGACAAAAACACATTAACTGCACAATAAGTATACTATTTAACCTTTGTCATTATGTGGAGGAAACAAAACACATTTTAACATATGAATTCAAATCTTTGAGAGAAACTGTGGAGAAACATCCAGCTACAGTCTAACTGGTTTAATAGCTTTTTGAAACATTTCACCATTTTGCTTTAGCACCTACTGATGGTCAAGATTGAAAAATAACACAAGTTCAAGATTGAATTGTATAACTTACCATTATTAAATAGATTGGATTGTACAACTTACCATTATTATATAGATTGAATTGTGTAACTTACCATTATTATATAGATTGAATATTATAACTTACCATTATGATATAAATTGAATTGTATAATTTACCATTATTATATAGATTGAATATTATAACTTACCATTATTATATAGATTAAATATTATAACTTACCATTATTATATAGATTGAATTTTATAACTTATCACTATATAGATTGAATTGTATAACTTATCATTATTAGAAAGATTGAATTGTATAACTTACCATTATTATATAGATTGAATTGTATAACTTACCATTATATAAAGTTGAATTGTGTAACTTACCATTATTAGATAGATTGATTTAACTTACCATTATTAGAAAGATTGAATTGTATAACTTACCATTATTATATAGATTGAATTGTATAACTTACCATTATATAGATTGAATTGTGTAACTTACCATTATTAGATAGATTGATTTAACTTACCATTATTAGATAGATTGAATTGTATAATGTACCATTATTATATAGATTGAATTGTATAACTTAACATTATCAGACATTGCATCAACATGTCTGTTTTGACGGTAACTCAGTCATATAACTTTGTATTAACTTCGTATAACGTGTAATTGCAACAAATTTACAGCTATTGCACCTTGGTAGTAGGCTCATTTGATACTCTGCCTGCTGATAATTCTAGAAAATTATGGTTTACTTTTATTATTTTGTAATATTAAATGCCAGTGTTTTTAAAGTTAGTGTTTTCTACATTCATGAAACAAATTTAGATTCCCTACAGGTCCTGCTCTTCGCAGTATAGGTATGTTGGTTTATTTGGCTGAGATTGATATGTATTTACTGATGAGGTATTTTAGGTCATTGGAGGACATAATCTTTTCTGGTCAATTACGCCCCATGTTAGATGTTCTGTAATTTACATCCAATGCCAATGTTCAGTTCCAATGCAGAAAGTGGTGCATTATTTACACAAATGTGGAAATTTAGGGCGTGGAGGTCATGGTGGTCAATTCATATATAGTATGTTCAATTTCATATGTGAGACTGCTGTTCATGTCCCATCAATGACCAACCATGATCTATCCTTCACCTTAAGCAAATGTTTTGGTTGCCAATCCTTAACCACAGCTTAACATTAGTTTATTACCCATCATTTTATATCTTGATTTCCATCAGCATTAGCTGCTGTCACCGGTTATCTCAACAGCTTGCTTACCTCTCTCGGTGGGTGCTGCCTCCACTCCCGTCCCAAGAATCATCAGCATCATCAAGGCTACCCTCATCACAGATGGTAGTGCTGCACTGTTAAGCATGGCGGCTGCTACTGAGTGGTTGAAAAGTATAAGAAGTTAATTACTATTAATTGGAGCTATTATCAAGAACAGAGAGTTGACTTCCTTCCAAAGTTTTGTCAGGTTTTCGTTCCAGGAGGACAGGTTCTCAAACTGTGTTGTTTCTTGTTATCAACTCATGCTCCTGTCTTTCTGTTGATGTTGGATATGTCTCAGATGGTTAAGACATGAGCGAAGATGATTTTAAAGTTGGTCTGTTGATCTCAGATCAGACAGTTTGTTCGAGATACCTTGTTCTTGTTTCTGATCCTTCTGATTATTTTAGTTACTTGTCCTTTGAAGTTCTGTTAATTCCGGAAAACCTTTTTCAGCGATAGTTCAAGAAATGTTTTAATTTTTCTTGTTTTTCAACCAAACGTTGGTGTTCGTCTACTTCAGTTCCACGTCTTACCTACAAATATACAGTAAAATATCTTTCTTCTGATCAATATAACAAAGCTAGTCTCTCCGTTTATTTTCCATGGATGCGCCTCTTGAAGAAGGCTTGTCAACAGTTTGTCGGTGCGGTCCTTTTCCTAATGCTCCCGACCAATCTCGCCCTTATAAACCCGAGTTTGCCCCCGAACGACTGACTGATGGCCCAGCGTCGACCAATGCCTGAGTGCGGTTCTCTAGCCCCGCCTCTTCCTCCTCGATGGATCGGTGACATTTGGGGAGTTTGGCGGCGAGCTTTGTGTGTTTGGAGTCAAAGCTATCTTTTTGTGAATGTGGTGTGTGATTGTATTTAACGTGTGTGTGTTGTGTGTGTGGCCCTGGCTGTATAAGCAGTGATAAGGTAGTTCTTAATATGTTTGCTCAGGGGCCACAGGGAGAGAAAGGCCCTCTGACGCATGAGGGCCTGGAGCCACACTGACTGCACACACACACACAAAGCTCGCAAACACAACATGCAAATACAGAAAACGACATGGCAAACTCATGTACACACACACACACACAACACAATTTTGGGGTCAGTTTGAACTTGGAAGAAAGGGTGTACGACACACACACGGATTGTAAAAAGAAGCGTGGGATGCACATCAAAGGGCACAGAATGGCTGAGAAGTCGTGTACAAATGACAAAAGACCAAGAGACGCTTTTTGCCTTTTCCTTTGTCCTGCATTGTGACGACTAATCCCTCAGACAGGAAGTTGACCGAGTGACGGTGGGACGACACCTCGCCAATGACCACCCCAGCTCCCCCCGACACCCAGTGCGATGGAGGGAGGAAAGAAAGATGAATGAATTTGGGAGTCGGGGTGAAGGAGAGGTACAGGGGACAAAATACTGAACACAGTAAGAATGATATGAGGTGTTGTGTGTGTGTGTGTCAGTTGCTGGGCGAAGAGAATTTAACTGAAGAACATCCACTCATTCATTACTGCCCTCTGTCTGTCTGCAAAGCTTTGACGCTTACACACTGTGTGTGCGGGTGTGTGAGAGATGGTAGAGTGACAAGAAGTGAAAAAGTTTGAGGGAAATAAAGAAGAAGCATTTTATTCTCTCTTCCAGCTCATCCATCTTGTCTGATCTAGAAACCTCCAGTCTGTCTGCCTCTCTGTGTTTACACATCCCACTTCTTCTTGTTCTTCCTTTTATTTATCTTGTTCCTCCTTTTGCTTCTTCATACAATGCAGCTGTGTATTTTCCCCTTAAAATTCTTAGAATCTGCATGATAAAACAACATTTTTGCAGTATTCTCAGGAAATTAAAGTCAGAACAATACAAATTTCCTCACTTTCCACTCGTGGCTTCTCATCATGCAGATAGCTTTGGTTTTATTTTTCAAGGCTATTTTTCAAGGCTAAAGGTGTGTTGCATTACCGGCTAACATGAAACTAAACTCTGTGAAGAAGCTGCCTTTGGTGTTATCACAGTTTAATTTTTAGGTAATTTGGAATCATCTAATCTTTTGATCACGATCCCTGCACACATTACACCTGCTTCCATCACTCCACTTCATCCAGACAGAGACAGAAAGGAAAGGTCAGCATGAGCAAACACTAAGCTTTCATTAGTCATTCCAGTATGGTCAACATATTTGTGGTTGTTTCCCTTCCAACCAGCAGCGTTCTCTTCTCTGTTTGGCATTCATGTGCTGCTACAACAGCCTCCACCCTCCTGGTTTCCAGGTCCACGCCTGTCACTGATGTGGGGTGATAAGGATCACAGTCTGCGGTCCAGTAATTTGTGTTTTCTCTCATTTTTCTTCCTACTACTCGACATGTTTTCTCTCAGATATAGAGTTCACTATGTGCATCATTTACTTCCTTCTTAAAAAACAAAGAAGGAGTTTCATTTCATGTTGAACAGAACGGAGCCACTCAGAGGAGGATGTAGGACAGAATCCAGTCCAGTTCCCTGAGGCCAATATGTTCTACCTGCCTTGGCTAAATTCTGCAAACTGTGAGCATGAAGGTAAAACAATACCAGAACACACATTTTTCTTTTCCTATTGAGTCGCCTCTAGAGGGCAGTGTTCCTCTTTAAATGACCTCAGTGAAACCTCGGTGATGCAGAGAACAGAGTTGGTCCGTGTCCTTGAAACAGCTTGATGTTCTTACCGTGTTGGTCCACGTTAAGGTGCTTTGTAATTTTAGTTTATTAATTCATTAAACAATTTAAATAAAAGTAAAAAAGTAATTCTTGCATGAAACCCGAAACAGATCTAAATTTACTTCAAGAACCTGATATGGTTGATGGATATAGTTTTGTTTGCTGGATTTCAGTGAAGAAATAAAACAACAAAATAAAACATTATTATGCAACTGATCCAACTGATAAAGGTTTAACAATAAAATGATTTCCCCAGTATCTCAAAGAACGGTTGGTCTGGCCTTGATATTTATTACATTTTTTAATAACCATTACATGCAAAGAAATGAATATGATCGAAGACCCCCAGTGGATCTTTTTCACTTCAGATTATGCTTGTTTTTTAAGACTCGTGAAAGATACATAACTTTATTTAACAGAAATGTAACATTATTGAAATGAATACAATAAGCAATAATCAACATACATTCCGTATGTGGCAAAATCTAACAGGATATTTAAAGATTAAAGGATGCTACAGGATTCTACTGCAAAAGCTGAAAACCTCTGAAAACTTACCTCACCATGGGTCATGAAAACTGGAACCTGAAATAACAAAAAAGTTCTTTCTAGTCCCCCTCTCTTGTCATTTTTCTTTGAAAGTCTGCTTTAACAAAGGAAACAAGCAATGGAGGGAAAACTATTTGCGAGGTATAATATTGAATGGAGCAAAACTTCACATTTATCTTTTAGAAAAACACAGACTTCTGTTCAAATTCATTGATAATCTTTGATTGACTAAATACACTTACTGATTGCGGCTATTTCAAAGACTGAATAAGAAGATAATGATGAACAGTTTATTATCCCATATATGTACAATTTGAACACAAACACTTCAGTTAAATTTGAAAGCCTTTTGTAATTTTATCTATCAATAAATCTGTTCATCGTGGATTGCATCCATGAACATTTTCAATCTATTTTTAAAGGATAGTGACGATGCACTTACAAGTATGCTGTTTCTATCAATTAATATCATATATGATTTTAAGTCAGGTGTAATAATAATACAGCAATTCACACAGCATTGCTATTATATTTTCTTGGCCTATCATTTAATGCATGGTATTTCTTGATTGGTATACACATGTAAAATGTAACAAATAGCATTTATCATCTATGCACTTTAATATTTGTTTTTTCAGGAACTTCGGACTAATTCTGCAACCAAACTTTGCTCTTACAAAGAGTGAAATTATTATGATAAATTATTATAGTCTTTTTCTCAAGATGTTGAACACCTCGGGTTGCGGCCTGCAGTTAGGCAAACTTTTCCAATCTCGTACTGTGTGTAGTTTAAATTGTATTCATATCCCAAAGCTTGACCAAAAGTGTCAGGTTAAATTTCAGAGGAATGTGTATAAACATGAGAGAAAATAAATTTGATTCTGTCGAGCAGTGTGCAATAAGATGATTGTAACAACCCTCAAGCTGCTTAAGGAGCCAGATAAGGGAAATGTTAAATATTTAACAATTTAAACAATGTGCTGCTTGATAGGATAAGCAAGTTGTCCAGAACAATAATTCTGGTAATGATGACCACAACCACAAAAAATATAATTGTTTTAACAAAGTGATTCAAATCAAATTAAATTAACGTGTTAAACTACAATAAATATTTGCGTTCTTAAATAATGATTGAAAGATGAAAAAGACAAAACGATTTCAAAAATACAAACAACTATCATGTTTTTCTTTTGATATATTAAGAAAAAATATATATTGAACAAGAAAATAATTGTTTCTCAAAGCAATAACAATATTTAAAATACAACTTACCAATACATTTTAGATTGATGCATAGAAAACAAAAGAACATTTTATATTACTTGTACAAGCTGGATTGTACAGGTGTGATAACAATAGTCACATAAACGATTATAATTACCTTTATCTATATATAATTTTGAACAGGTAAAAACTAAAATAAAGTTAAACACACTGCTATATTTGTGTGTATCAAAGACACATTGCTACTACCTGGCTAAATGTTTTACAGCAACAATAACAATAATTTCTGACACAGTAAAAACAATTAATAAACAGTAATATCATTCATTTAATAATGGACAAAATCAGTGACTCATTTCAATGACTAATAATCTGACATGTGTGACACAGATGACACCGGGTTAAAAAGGGACTGAAGCAAAGTGAAAAAAGAGGAGGTGATAGAAAAAGGAGAGATGGGATGGAAATAAAAGGATGGTGGACTGAGTGACGGAGAGGAAGAGGAGAGCACCCATGGGAGGGAGATGAGAGAGAGAGGGAGAGGAGGAAGGTCAGAGACGAGGATGAAGAGGGGAGAGAAAATGGAAAGGGAGGAAGAGAGTGTGTGGAAAGAGAGAGAGCTGGTGGTGGAAAAGAAGTGTGAGTGTGTATGTGTGTGTTTGTGAGTGAGCGGGAGAGAAAGAGAGTGATTTGTTTTCAGTGAAAGGTGAGGCCACTTAGCCGAGGCGTAGAGCTACAGCGGAATCTATTACCATGTGTCAAAGGAAACACGAGAAGGGCACGACCTGACTGTGTGTGTGTGAGTGTGTGTGTGTGAGTGAGTGACACGGAGAATAAGATCAAGTGTGGGCTGCTTGTGCAGGAGCACGGGTGTGCTTGATATGACAGTTTGTGTTTTTGTTGAGTGTGTGTGTGTGATGCGCAAGCTCGCCATGATTAAAACGATAGATACTGCACGTGTGTGTGTGTGTGTAGCTTAATGTGACTGATGTTATGGCTGTGTTGCATTCTGTTAGATAAAAGCATTTGGATTGATGGAAGGTGAAGAGTAGTCTGTAGAGAACAAGCATTGTGTCTGTGTGGTTTTGTGTGTGTGGTTGGATGGAAAAAAATCAAACATTTTAAAAATGTTCATGATCTCATTCTTTACTGTGAGCAGACACGTGCTGGCTCGCTAACGGAGGTATAGTTAGTTGATTATGTTAGCTTAAATATTTGCTGCCACTTAGGTATGTGGTTGTGTTTCCAGCAATGGTGTTTCTCTCACTCTTAATAGCAAAACTTTTATTAGAAGCATTATTTATTTGTTATTATTTTTGTACTTGTACTTTCTGCTGAATTTGTGCACTGAATTTGTCAGCAGACACAGGCTGATACTGGCTAGCAAACATTTGTCGTCGGATTACGTTAGCTAGAGTATTTGTTAAATATTTAAACTTAAAGTAATTGTCAGATTTATCACAGCTTTAGTTTTATTTTTGTACCATCAACCATGATTTCTATTTCTATGTGCGATGTGGGAGCACAGTGACATTACTACGAGGTTTAACAAGACTACAAGCAAACATTTAGACCCTGAAACAAGTCATACACAGTTTATTAACTAAACTACTTTATTTGGAGGTAAACTATGAAGGTTAGGGCACCAGTAATGTCACTAATATTCCATAAGTCAGTCTATAAACTGAGATGGATGTTTACAATGAACCGTTTTGGAAAGAATTTTACTTCTAACTTTCAATTTATCTTAAAAATGAATTTGGAGGTTTGTTTAAAACCTGCCAGATCTCAGCTGAGTGAGCACAAGAGGCTTTTATCACTGATAAAGAAGTACACTATCGAACGGTGTTGTTGGCGAGGAAGTGGTTGAATACTAACATTAGATGTTGTCTAATGGTAGCTAATGGGTTATGTTGTTTTACCTTGAAATATTGCAGATGTCCCTCTGGATTTACACTATCCATTCTCTATATAGGAATTGCAACCTGTAACACAGCAGCACAACATTAGAGCTTTTCACCCTGAGCATGACGTCACAGGAAAATTGCAGTTTTTCTTTGTAAAATGTTGACACGTTCCCAAAAGTCTATATAAATCCAGTCAATGTTTGGATAAAGAAACTCGAGACAAAGAAAAAGCAGCTGAGACCGTCGCCAGACTATAAGGGAAAGGTCATAGAATGGCTGAACGAATGTGAAGATGTGTCTGAAAGTGTGAGAAAAGAAACACTATTGCAACTTGTAGGTCTGTAGAAAGGACGAGACACTATGGGTATGTGTCTGGTAGAGAGAGAGAGGGAGAGAGGGCTTGTCACTCTACACCTCATGGATTCTGTGGCTCACCAGAGGCCAGTGTGGTTCACTGGGGGCTGAAACGCTCTAACCACACTGAGTGTGCGTGTGAGTGTGTGTGCCAAAGCCGCAGGCCGCTGGCCATCCTCTCTGTGTGTATAACAATATTTCTTTGCGCCTGCACACCGGTTGAGGCGAACCAAGCACTCCTCGTATTTTTCCAGATATTTGAAACACACACACACACACAAACTAGTTTAACTATCTTTTTAGGGACCATCACTCTACACAACCTTAAATTACTATTATTTTTTATAATATTTTGCTTAATGACAGCAGTGTACAAAATGTTACATATCAATATTGAGTGATAGAATTACAAAACCAGTTGATTTTGATTGGACTGCATTGGATTTCTCTCGTTGATATAACCCACAAGGGGCAATTGCGCTGAAACACATAGAAATAGACAAAACACAAAAACATCTTCATCAATTTGACAACACATCCGCAGAATTTACGAAATTACAGATACACACGACACAACCAAATACACAAACTCGCTGCAACGGCCCAAAACTCCCATTAGAAAAACGCGCAAATACAGAAACAATACAAACCAACACCGCACGAAATGTTAGTATTAGAACTTGATGTCCATCAAGATGTTTATCTGTTAACATTGTCATATACCAATTTGGCATCGCCCAACCCGAGTGATGTTTGATGCTTGCCATTTCAGAATCTTCAACAATTCTGATTAGTGGTTAAACTCATCATAACACGGCAAAGGGCTACCGGGCTGACATCATATCATCGTCCTGTAAGTTAAACGCTTCCCTATTAGTGACTTTGTTCAGGAGCGCCTGAGCCACACTGCTAATATTTGTGAGTGTGTGCAGAGAAGCTGTGTCAGCATTTGGTCTGTCGGTCAACACTCGACTGGGTTTGGAACAAAACAAGAAAAAAAGAAGAGGGAGGGAGGGAGGGGAGAGGAGGAGGAGGAGGCGATGGGTAGATGGATGTGAAAACGAGTGAGCGGACTGACAGTCAGGGGAGCCATTGATCCTCCTCTCTGCTCCCTCCATCCCGTCCAGCTCTCCATCGGCAGAAGACAGATAGTGTTGAGGTGGCCTGTATTGGATTTATGAGTTAATGGCCTTGCCAGGATGAGACAGATGGAGAAATAAGGAAGAGGAGAAAGACAGAGGGAGGGGAGGGGAGAGGAGAAGAAGAGCAAGAGATTATCTGTTGGGAGGGAGAGGACAGAGGATAGGGGAGGGGATGAAGAGGTAAAGATGGTGTGAAAAAAAAAGTGAGAGAGAAGTAGATAAAGAAGTTAAAGTCATCCAGACTGTGTGGATGTTAAGTAAACGATCAATCTCCAGCAGACAGGTGCATGAATGTGCATGTTACATACTGCTGGCTACATTATATGAAATTTGGTAGTTTAATCCTCAGCAATGCATCATATTCTATAAGATCATCATATGTCATATATCTCTAAAAGGTCAACTCAGAAACAGCCTGTTTTCATCTTTGTGACAATGCATTTTACATCTAATCCAGAGGGATTTAAAATAGTTTATTTAGTTTAAGCTGCAGGACAATTTTCTGACCCATAAAACAATTAGTCCTTTAGTCCATTGGAAAAATTCACATTCAAAATCACCAAAGTTGGAGATACAGAAATTGCAATCTGAAACGTAAATAATAATAAAAGGTGTGAGGCAAATTTGTTGGATCGGAACGATAAGAAGAAGAACTATCTCGAATTTGGACTCACGTATAGTATTTGAGCTATAGTTTTTACCACCAGTATTGACCACTGCTGTACTGATGAAATAAAAAGGCATACTTGTTGTCGGTAGTATGAATTTTTGATTGCAATTAACTTTCAATATTCTATTTGCCTTTTTACTTAACATTGATATGCATTACTGAGCATTGTATTTTATCCTTGTTTTACTAAATGTGGTGAATGCTTTATCATGCTTTGCAGTTGTATATTAATATAATGTTACTGAATCAACGTCCTGCTGTTTCCTGTTGCTCTGCATGACATGTCGACAGTGCTGACTTTGCTGTAATTGTCACTATGGTATGTTAAGGTAACAAAACTGTTTCTACTGGCTGAAACAGGGAACACATGGTCGAATTTCAATTGAAGGGAATGGGAAAATATCCATTGGACAGAAATGTAATGTGACTGTACCTTTATTGTCTTATTTGGGATTGTATTGTTTCCAGGACATTTCCCCAAAGAACTGCAGCTGAAAATTAGATGGCTGACAAACATTTACAGAAATGTTAATTATTGTGATGTCCTTGTAAATTACTTTATCTGTTTCAAATGTCTTTTAGTTGCACCAGGGTTTTTTTGCTGCTTTCTATAAGAAAGTTATTTATAAGTCATGGCTGTTATCATTATATGAAAATAAATATATAGCCATGCAGATAAAGCTAATCAGAACAACCTTTGGTTCACTGACAATTCATGTGATTATTTGCGTGTGGAGGGTAAAAACACTACAAACATGTTATTGTCCCACAAAGACGTGTGGTAATGAACCCTAATTATCTCCTAAACTTTGAACACAATGTTTCTGCTCTATTGGTGACCCATGTTCATAAACACACGGATACACATTAGTAATTTAAACATGAGGGACATATACTGTAGGATCTGCAATAATCAAATAGAAAATACAAATGTTTCAACACGTTGTATTATATTAATTATATATATATATATATATATATATATATATATATATGTGTGTGTGTGTGTGTGAGTTTACACACTAAGTGTCCACTTTATTAGGTACACCTATATAATCTAATGCAATCATATAACCCTATTCTGCCATAAAGTCTACTTTATGATGCCTGTTATGTTCAGCTTTTGACACTATCATACAGGTGTTAATTCAATTATTAGTTTCAGCATTGATGTAATAGCTACTGGTGGTGTTGTGCTGGATTCCATTATGTTAAGTGATGTTTGCAAAATACCTCTAAATATAATGTAGTCCACTACAACATCACCTTCAATTGTTACCTCAGTAATAAACATATAATTGAAAGTACACATTTGCAACAATTTCAACAAAAACTGAGCATTACATTAAATGATGCCCTTGACTTTAATAGTAAAGTCAAGGGGAGCAATTCCAGTATTTAGCATTTGGCCACTATCATCACAACTGAGGCTTCAAATCTACTGTATACTACAACTCCAAAACTTGATTGGTGGAACGTATTTTCAATCCATGGTACTGGTATTTTATTGAACCTCATTAACAACTGCTTTCACCTCAAAAGCCTAATAATTTTCATGACTTTTCCAAAGTTTACGTTAAGTAAACTGGTGGTTCCTATTGGCTGCACACAAGCTGTTTCTCTGTAAGGTACCAAGACTTTAAATTATTATCTTTCCTTAATTTAACTGTTTTTTTTTGGTTTCAACTTTCCCCTTTTTTGCTTAACAATCAGAATTGAGTTCAATGGCATTCAAGTCCTCTAAACTGATATAAAAACAGACTTAAACAAGTACCTAAAAGCATGAAGTGCAGAAAAGGAGCAAAGAAGAAGACGTTAAGACGACAGAAGACAAAAAATGGAGAGACATTCAGCTCCTTAATGACATTTGGTCCAAGGTCGTGACTCTCACTCTGCAGGGAGTGACGAGTGTTGTAATCTATATCACTTACTGTGTCTGCTGTATGTGCTCGTGTGTATTAATGCAGCGTGTGTGTGTATGTTGGAAGCTGTGGGGGTTAGAGTGGCCACAGACTGTAATGATAATAAATATGATTATTAATAACATTAAAGTGAGGTATGTTTACCCCAGAGAGATGATGTACTGGAGACGTGTCCTCCACAGGTCAGCCCGCTGCCATCTGTCTGACAGAGCTCTGCCATTAAAACCAGTACAGGCTCCCAGTGCTTCATTATGTCTGACGCTCTGACACTAAACTGCGGTTCGGGCCTGTTATCTTCTGTTTTATTTAATTCTTTTAAAGTATCTTCCTTTATATCATGTCCTGGTGCCCTTTAAGTCATATTTAAAGCACTTTGAGTTGCCTTTTTGTTGAATGTTGCTAAACAGATAAACTTGCGCTGAGCTCATTTGTAAAGAGATGAAAAAAGTTTATTCTGGCCAGTAAATAAATGGATTTAGTTGACTATTCTTAACCTAACCAGGTCAGAAAATGCTAATACGAGTCATTTTGGAAGGCGATGATAAATGTAACCCAAGGGTCAGTGCTTGGCGCTCTCCAAGGTGCTGATCCTGCTGCGAGAAGATTGGGAGATTGTTCTCTTTCTTTCTTCGGTATGCTTTGGAATATAGTAAGAAAATATACATTAAATGTGTTTAAAGGGCAAAACATGAAAGTAAACCATCAGTGTGGAGCTTTAAAGTCAGACAATGTTAAGATATGCTGTCTATCCTTACTACCATCCCTCTGTTCATCTGCCTCACCCCTCCCTCCCTCCCAGCTGACCTCCGCCGACCCCTCCGACTCTCTAAATTCATCCACATCTAGAATTCTCCTCTCATTCCTGCACCGCTCCATCCTGCGCTCACGTCTTATTTTTTGTCATCTGCGGAGGAAAATTAAAAATGTAGATCTAATCGGAGGGGGGTTGTAATGTGATCAGGATGACAGGGGGATCAATGGAGACTGTCACACACACATACATACACATTACGACCACTGATGCATGTCGAGGAAGGGAAGTATGGATGGATGGACGGGAGTAAAGGAGGGGAGGACGTCGACCACTCTCACTTTATCAGTGCTGCTTTCTTTCTTTCTTTCTTGACTGTATTTTCAACGACAGGGCATCTTCTTTCTTTTTCTTTCTTTTTTTGGGACACAGTTTTTAGCTAAATTGAAGCAGTTAAATTTGGATTGGATTACTTTTAAACAAGGAAGTATGGAAGGCCAAAACTGCCAAAATCAAAAATAAATAAAGACATACAGAAATAACAATAAAAAATTGCTCTAAAATGCACTACAAATAATATATATATAAAAAATATAGGCATAAAAAAATTTAGAAAATGTTTTGTTCTCTTCTTTTTACAAGAACGATTCAGCGTTGTAAACTTACATTTTATATAAAGTCATAAAGTATGGATTGTTTTCTTTATGTTTGTTACATAGAATGTAATAAGAAAACTTTTTACAGCTAGTCCAATTGTTTTTTAATGGTTTATTTAGTCTTACTCCTTGACCCCAAAGAAACACCTCAATGTAAAATTACTCATGTAAAAATGTACTACCAAACAGGTTGACTACTGAGTCCCAGACACAATAACTGGGTTATGAAAACTGCAAATGGTTCCTATGTTCCAGATTTATGGTGCAGACAATTTAGTGCTGTTGAAACCACGTGAGACCTTTAAACTTTGAACTTGATGCAAGTAACACATCCACAGTGTTCCCGATCCAAATCTAATCACCCTTTAATCATTAACTGTCCTCTTATCAAACCCCCCACACATACACACACACACACACACACACATACACACACACTGCACCTGCACATCTGATTGTGCAAATGGAGGATAAATGAAATATTGACCCTGAGGATTCATGCATACTCAACACTTTATGTGAGCGATGTATGAATTAGATATGCTAATGGGGCTGCGCGG